>NC_048603.1:19754430-20101097 GCF_003668045.3 Cricetulus griseus
TTTGACACTAACAATGCCTGATGAGGACAGAGGCTCCAGGTGGAGGATGAGGGTAAGATAGGAAAAGAGATTAAAAGGGAGCCAACAGCTTATGGAAAGGCATGCAATACTCAGGTGTCTGTGTGGTTAAGGAGTGTGCTAGCACAGATGGAACCCTGAAAGCTGATGCGCCGTGAGCGAAAGGCTGATGATGGTTCAACAGTCAGACAGGTGAACAGGACAGACACTCAACTCCATGCTGAGGACACCTTTAGAATTCTAAACCAGCTTCTCTCCTTTATGTAGGAAGGAGTGACAGCATATTAAAATCTGGCTGTGAAATAACCATCCATATTTGTCAAGTGTCATCATGTAGGGTGACTTGAATCCATGCTTCACCACCATCCTTGCATGGTCACAGTATTTGGTTCCAAACAGATGATTATTTCTTCTAAAGTAGAGTTGTTAGTTATACCCAAAGTATCACATTGGTAATAATAAATAATAAGTTAGTAACTGGTTAGCAAGCCGTTGCCCTGACAATGTGTACACCTGAATCACTGACTGTGGCTCTTCCCATGTGTGGCCATATCAGAAAGAACCCAGAGATCCAAGGCTTAGGGCTGGTTTTGAAATGGAGGAGACAGTGATGTAGGGGTAACCTGCTGGATTGGTGATAACGTAGAGAGCTTGTACAGAAACAAGGTGAACTGGAAGACACCCAGAATTTGGTATATAAAGAACTCACACACAGAGAGCATAAAGTGAGGCCTGACGAGCAGCAAAGTGACGCAAGCCAGAACTCCTTCTGGCAGTTAGCATGTGAGCACTTAAGGGGTACAAACAAAAGAAACCCTGCCATAGGTGCAACATGGAGAGAACCTTTCTCTTTTGCAGTTTGTAGGTTGCACAACAGGGACACATGCTTCCTTGAATGCTTATTTTCTTTTACTGTGACCAAAAAGCAGCTGTCCCCAGTTTGCAGAAGTGCAGGGCTCTGCCAGGCCTGTCTTCATGCATGATCACGTTTTGAACTATTTAAGTGCTCACAGTGAAAACACAGAAACAGTGGCTCTCAGCCTTCCTAGTGCTGGGACCCTTTAGTACAGTTCCTCATGCTGTGGTGACTCCTGGCCATACAATTCTTTCATTGCTACTTCATAACGGTAATGTTGCTACTGTTATGAATCATCATGTGTATATCTGACGTGCAGGACATCTGATATGTGACCCCCAAAGAGGTCCCAACCTACAGGCTAAGAACTACTGTACACTATAGACTACATTAATTAAATTTTCAGTTATATAATTACTTGAGTATGGGTATAATAAATAAGTTAGTATCATTGGAAGAAAGGAACTTCTTGTCCTCCAGAAAAAGATGTGGGGTTACTGTAATTATGGCTAATTTTGTAACCCGAAACTAGAGAGCAAGGCCCTGATGCAAAGCCCCTAGTGACAGAAACACATCCCCTATCTGTTTTCTGCATTTTAGGAAAAAGTGGAGATGGTGAACTACTGTGCTTTCCTGGAATATTTGTTAAAGAAAAGTCTAACAAAGGGGAGGCTTTGGGTTGACTATGGACAGCCAGCTCTACTCAGGACTCTGCATGTGTCACCTAGGCTCTCAGGAATGGTGATCCCAGCCACACACACCCAGCAGACACTCTTCTGGATGACAAAGACTCCTTTGTGACTGCAACCACTGAGGAACACCCTGGGCTCAGAGGCACTGCAGAGGACACAGTTCCTACTCACCTAGGGAAAAGTCCACAGTTTCAACAGGCGATTCCTCTGCAGCCTCAGCTTCCTATAGTTCATTAGATAGCAACATCAATGACAACATGCCCATTAATTGTGTCTTTTTTGTGCCTCAACCTGTTTGAGAATGCTCTTCTATTTTAGGATTCTTACTACAAAGAAGATGGACTTTCTCAACAAAGCCTCAAGCATGTCAGGATTTAAAATAAACAAACACACACCAGGATTCTTCCTCTGGGCTTGGCTTAAATAAGCAACTATATGATACCCTGCCCCCATATTTACTGTAGAAATAACCACTTCAAATAGCAAGTGGTAAATCCATTTTTAAAAAGTAAACAGGGCTGGTTAAATATAATCAAACAAGGGTTACAGAAATAAAATTTTTGTTATTGAATATTTGTTAAGGTCTTTTAAAAATTCTTATTCATTGTAGTGCCAGGAATAGGCTGCATATATGCTATGCAAATAAGCTAAGTTCCCCGCCTCAAGGACATCTTTAGAATTTAGATTTCTGAATTGTAAAAGGACTCTTCTCAGAGATAGGGACTGTTTGATATTCTTAAATAGGGAAAGGGCCTTATTTATTATTTATTTGTTTATTTTAGGTTATTACTTTGTTTTCATCCTTATTCCCATCCAATCTTCCTAATAGTTCTCCATTTTCACTTACCAGCTTAAGGTGTCATGAAATAGGTAAGTACCAAATAGAAAGGGACACAAACCACATTTAATCAAGTCAATGGTGACCTCCATAAAGGGAAGTCACCCTGCTTGGTAGGGCTGTTTACAGGAAATTCTTAAAGAGTGTGTCACAAACTGCCAATGGCTAAAGAAAAACTAATGAGGACATGGCTTCTCTTCATGAGAGCTAATGGTCTCTGAGACAGGTGAATATAGATGCTTGTACTGCACAGCTCGATGCAAACTCACAGAAGCCTCAGCACAATGCCGCTGCAGATGGCAACTTTCTAAAACTTGGCTTTCTTCAACACAGGCACCCTTCCACATCTATCCACTTAGTCAGCACTGACTGAGGCACAGAGGTGCTGGGCATCACAGTGTGGCTGGAAATGAGAAGGTGTGCAGGGAGAGGGGGAGAAGATCCTCCTCTTGGGAGTTTAGAATCGCTTCATGGCTACTCCACTGCAAGGGAACAGTTCAGCTGTCCTCAGGAGACAGGTCTTTCCACTTGCTCTAAGATGATGCTTTCATGTTAGTCAAGGCTCTCAGATATGATATTCATTATTTTATAGTGCACCTACACTTTATTAAAAAAATGATGAAGAAACACAAAGTTAGGCGCTGTTTAGTTTTTGTTGTTTTTGTTTGGTAACACATCCTACACATACAATGATGAAAGCTAAACACTGACTAACCATCAGGATTTCAAACAGTTAAGACTAATGGCCAATGTCTAGACACATGTGGGGACTACCAACTGTACTCGTGTGACACACAATTGCAGTTGGGTCAAGAGAGCAGGATGAGGTTAAGAGGGAACAGCTGGGAAGCTGCTAATGGCGAGCTACCATAAGGGACGGGAGGAGGCCTCTTCCCCTCCCGGCACCAGCCATCAGTGATGGCCGAGTTACAGTACACAGCCGCTGAGCGCTGTACATTAACTGTGTCAAGGGATTACAAAAAGCTAGGCTAAGTGGGGAAAATCCTTCAGCTAGGCTATTAATCTGAGAAGGTATTTCAATGACTAACAGATGTGAAATTAAGTAATCACATTTGCAGTCTGAACCCTTCACAGTAGGAGTTGCTTGGGGAAGGTGTGTCCCTGTGACAGTGTTCTGTTTCCTCCTGCAGTGGCCTGGAAAGCATGCTTGCTCAGGGCTGGGGTTGACACCTTCCAGGTACATTAAAGCAATATGGTAGGTGGCTGTTAGTAACCGGAGTGTAACACTAAGGTGTGGGTATAGTAGAAGCAGCATTGGCCTTATGTGCAAGTCACAGCACTAAGTGCCTTGGAAACAGCCAGGTGTGAGTGTGGGACACAATAAATAATTAAGGTTTCTTTTCCCGTCAGAATGCTCCAACCTTTGCTCCTGAAAATGAAACAATATTTTGCCAGGCTACCATGGCAGTTGAGACTAGAGCAAGTTCATTCCACACAATATTTATCTGTCAATTCACTAATTTGATTGGTTCAATTATTTTCTCATTATCAAAAACGGAACAAAAATCAGAGCCACAGGCAACCAACACCCCATACCCACAACGACAGCACTCTGACCAAAAGTAAGGATCCATTTGTGTTTTTTGTTTTTATTTTTTGTTTTTTTGTTTTTTTTTTCCTCCTATGGGCAAGAAATGTTTGAATTTCTTCCATTAATCTTTAGGCTGCTCAGCATGCACACACTTAGGCATGGGGTGCAGATGCAGCTCACAAGGCAGTCCTCACTGACTGTAAGATGAATTAGGACATGGAAAGGTGACAGTAACTCTCTCAACATGTGGTTATGAAACCGGCAAATGTTAACTTGCCTAACTCATTCCAAGCGGATGGCAAAATGAATTCCGTGACCCAATTTCCCATAACTCCTGCCTAGCAATTTCTAGAACATCATTCAGCCACGGTTAGCCAGGTGGGAAGAAAGTGACTCACGGCATGTACCTACACCTACAAGGCCTTCAAGAGCACTCCTCTTTGTTGTCCCTACTCCTTTTGGAAGAGTCAGCATCTGTGGAAGAACCCAGGCATGGCTAATACCGTCACTTTCACAGGAACATAACGAAACAGGAAAACAAGAAAAGAGTCACATCCTTCTACAACTGAACAGCGCAACAGAGAATCTGTTATGGAATGACAGCATCACTGAGTAGAAGTCACAGGGTTCTCTGCTGAGTCAAAGGAGCCAAGCGCTGCCCCTCCCTGTCCTGCTACATGCTCAGTTGAGATGGGAAGATAAGGTAACAACAGTTGTATACTCAAGAGTCTACAGCTCAGCAACTGCCCCCAGGAGCTTCTACAGCAATGGCTGGCCTATGCAGGAGCAGAAAAAGGAGGCAGGTGATACGGGAAGAGCAGTTTAGGCCAAACCCAAGGCATGAGCCTGGTCTAGAAGCTAAGAAGACAGCATTCATGGAATTTCAGTGAAGTTCAGAATGTGCAAGTCAAAACAGCTCCAGATGGAGCTGGACTTTAGTGACTCTGGGATAACCAACCTTCTAGAAACCGTACCTCAATAAAGCAGGGGAGTAAGGACCATTAATGCTGTTATCTTATCCCCATCACTACGGCCTTTGACAACGGTCCGTGGACTCCCCCTCAATACCCACAGTGACCAGCAAGACCCATCCATCTACTGATTTCCCATTTTCTCCATCTGTGATAAGCAAGGAAGCTTCAGCAAGAATCCTAAGGGTCGGGGTCCTTAATGAATTCCTTCCATTCTGTCCAGCTTTTAGAGTTGTATTTCTTTCTCTTACCTTAATCACAAACTACATCTGAGAATTAATGAATTGGTAAAGAAAACTAATTGATGCAAAAAATATGGAATTTTAATTTTCTTGACTGGAAAGAACTTCCGCTACAAATCTATACTAAGCAGATTAAAATGACACATTTAAGGGTGACACCATCTTGGCATATTTAGGCGATCACTTTTCAAGTGACAGACTTACTCAGAGGCAACCTGGAATGGAATATGAAAGAATGTTCTAGTCCACTCATGGACGAGCTTAACAGCTATCTCCTTAACCCCACCATGCATTCCCCACAGCTGACATTCTCTTAATTTCAAGCTGCCTGGCAAAACTGCATGGACACTTTGGAATTTCTATGTGAGGTGGCTTTAACGGTCAATAAATACTCGCCAAGCTGAGGGGGTGAACCACAGACTACGACTATGACACAGTATCTGGACCGGTTCAACTGATCACCATGGCTGCCGCCTTTACTTACATACTCTCCATAGGTCTCCTGTGTTGGGGGTGGCGGTGGAGGTCTGTAACCAGTTGGGGGGACACCTCTTGCTCTGGGAGTGAGAAGTCCTCTTCCCCGGCTCACTGGCCCTCGGGTGGAAAGGACTCCTCGGGGAGTTGGTGTCCCACGTGGTACCCCAACTGCAACAGGCCTGGTTGTGACTCCTCCTCTTCCCCTGTAAGCAAGAGGGTCAAATGAGCAGTATCTGACATATTTTCTAACATGTTATTCTTCACACACATTGATATTTCAAACAAATCACTGTTCCATATTTTTGTAGTATGTATTAAGGACAACAAAGTAAGTCACAGCAAACGAACACGTATCTAGACAGCTAGCAGAACACAATACGGGACTATCCAAGGCAGAGCTTAATTTCTTCATTGTGGTCACAATGGGAAGCTCTGACTTCCGGGAGGTCACATGAATGATGCCATTCCAGAATGACAGCAAATGTGATTCCAACACATGACTGGGCCCTATTTGTTCATCTATGGAAAAGGAATCCGAGACTTGGAGAAATCTTAAAAATGCCTGCAAACACATGCAGAGCAGAGCAGAGCAGAGCAGAGCAGAGCAGAGAAGGGATTCAAAGTGTATGTCATAGCTCCACCCACCACTAACACACAAATAGGCTTAAGGGAAGGGACACAGGCATTCATGAGGGGTCTCCGACTTCTAGGTCAGCCTGCCACAAAGTGTGCTGCCTGGAGTACACACACCCCCTCTATTCCTGCTGCACCCCTAACTAAGTCTCTCTTCTGGGGTCTCCTGGATCATATTTGGCGTCAGGCAGGGCACAGGAAGACTACTGGTAAAGAATAAGCTTACTTCTTTTCTTTGCAATGAAAATGGAAAAGTTTTATTACAACGTTATTACTGGGTGATTTAACTTCAGATGCATCCAGGATCAGAAAGCTGTCCTGAAGTGGTAATGGTGAAGTAATGCTAAAAGGTTCTAGAAACCAATCTGTTCTACTCTGAGACTCCAAAGTGGCACATGCCCTGCAAACTTATTCATGCCACTAGGTAAGAAATATGTGAACAAGACAAGAGTTGTAAGTGGTCAGTGCTGGGAGATGACCACTTATGCCTTCTAATAGGGACATGGGAGCTTTTATGAATTTACCATGTAATAGGGAATAAACAAGGAAGATGTGGATAAGATAAATTCAGGTTGACAAACACAAGTAACTGAGACATGTTGATAAAAACCAGCTTCTGTGAAGGTACCCAAATATCTTTTAAAACCATCAAAATTATACTGCACCACAGGAAGTTTCTAAAAAACTGTAGTTCATGAGACAAGGTCTTACTATGCAGCCCTGGCTGGCATAGACCAACCTGGCTTCTGAGATTGCAAACTTGAGACCGTGATCTCATTCAAGAACAAGGCAGTGTTAGGCACCAGGGACTGTGCTCTGTAGCTTTGCATCATGACTTCTCTCACACTTAGACGTTATGCATTCAGTGTCCAAGCTTTCTTCATCATTTGCCATGAAGAAAACTCAAGATAAATTTGAAGCCCAACCATCACCTGGGGATGCAAGGTTTAAATAATCATCCTATACTTGCGCAAAGGAAGGGGTTTCTCCAACTATTTCATTCTAGAATAAAGAAAGCTTCTCTCTCCCTTACCTCTTGGTAACACTGCTAGCTTCATAGAAAGATTATATATCACTAATATAATCATTAGTGATTTAAGGAACACTAAGTTTTCATACACTGGCACTGGACATGACAATTTCTGGTCAGTGCAGACTCATTTTGAGCTACTATTTGACCATGTGATATGCAAGATTTATTAGGTAAAATGATGAATTTTATTATGTACTTATATATAATAAATAGCAGAACATGAGCTTTTGTGTGGTAAACTTACTTGCATAAGGTTCTGTATCTGTCACTCTAAAGAACAGTTATAGACTTATATTCCAATATGGAGATACCTCTTTCTGTATCCACAGGTTGTCAGGAATGACTAAATAATGGCTGGCTCTTCACAGGAATCCATTAGATGTGGTCAGTGTATACTTGCATAAACTAGAGAATAGAACTTTCTGCATACTTAGTGAACAATGCTGTCCATGTTCTGGTTTTACAGGAAAGGCAGTACAAAAGCTTGTTTATATCACTGTTACCATGGCTACCACATCACCAGGTTATAGGAATTTGTTTTAGCTGCATTATAATCTAGTAAGACTAATCTCACATGGTGCAAGACTGCATCTACTAAAAAAAAGCCTTACAGCACAGAAATGGTCTGGGAGGCGGTTTCTTGTCTGTCTGTATATACGATTTCCTTTGGAAGGAAGATCTGAACAAGACTTTTCAGTCCACAAAGGTAAGTCTATATCTGCACAGTGTAACCCTCAGCTGAAAACATAATACCTGTCCCCCATACATGGCAACAGAGAGCAGAGTGGTAAGGTATAGACATGACAAGTTAGAAGACTGAACATATGGTTTTACAAGTGACATAGTTTGGGGAAATGAAGATAAAACTAGCCTAGTAATTGCAGTAGGCAGAATGTCAGGCCAAATATTATTCTGCTGTCTAAATCATAGGAACTTGTGCAGGTTATGTCCGTCACAGGAAAATGCCCACTGGGAGCTTCAAATGGAATGATGACATCGGATCACCTAAGCAGACCTTCCATACAGTCACACACCCTTTACAAACAGGACACAGAAGAGGAAGACACTGTGAAGGTGGATGGACCACAAATCACGAAGCCATGGCAGTCTCCACAAACACAAGAGTCAAGGGAAGGATTTTCTCTTTTCCAAAACCTCACCCTTGGCCTAATGACACTGAATTCGTACATCTGTCTCCTGTTTCTGTGAGAAAAAAAAAAAAATCAAGAAATTTTACCAAGACGATACCAGATCTGCGGAAATTGTTTGTGGCAGCTACAACAAGAAGTATTTCAAGCAAGACAAAAATGTGGAAATGTACATTCTCATTTACTGAGTTTCCACAGAGCAACTCACAAACTTATCTACAGCAACCCTTAGCTCTTTCTCCTGGAGGAACCAAGGTGACTACATCCAGGCCTAGCGTACAACACAGCAGCACAAACACCTACTGACTAGCACAGTCAAAGCAAGTAACGTTCACTCCCCAAATGAACTTAGAGGTATAAAATAAATGCTATTTTAAATTCTATCACATAGTGTATCTGAAAAATACATTTCTACATGGTTCCCAGTTTAACAGAAAATTGAAATTGCTAGTTAGGGGTGGTGGTACAGGCTGTAATCCTAGAACTCAGTGACACAGGAAATCACTATCTCCAGAAACAACTTCAAAACAAAGTTTTACTCTTTTCCCCCTGATTTTAAGATAGCCATCTCAGATTTTTTTAAATTTCTTTGATACCTTTTCCCTTATTACAAATTAACCATCAACTCAGAGAAATAAAAACTTTGTATCTACATGCCAGCTCAGCAGTTTTCATCAGCCCCAGGTCATAGATAGTGGACACAAAGGCAGAGGCATTCAGAGAGCCTCTGCTTGCCTGATGTCATGCTCAGTACTGGTGGGGAACAGCCCGAATAGGGAGCAGTCAGCACATGCACATGCATAGGGTATCCCCTCATGGTACCAATGGTATGGTGACTTAGAAACAAGCGCCATCTCAGGGAAGTATAGAATCTGTGATGGGGAGAATGCCTACAACTATTAGCTAGGAAGAAGTACAGGATATATGTACGTACAGGTTCAAGTTTCTCACTCCAAAGTCAGCCTCCTGACTATGACGTTACAATATCTAAAATGCAGGTTTGTACAAATGTATTGACAACTATTTCCATTCACTAATGACAGCAACATTCAAACTGTGGCCACGGCAAGCCAATCTAAGAACAGAAAGTAGTTATACCTACCTGGTTATTGCTGGTGTGGTCACACCTCTTGTACGCAGAGTTGATTTCCCTCGGACCACTGGGACATCTGCATTTTCTGAACCTCCATTCAAATATGTTAATTCCTGGAGCTGTGCTTGCCGGATTTCATCATTATAGTCCTGCACAGAAGAGATATTGAAAATACAAAAGCACTTAGAATATAAAGCAAGATATATATATATATATATATATATATATATATATATATATATATATATTGAGGTCAGGAAAGCAGTTAAAATATGAATTTATTGAAACGAAAATCAATTTTTTAAATTAGAAAACCACGTTTTTTTCCTTTATACTAAAATAACAGGTAAGCCAATGTCTCTCCTTTTCTAATGCATAAGTAATTTCCAGCTGAGATACAAGGCCACAGAGCTGTGATGTGGACATTGCTATTCACAGCTCCATTGACTCCTAAGTACTGAGCATCTACATATCGACTAACGAAAAAGCCTGAGGGAGCTGGTCATGGCACATTCAAATCAGGCAGAGAGCAATGAACACATGCATGCTTAACTTGTTCACACTTACAAACTCCAGGATCCCTAGGGAATAGTCACACATCGTAGGAGGGTCTTCCCACCTCAGTTAAGGTAACTAAGATTGTGAGAATCAAGCTAGCACAGACATGTTTAGAGATCCACATCAGAGGTAATTCTGAATTGTGTCAGAACCATTATGCTGCACAAACAAATTCCAGGTTTCTAAATCTGAGTCCTGCAAGTTTTTACTTTTTTTCACAAGGCTACAATGTCCACACACTGAACTCTGAAACTATGATTCCATCTTGCTTTCTTTCTCCTTGTAACCAATCAACAAAGACAGAGAATAAACAAATAAAAATGTATCATCACAGCTTTGCAATATTGACAAAGGAAAGTCTTAACTTAGCTGTTCAGCAGCCAAAGGAATTTCCTTACAAAAGTAGAGAGATCATGTCATAGAGGGGAGACTCAAAGTTCCACACAGGAGATGGAAAAAAAAAAAAAAAGGATTCCCAGAGTATTAAATTCCAAAAAAGAGAGATACTAGCTAAGGTAGACAGGCCATCTTGAGTTTAAGACCAGCTTAGGCTACACAGTGAATAGCAGATCAGCCTGGAACACAAGTAAGAATATCACAAAAAACAAATAAATAAATAATAAACCAAAAAAGGTACTATACAGACAGATTATAAAGACAATAAGGGGTCTTAAAGAGAAAGCAAAACCAAATCATTTAAAGCCATAAATCACTTTAAAGGTAACTTCAAACAATTAGAATGAAAGTTGCTGAGACAATTTAACAATTTTTAGAGAATAAACTACATATTTATGTTTATGTTCTGGAGAGGACAAAACAAACCTCCAGACTGTAAAGGAAGAAACAGAAGAATGAGAAGGCTCCACTCAAGGGTGCCCCATGAGTGCAGCCACACAAAGTCTGTGTTACCTTAAAAGTTTATCAAGCAGCCCAGACAGAAGCCTGGGGACTGCCTAACGGGAGAGCCACCCTTGACCACACGGGATAGATGGAGAAGGTGGACATGGAATCCATCTCCGTGAGACAAAGAGTGAAAGATAGTTAAGAGCCACAGTGAAGGTAGGATCATCTCCTGATATTTGGCTACAAAAAGGCACTCACTGACACAAGGCTTCACAGGTTCAGGGGCAGCATAGGGACTTCAAACTGGAAAACTATGAGCACACTTCAGTGAGGACAGGGAATTCGGGTATGTCCTGAAGTATTTATAACCTGAATTAAAAACCTGAAAGAAACAGTACATTTACAACCAAACCCAAGTCTTTTCTTTCTGGCTTTCCCCAAGTATCAAGCGAAAACTAAGTACGTTCTATGGAATAAGAGGAATCCAATAAACACTTACTGAGAGAAAAGCTGAGACATTCCATCTGGAGGAAGGGACACTTGAAGAATGAAAACCACTGCTGTTGGTAGATAGGGGAGGGCTAAATGCACAGATCCTCTCTCTCCTAGACCTACCTGTGCCTCAGAGCTGCCACCTGCATCTTCCCATTGTTCTGAACTGCTAATGTCTTAGCAACCATTTTGCTAAAAAAAGTGTGAAGATTAATAAATAATTTGCAAAGCACATTCTAAATAAAATGTGCTAGGAAAATGCTAATACTTGCCCTGTGGAAAATTGTTGGGAGGTGTGATAGTTGTAGATGGCTAAAAATAGATTTGATTAAAAGATCATGGCTGAAGCCCTGTTGAGACATCAGTAAAAGTTTGGAAAAGTCAAGTTAAAATCATTTGCCCTAAATGAGATTAGATAGATGTTTATAACAGTCCATTTTAAATACCAGCTTTGCAAAACTATTTTAAAATACACACAGACACTAAATATCTGTATGTATGGCTATGTGTTTCTTAAGACAATTTAAGAAAGATTTAGTTGGTTTACACTTGTAGTATCAGATGGGCAGGTGTGATACAACGAAGCCATGCATGATGGTTTGTGGACTCACAACTTTAACTCTCTAGGTGAAATTGAAACATCTATACTTTCATCAATACTTAAGGGTAGAAAGGGGATTAGAATTGTAGTCCCTCCCCTCTTGTGTGTGTGTGTGCGTGCGTGCGTGCGTGCAGTCATGTATGTACATGACTTTCCTACCCAGTGAATTTAGTCTGCTATGTGAGCCTAGAGAATGGTAGACTGACTCAGAGGACAAAGGTGTCTGCTATCAAGACTGATGACCGGGGTTCATCCTTGGTATCCCCATATGGTAAATAGAAGGAGAGAACTAACTCTTGCATGTTGTCGTATGATATCACAAGCTAAAGCAAGTGCACACACTTTAAAAAATTAAAAAACAATTATAACACTAAAAAGTAACATTGGAATTCAGTGTCTTCTCTCACAAAAAATTACTATTTGTAATAATTTGTCAAAATACCACAATATTTATGTTCAAGGTTTTCCTGGGATCATTGCTGACATTGTAACTATAGAAAATAATTTTAACTCTTATTATTTGAAGACCAGTTAAATAAACTCTGGAATGTGCAAATAATAAAGTCAGATACAAGAATAGTATCATGAAACTTCACATGAGAAGTTGTTCATAAGAACAAATGTATAGAATCACATATATTTTAAGAAACAAAATATAATGAGTTGAGATGGTGTGTTCTGGATAAATGAGGATGAGTAGAGGTCTTATGTTCTGGATAACTGAGGAAAGTCTCTCTACAAAGAGCAATTAAAGTAAAATGGTTCTCAGACACCATCTAAGGAGGCTAAGAACTAATTCAAGCCATACAATAAAATGAAAATACTACAAAATCACTCATGAAAAATTGCTAAACTGCAGGTAAGAAAGTAGTCAGTGGCATTCTTGCCTGGAGACCTAGCATCACTCCTCTTTAGCCCAAGTATGAAAATCCCATAGCTCTGAGGTGACGGCTCACTTACTCTGGGATAAAGGGTGAAGCACCCACGCCAGCAGCAACATGTCCACTGCAGTAAAAATCTCAACAGGCAATGAAGGAGGAAGAATGACAGAGCAGCAAGCCTGAAACCACCACCTCTAGAGAGGCAAGCAACACACTGCCTTACCAGAAGGGAATAAAATAGAACCAGAAAAGAGCTGGGCAAGACCATGATAAGCTCTCATGCACGAGTCTGTGCAGAGGAGACACCAAGGAATCCCAGCAGGAAGGAAATGCAAGGTGGACATGAAAATGGGCCACTCTGGATTCCATAATGCACAGCAACAGGGAAATCGTATTAAAACAGGCTCTGAGAACAAAGCCCTTGGCCAACCACTGGTGATAACTAAGCCACGTGGACACAACATGTTCTCTTCTACAAAGACAGAAAAAATAAAACAAGAGAGGACATAAACATGCCTGGAAACATGAAGGGCACAGAGCCTGTGGGTTTAGTTCAGCATGATTCTAAGAGAAATGGAAGACAGAACACCAGCAACAGCAGCTGTTTTTGGAAGTGAAATACATAAAATTCAGAATTGCTGCATTATGTTATCTAAACTCTAGCATTTTCAAAAACAACAGATAAAGAGGCACACAAAGAAAATATGAACAATTCTTGTAGAGGAAAAGCAGGCATAGGCAACTCTGCTGCAGAGGAGCCAGACATCACAATTGTAAAATAAAAGATGAAAAGGTGAAATTACTGCTGTGCAAAGTCCCCCGAGGAGCCACACAGCAGAAGTGAGACGGTGGAAACAGGGAACCTGAAAACGGGGCATTTAAACAGCCCCACCTGAGAAATACAAGGGAAGATGATAATGGAGCCTGCAGCTACAGGACAGGAGCAGGCTCTCTGACATGGATGTATGGGAGGTCATTCAGGGTGGAGGGCATGAAGAGGAAAAAACAAAAACCACAAAACTCAAACAACTACTGAAAATATCCCACGTGAAAATCAAACTAGAAACTTGGAGATCTACAATGCTTGCCCATCGCAATCTTGACAGACATGTGACAGCTGTATTTCTAAAACTGAACACGAGACACAGAAAAAGGACAACATGCTATGGATGAAAGCAAAGTGACTCCTGGACTCACTACAAGTAAGGAGCCACAGGTCATACAGAGGCATGGCCAAAAACCTGTGGGCACAAATTATCACCCAAGATTTACAAAGCCTACATGTTACCATGTGGGTCAAGTAAACTCACTCCCAGAAAATCGAAATGAAGGGTCTACATTACAAGGAGGACCATATTTCTTCAAACTCAGAATAAAAGGTACAGCAGGGCAGCTCCATTCACACAGAAAGTAACACCAGACACAACAACTGTATAAACACTTCCCATTAGCCAGTCTCTCTGGGTTACCAATGGTAAACTTTAGCAAACTATCAGTACCATATCTTGCAATAACTGACGAGGACAGTATACGAAGATGGAGTGAATGCAAACTTGGATTTATAGATCAACTAGTGTGATGTGCTACTATTAGTGAAATAAAGGAGGAAAACCTACAGGACCATCTGTCTTCTTCAGGAAGACACAAAGACAACAAAAGACATCAAGAAAAATGTCTCAGGTGCCCAGAATGCCAGGAATGGTCTTTAATAACAGTGTGATAGGTATGTCATAGAATCCTAATATTTCAGCTAACTAGGATTTTATTTAATGACCCTCTATTTTTTAAATGCCTCTTTAAAAAAAATAATGTGTATAAACAGTAAAAATATCCAGCAAGGTCACAAGGCAAAATCAATATGAAGAAAATCAATTGTACCTATAAATAAATGTTCCATTTGCAACAGTATTGGAAAATGTAAAATATTTGGAAATGAAGCTCAGCAGTTTGAGTATTTGTTGCTCTTGCATAGGAGCAGGGTTCGATTCCCAGCACCTACACAAAAGCTCCCAACATTCTGTAACAGGAATGCTAGAGGACCCAACACCCTCTTCTGGTCTCTATGGGCACTGAACACATGTGGTGTACACAGACACATGCAGGCAAAACACATAAAGTAAAAAAATCTTTTTAAAAAATATTTGGAAATAATTTTTACAAAATAAGTGTCAGCTGGACCCTTAAAAACATAAAATACTTTTGAATTACTAAAGAACATTGTTTTTGAGAATGAGAAATACTTCATATTCACAGAAAAGAAGACATAAAGTTAAAAATTAACTCCAAATTCATCTACAAAACATCTAGCAGAATCCTTGCTGAACATTCCAGAAGTTGGAAGCTGATACTAAAGCAAGCATAGAAATGGAAAGAACCCAGACAACTCTGAGAAAGGAAAACAGAGCTAGGGCACCTGTCACACCAGCAATGGGGAAAGGACACAGCTTATAGCAGGAAGAGGGACAGTTTGGGAAAGCCTAGGCTAACCTTACTAAGAATTAAAAAGAAAAAAAAAAAAGGAAAGGATGAAAGCAACAAAATACTGGAGAATTTACACCCCAATGGGCACAGCTGAAGAGTCCCAAATACAAATTGACCCATGCTAGGCAATTCAACATCAACAGGGGGACAACAGAAAAAGTCAAATTTAGATTTGAATCTCATATGCCATCGTAGAGCCCTCATCCAGTGGCTGATGGAAGCAGAGGCAGACACCCACAGCTAAACACTGAGCTGAACTCTGGAACCCAGTTGCAGAGAGGGAGAAATGAAGAACAAGGGGGTCGAGACCAGGCTGGTGAATCCCACAGAAACAGCTGACCTGAACAAGGGGAGCACATGGCCCCCAGTCTGCTGTCTGGGAGGCCATCACGGGACTGATCCAGACCCTGAAAGTGGATGTCAACGAGGACCCTATGGGACCTCTGGTAGTGGATCAGTATTTTTCCCTGGTGTAAGAAGCGACTTTGAGAGCCCATCCCTCATGAAGAGATGCTCTCTTGGCCTGGACACATGGGGGAGGGCCTAGGCCCGGCCCAGGATGATGTTGTGGAATTTGGGGAGCCCCAATGGAGGGCCCTACCCTCTTGGGGAGCAGAGGGGGAAGGGGGCTGGTGGGGGGCTGAGGGAAGGGGGAAGAGGAGGAAGGGATTGACATGTGAAATTATAATTTTGTAAAAATAAAATAAAATGATAAAATAAAATAAAGAAGAGACCAGCAAAAAAAAAAAATTATCAATACAAAGGGATTTAAATGGAAATAATCTTATGAGGTCTTTAGTTTTGCTCTGTTTTGTTCTATGTAGCCCTGGCTGGCCTGGAACTTGGAATGTAGGTCAGGCTGAACTTAACTAACAGAGACCTTCCTACCAGTTAAGTGAAGAGTTTAAAGGGGTACACCATCACACCTGGCAAAAAGATCCTTAAATGAAAGGATATTATTAAACATTTATAAAGAGATGACTATGGTTGAGCCAGTTGATTTAGCCAGTCCAGATTCTAGGTTAGAAAACTAAGACCCTACCCTCCTGACAGAGGACTATGAAGGCCAAGGGTGTACCAATGTAGGCATCTATGGGAGAAAGAACGTACCCTGTGTGCTACAGCTGCAGGTTTTGGTCATCTATTTGAATATATGGTTCCCATCGGCCTCTCTGTCAAACTACAGACTCTAGAGGGAAGGGACTGCCATCAGTGTTTATAAGTGTCTACCACACAATGATACTGTTCTTAGACTAAATGAGGCTAAGGGTGTAGCTCAGTGGTATGAACAGTTGAGTGAAATCCAGACTTAAAATGTACTTCAATATAAATGCAATAACTGGTTTTTGATAACAGATAAGCCCATAATCCACTTGGTATGTAAGTGGATTGACATCTCCCAGAAGAGCTCAGGACTTCTGAGGACAGTCTCAGTACAGACTGGCAGATATGCCAGCTTCTCCAAAGCAACTGTCTACAGAGCCAAAATGTTTAACTTATCATGAGCACACAAAAAACTCTTTTCATCACTACCACACCAATACTTCAATTAACTCTGAGAACCAAGGTAGTGGTATATTCCCTTTAAATCATCACTTTCATAGCAATGCCTGACATCTGAAAGGTGACCCCCAACACAGCATATCCTGAAAGCTCTTGTGCTCTGAGCATCACAGGAGTGTCTATGTGCTATATTCAATCATCCATTGAGCTTTCTATTTTCCCTTAAACTACCTATTCCTCAAGGAGTCAGGGACTGCTTTTAGTTAAATCTACATGTCCCACACAAATCATGGGCCAGGTATATGGATGACATTAATGATTAAGGGACAGCATGGAATTTATGTAGCATTTTCACAATCACATAAAAACTTATGGAGTCACCAAATCTGAATTAATGATTCTGCTTTTCCAGTATTTCAGTCTTATAAACTTGGTGATAGTATTTAATCTAAAATTCTACTGCCTTAAAAAGAGGTTCCCTGATGTCTACAAAGCAAGACAAATAGGAAGCTCTTAACACAGGGAGTTACATAGATAACAAGTAGGAATCAGATCATCGAGGCTTTGAGAAAAGACACAAGTCAATCACCAGTGAAAAGTACTGACAGGGATGAGGAACTTCTTGATCTCTTCCAAGGCGTGCCCCATCCGGGCATAAGCTTCCGCTGGGGGTGCGAACACTTCAATGAGCACATGCAGGTCGTCATTGAGGTGGAAGTACTTCGCTTCTCCACTTTTCCTCAGCTCTTCCTCCTAAAGAAGAAAATCGTGTTTAAAATGTGACATTTCAAAACAGGAAAAGCAAAGCAAAAATTACCCAAAAACGTATTTGACATATGTTTGTCATGGGAGATTCCACTGCAAATAGCAAGCACCCCAGGATAGTTTTCAACTAGAAATTTGATCGTATTGTTCCCAGGTTCTTGGGAACCCTGGACAGGCAGCCTGTCCTGCTGGGACACAGTTTCTCCTGTTCTGATGCTGCCCCTAAGGCATCGGCTACCCTTGGCCACCTGCTGACTCCTGTCTGCTCCTGCGTGTCCAATCGTCCACCCTAGCCATGCACAAACCTCTGTTCTTCTACTTGTCTAAGTGCTCTGCTCACTCCTGCACTATCGGTGCTTGCTGTTTCTGGGATGCTGATACCACTTCTTTCCTTTTGGTTTTCCCTCATTAGCAGGCCACTGCCAGAGAGCAGACCCTGTCTGCACATCTTGCCTGATGATGTGTGAATGCTTGATTATGCTTCTCATTTCTACCCCAGAATCATGAAGGATGTCTTGTGAGGAGTCACTGTGCAATCCAGAGTGAGTTCCAAAACCCTGCTCCATGGCTTCATAATGAAGGGAAGTGTGCTGTTTGGAAGGATGAGGACTCAACTGCATGACTTTGGGCAGGTGCCTTTATCTTATCAGGAAGGATTTTAACATTGGACAGCACTGGTGCAATGTTATCTCATGTGCCTGTTCAAGTCGGACTCCTCAGAATATCGTCCAGCATGCTGTCTACAGCAGGACACACCTGTAACATGGACGATGTGGGGAAAACGTACAACACAATGACTGACACCAATGAGGCCCACAGATCACAGCACCCACTGCAACTACAGCCATGGGCAGGCAGCAGCTTGACGGTAGGTAGCTTCATCAGTGTAGCAAATAAATGAATGTAATGAGTTCGTGTAAAATTTGCTATAGTATTGAGCACTATCAGAACTTAATGTGATTTTTTTTTCAAATGAAGAGTTTTAAAACTAAGTAAGGGCTATCTCTTTAGAAACAAACATGATTAAATGAGAATTTATGCAGGCTAAAGTTAAACTACTGAAAGGATCAACTGCAATCAATATCCAAGCGGCTCCAGCAGGGAAGAGCTGGCTATGGGCCAGCACATGGGATGCTAACGGTGCACACCTAAAGGGAAGCCTGTTACTTAAACTACCACCTGCAGTTGCTTTTGGTGAAATGGTTTTGAAAGTTTAGCTGATAGACCACGTGGCGTTAGAAGCAAGCGTGACAAGGAGCAGGAGGAAGAGAAGCTGTTAGGGTGGAATGAGGAGGGAGCTTTGAAAAGGGATCTAGCACAGGGCTTGCTACAGCTTGGATCTTGGGTGTCCCTCCCAAGTTCATGTCCCCAGAAAGGAACTGGGAGAGGTGGCTCAGAGGCAAGATCTTCACGTCACTGGAAGTGTGCCTTGGAAGAAATAACACGTACCTGTCCCATCCTCTCCCGTGCTTCCTGGCACGAGTGAGTGCTCTTGCTGTTCTACACTCCAGACATGAAGTGTTGTCTCACTACAGATTCCCAAACAAGGGGGGTCAGCTCATCACAGGGTGGTATCCAAAAACCATGGGCCCATATAAGCCTTTCCTCTTTCATGAGCTGATTATTTCAAACAATTGCTACTGTGATAGCAAGTTAACACCAAAGAGCCACAAGTGCCCCTGGAGGTTTTAGTGCACGTAGCCAAAGAAGGATACTAGATCCAGCACAGTTTAGTCTCTTCATGAGATTCGGGTTGATGTCTGGATAGATACCAATAAAACCTAAGAACTGTATTGGCAGCATTCAGGCAGAGATTCAAATAATTCTAAATACTCAAATGCCAAAACAAAAGTGAGTCTTTCACACCCAGGATGTCTATCTAGTTAGCATCTTTGTTGCCTGAACCACTGAGGCAGCTCCTTGCCAGGAGACTGTAGTTGTCATGGTTATTTCTCACCCCACCCCCCACCTGGCTACCTCCTGGCTCATGCTCCCTGATTCTAGAAGAACAGGGTAGAGGAACATAATAATAGGCATACCCCTTGTCTTCCCAGGATCTGGAATATTTTTCTAGAGGGATGGTATAATGAGAAGAATTTCTGAAGACACTGAGAATTAGCAGACCTGACTCTACTCTACTCCCCTAAGGGCCACCACGCAGACTAGGGCTCATGACATCAGGGGGCACAGACTTCCGGTTCCATTCCATCCCATTGATAGTGGTTAGGTGGAGTGGAAAATGTACAATATATTCTCTTCTTCTAGTTATTCTGTCGCTTGACAGAATACAGTTGGTGATGGATCCATGTGGCTAGAGACAGAAATGAGAGAACTGAAGAGCATGTGGTAAGCACTCTGGGGCAGAGGTCTACGCTTGTAAACAGGGTACCTGAACAGTAAAGGCAGAGGAGACACTCAGTGACAGGTGTTCGTGAGGAACTACTGTGGCAGATGTCTTGGTGCTGCCTTCTCCAGACAAGTCAGTGCTGCTCCATAGTGACAGGGATGGGGTTATTCATTATTTCACAACACAGATTCCTTTTTCTTGAGGATTACTGCTTGCTGTCATTCTTGGGTGCCAAATATGCCAGCAGCAGAGAACAACCACGGCCTTATTAGACCGAATACTTTGAAAGGATCACTAAACTCTGATAGCAAGCTGGTGGCACTCAGGGTTCCATCTACTGCATGGACCACCAGGCACAAACTATGACTGTGATTGCATACGTATACATAATTGGGTGAGACCTGCCATCCTCACATCTTTCCACACCTGGTGAGGTGTGAAGCTAATGTGCCCGCTAGGTTAGTTTCACACTAATACTGAATACACTGACTTTCTATCCTCAAGTTTTTGTGGTCCTGGAACCTGTATCTTAAACTTTGTGAGAGTCTGGTACACACCATGTTTCCATTTCCGTTAGTGCTGCTGTCAGAGACACGAGGCTTCACTGTGCTACCCTAATTAACAGAACTGATTCTTCTGGGTAGTCCAGGTAATGACCCAAGTTCCCAAGTCTCAGTTTTACTGCATGTACAACAAAGAAAACGTTATCATCTATCATATTTCCTAACTGTAACATGGAATAAAGGCTGATTTCTTATACTAGGGAAACTACATTCAGATGTACTTGGCTTGTTAAGAGGCAACAATTACGTTATATGAGCAAGTTTACATCTAAAACTCATTGTTAAATGTTTCAGAGTGGGTGATTCCAGAATGTGGACTTGGTTCTCTGTAATGTAAATCGCTAACAGTAAGAGACGTGACAACAGAGAACAATGTAAGAAGTACTGTTACGTGAAAATCCTCTCAGAAGTTAAACTAATCAGTAAGATAACTCATTAATTTTTAATTCCTCAAACAATAGGGCATATAACACAATGACCTCTACGTAGAACAAAAATTGTTTTAGAATATGAAGCAATTATTAAAACATTCATAGTCATCCCTTAAAGGTCATAAAATGAGCATATCAAATAAAGGGCAGGAAAAGAAGTCAATGTACACACACTGTAATTCAAGTCCAACCATGTATCATTTCACGCCAGCAAGAAGGCATTGTGAAAAGTGCATTATTAAGCCACATTCTCCTGTGTGCACTGTGAAGCAGTCCACAAACTAACAGCCACACCACTGGACAGGGGAATCATAAGAGACCACAGCCATTCGTGGTCCGCTGTTGACCACACATCCTTATGTAGTGTGTGGAAGTAGGAAAAAAAAAGTCCCAAGGAACTAATTTAAAATACAAAAGTGGGGAGACTACAGGTAGCTTTTCTTTCTCTTCATTATAAAAGGTGATATGCTGCATTCAGAATAAAAACTACAAGCTACTACTGTTTGATTTTTGTGCACGTGTCCTAAATAGTTACAAGTGGTAAGATGCTGTGTGTTTTGGAACTGGCCAGAGAACTCAAATCTTCTATAGAGCATCAAAATATATCACCTTATACAACAATTTCCTATAATCCCATCTGAGCTTCTACTAAGCACTTGGACACGAGGCATTAACACAACAAGTGATAAACAGACATAATAGTACATGACCAACAAGGTCACCATTGTCTATGATCAACATTACCTTTGCCTTGTCTCTCATGGAACCTTTTCCAAGGATGGACATTTTTGTCAACGTTTCTTCTTGTAAGCGCTTCAGAGAATTGCCACGTGGACCCAAAAGCTTCCCCACAAAGTTGAACTAGGAAAAACAAACCAGCCATGCTTGTAACCGTATCTGTAACATTCAAATCTTAAAGTAGCTTACCAGCCTTGAACATTGGGAAACACTGCCAAACACCGCTTATTATTAACAAGTATTTATCTTCCTGCTACATAAATCATACTGGGGTTTGTTCGACAAACAACATGGTAGTGGTACAAAAGATGTAAATTTTCAAAGATATCTTTTGTACTAGCCATTTAAGTGACAGTAGTAATTATAAATTTCCTACCAACCATAAACAGGGCTAGGATGAGAAAAACGGTCCTGGAATGGAACACTTAAGGTTTCTCGTGGACTGACCCAATGGAGTTACCAGTCAGTGGCTGACTGACAAAATGAGTCACAACAAAATTAAGTCCTTTCCAAAATAAGCAGATGTGAGAATGCAAGATGTCATGTAACTGGATGCGTATGGTTTCTAACTTAACAATCTGTGAAGAACAGGTTACTGAGCACACAGCCAGAGCACCATGGTTTACACTGGAGACACATTCCATTCTCTGGGCAAAGGGCAAGAGGAAAGGAGCAGCTCTCTCAGGGTTATTGTGAGGACTGGGTAGTTCAGTGACAACAAATCATTCTAACAACACTTAACATATAACACACATACAAGAGACACCTTTAACATATAACACACGTCCAAGAAACACCTTGAACAAAGGAATTCTAATGAGAAATGTTGAAAAAGTTTCTATGGCTTTCTGTAATTGAGGTAAATTTCAACATTTCTGTCTGCAAACCAGACACTCAAGCAGTTCTCCATTTATTTCTCTTTGAGAAGAATTCTGAGTACACACTCAGGACAGAGGCTGCTGTCTTTGTGATCGATTCCATAGCTGCTGCTGTTTTAGGGAGGAACAATGCTCAGCAGTTGATCTAAGTATTGGCAGTTCAAGTGAATTTCTTGATATCACAACACTTCAAACTCAAAACAGCATTTTCATACTTGTTTGTAATTTTATTGGTCTACAATCAAAATTCAAAGTTTCATTTTCACATGGAATTATTCCTTGCTTTTAAAATTTAAATATTTTTAAACATAAAAATCATATATATTTTAAACAATCAAAACCAACCAAATGATGGGGGTATCAGCATCCTGACCCACTTGTGTCTGTCTGTCCGTCTGTCCTTGGTACCCAACTCTGCATTATCATCCTAGATGTTTCTACTGTTTGTACAGTGGATCCCCTGAGCTGGATCTCCAACTTTATTATATTTCATGATTGGACTTTTGGGAGCTTGCGACAACATTTCTTGTATAATACTGATTCTTTCATTTCCTTTATCAAATGTTAACGAATAACAAGGCTTTTTTCTCTTTTGAGTTTTTTTTTATTTCTGTGCGCTTGCACACGCGCACGCGCGCACACACACACACACACACACACACACAATCTGAGTCCATTTAATGCTGCTCATATGTGCATGTGTTGAGAGCTGAACACTCGGGATTGAATGCCCAACCAGAGCTTCATCACAGAAGACTGAATCTTGCTCTCCCAGTAGCCACTGACTGACTGTAGTTCATCATCTAGGGGTGGGACCTTATGAGATTCCCCCCATCCAGGATGGCAGGTTAACTGGCACTGTTACTTTTCAAGTCTGTTTACACAGCCATTCTGTTAATATTTCATGTGTGTAGCTTCTCTGTCATGTCTATAAAACACTGTCTCATAGACAGTGTCCTGGTCCACTTACAATCTCTCCACTCCGTCTTCCTTCATGTTCCCTGAGCATTAAGAGTAGAAATTGCATTGTAGATGTGCCAACTGAAGCTGGGCTCGCCTGTCATTTATTCTCTCCATTTTGACCAGTTGTGGATCTGCATAGTGGCACCCATGTCCTAGATGAGGGGCGAGAGCCACTTATGTGTGGGTGTATGGAGATGTATGTAGAATGCATTTAGAAATTATATTGGTTTGTTTGGGAAAGTGGCAGTAATAGGTTCCCCTCTCGAGCCCATGACCCATACATGGGCAACAGCTGGGCAGGTTTACAGTAACAAGCACAAACTACTTCCTACTGAGAGGACCTTAAGTCTAGCTAGACAGCTACTGATTATTCTGAAGATATGTCAGCAATGAAGCTCCAGAGGTACCTTTCTGGCCAATCATCATCTTGATTCTCAGGCTTTACAGCCTGGTAAGACTTACTGGTAGTGTTTCTCCCTTGGCTAGTGTAGCTTCCTTCTGATACTGTGAAAACTAGTCCTCATCCAGAATAACTGGCTTCCAGGTCAATTCTAACTCCATTCCTCCAAGTCCTCTGTCCACAGTGTGTGGTGTCTTCAGCAATAGGGTCTAGCTTACTAGTTAAGGGAGGAAATCAAGAGCAATTGCAATAGTCTATATTACTTTTGGAGTCTCTTGGACTCCCTTAACCAACAATAAGGAAGGGAGGCTTCCCTTGCCTGGCACTGGGGTTTTTGTTAGATAGTCTATGCCTCCCAGGGGAACACTGTTAATGCTTATTGTAACTCCGTATTTTAAAGTATACAAACTTCTTATGGATTTCCCCCCCCCCCCAAACTTTTCAACTACCCTTGGTGCTATTTGTCTCTCCTTCATACCTCTCCCTCTGTATTAAGTCCCCCCACCACAGTTTTTCCTTTCCCCATTCATAGCACCCATATCCCACTACTCTCCATCCTTAACACCCCCATCATGGTCCCTTTCTACTTTTCTGGTTTCTTCATTTGCTTCAGGTGACATATCAAATCTAAAGATTTGGAGCCAGATCAACATAAGAAAGAACATGTAGCATTTGTCTTTCTGGGTCTGGGTCACCTTACTCCGTTCCGGATAGTATGTTTTAGTTCAACCCATTCACCCACAAATTTCATGGTTACATTTTCCTTGGCAGCTGAATAGTATTGTCTATGTTCCACAGCTTCAGCACCCATTCATCCCTGCTGAAACAGTCCCTTTCTGGGTCCCTGCAATGACTTTTTATAAACATAGTCTGTCCTTACTGAATTCAGGGTTCAATTTTTATTATGGCAACTATGTATGCAAGACAGTAAGAAATAATGCATCTCAGCATACATTTCTCCATGAAGTCAATAGATACTGAGTAGTTTCATTTGTTCATCTGCACTAAAAAATGAAACTGTTATCATTTCCAGAAGCAATGATTTATCTCCAGATGCTTCTTTCCTCTTTCCCCCCTTCTCTCTCTCCCTCCCTCTCTTCTCCCTCCCTCCCCCCCATCTCTGCCTGTCTCTCTCTATTTCTGCAAAGTACCATAACCACCAGGATGGCAAAAGGACATCAGTTAAGTCTTTCCCTACAGAGATGAGCTGCAATAATCATGATCTTCACTGACAAAGTCCAGCTGCCCTTCTACACACGTGACCTGAAACTGTTCCCTCAAGAATGTGTACAGCTTCTGTTAAAAGGCTTCCCTCGTTTGGGTACTCACCAAACTGGCCCAGTTGACTGGTCCAATGCCACTGACTCTAACTCAGCACTGAGAACTGACTGACTACTCTGTTCTCAGAGTTTTTCAAGCATTCCTCTTCAGAGCCCCAACCCCAGCAAGGGGCACCACCTCCCTGCACTCCTATGGCTCAAGCCTCCAGACTGGCTTTCCTTGCAGATCCTGGACAGGCCTTCTGTGTGCACTGCTCTATCTACAATGCCTGTGCAGAGACCATACTGTTTAAGGAACTAATTAATTAAATGCTATCAAGCTTAGGTCGGAATATGCTTAAGTCTGTCCATTTTTCTCCAACCCTGCATTAACCAGTCATCTGCCAGCCATGTCCTCTCATACAAAACTGCTAGAGGCCTTTATTCTACAACTTCTACTTCCTCCCGTCAGCAGAGAAAGTTGACCACAGCAGGTCTCTGATTAGAACACACTGGAACCACTCTTCTTAGAACCTACGTCCCAATGTCTAGCATTCTCTGTGAATGTTTATATCCTAATGTTTAGCATTCTCCCTCAGAGTCATCGAAGCTGTAGCCACCATGCCTCAATACAGCCCATGCAGCTCGGCCAGAGAGGGCTGGAGAGACTTGCTGCAAATCATCTATCCTAGGAAACTAACCTCACAGCGTCCCTGGCACACACAGAAAGCCATGATACTAAGGCACCTGTGATAGCATGAGGGTATAATTCAATCACTGAGTTATAAAGATTGACATTTTCTTAAAGAATAATGCTGTTCCCAGAGCCCATGGGTAAGAAAGGGGGAGGACACTTAATACACAATTCTCTGATGAATTAACTGGGGACAAGTGAAAAGCAATCGCTCCTGAAGTATACCCAGAACCATAATTTACCTCCAGGAAGAAGGGCAAAAAACTGTTTAAGGCCGAGTGACAAATAAAAGCAGTCCAGGGCCCTGTTGCCAATGACAAGCGACGTCTGCTCAATGACAAGTGAGACATGTACACAGATGATTTTGTCTATTAAGAGACAGAGACAGAGAGCAAATGATGATGGCCTCCAGGACAGTTATACATGAGCTGTGCTGTTTGTGAGCCCCTTGTCTCAGTGAGAAGGCATGGGCACAGGCAAAGCCTCAGACCCATCTCCTCTGCCCAGGAGTCCAGAAATCATTTCCTCATTGTGTTTGATCACTGCCTTAAATTTCCCACATTAATATGAGTTTAACATTTTAACAATGGCAAATACATGGAAGTAATGAATGCTGTCTAAACCCAGCACCATGTGCAGCGTAGGTCTTCCCGTGCTCCTTCACTGTTTACCAGCCCCACCCACTTCTCTAGAGGCCTCTTGACTTTCTGAAGCCAGTCACTGCTACACAAACCAAGCTATTTGAAGACATTACCTTTGACTCTGGGTACTGGAGAACAAACTCTATTAAAGTCTGAAATCTCCACCCCTAGTCCCTTTCCTAACCCTCCATGCACTGCCAGAAACCAACTAACTCTAAAGTGAACAAGTGTGTATGTGTGTGGAGGAAGGGGGGGGGGAATAAAGTAATGGTCTTAGGATCAGGAACCTGAGCTCCTACCTATGTTTTGTTGTTTATGTTGGGAAAGCCACATCTCTATCCATAAAGCTCTAGAACATAAAAAGCACTCTTTGAACAAGAAGTAAAAACAGAACTTCAAAACAGCATCTTGCCAGTGGGTGATGCTCAGAGGGAGAGCACTTACCTAACATGTAAAAGGAAGGTCTTGGATCTGATCACTGACAGCACAAAACAAATAAAAATCTAAAAACCAAAAATGTGCTTCCAGTGCTGACCTGCTGACCTTTCTATTCGCTCTAAGCTGTCCCATGGTGTATCAAGCAATGGCTTCTAGGCCGTGCCTTGCCTTGAGTGGCTCCATTGCTGAGAGAATAACTCTGTGTCTTGCTTGTGGCAGCAAAACAAACCACGGCACAGACTGATAGCTAAGGTATTGTACAAGCAAAGCATTACCACCTGTGACTTACCAAATATAACCAGAAGTCACCTACACAAGGACATATCAAAACCCTATCAGAAAACTCAAGCCTGGACACACCTGACCAAGGATGGATGCAAAATCACAAAGAGGAGGAATCCTTAGTGTCTGCCTGTTGTCATTTCTGTTGAGAAAGCTACATCTTTTTCCACCTGTATTCAACCCTCTAGATCTACACAGAAGGAAGGAATGAACAGAGCTACAGAGCTCCAAAAGCTTTCTTCTTCTGAACTTCACAACTGTGCATCCTCCCTCCCTCCCTTCCTCCCTCCCTCCCTCCCTCCCTCCCTTCCTCCCTCCCTCCCTCCCAAAATGCAATTTTAAAAACTTAAATAAAGGGCTGTAGAGATGGCTCAGGGGTTAACAACACTGACTGCTCTTCCAGAGGTCCTGGGTTCAGTTCCCAGCAACCATATGGTGGCTTGAAACCACTATAATAGGATCTGATGTCCTCTTCTGACATGTAGGTATATAGAGACAGAGCACTCATACCACCAAAAAAAACAAAAAACTTCAAAAGATTTAACTGCACACAGTATGGCAGGCCTAGGCATGTGCTAAGAGAACACAGGAAGATCCATCTACCCATGGGCAGACCATCCAAACACACATCCTTCTCACCCTGTCCATTGTGTGCACATCCTCAGGGATATTTATCTGGTCCCCTAAAGACACTTGTCCTTGCATTTCCATATCTGTATCAGCTCTGCATGTGCCTTCAGTAACCCAGAGCCCTGTCTCCTCTTTAACAATCTCTCTGCCATTCTGCAACATGATTCTACATCACTGTATAAAGTCTAAAGTTAGCAACAGGAATGAGCACTAGGAGCTAAGGTCACCAGAGGCCACACAGTTGAGCACATGCAATGTCATAAACATTGTCAGTTCACCAAGGACCACTAACAGGAACCAACTTGTGAGCTCATTGGCAGTTTTCAGGGCCATTTCCTCACAGTACTCACTGTGCTCACACTTGCTACATCTGATGCCCTTTGTTCCATCAGAGGTTTGGAAGAGGTGGTTATGAGACACTGGACACGGCGGCTGGGACACAACTCAGGTCTCAGGAAGAGTATCACACGTTCCTGTCCACTGAACCATCTCTATAGCACCAACACAACATTTTAGATGGAGCTAAAACATCAGATCCAACACTTACATACAATATGACTGCTATGTTCCATTACAGATCTGAAACCTTTACCAATACATTATACATAACTCTTGAGAAACAGTACTGCATAAATGGGGATGGCTTTCTCCTAGCCTGAATGACTTCGCTGAGTAAACCGGGAGAGAGATTTCCATTTGACTGTTATCTACATCATATCCAAACCATTACAAACTTATCAGTGTTGGAGAACAGCTATTTTGTTTATTTTCTCACAATTCAGAAACTTAAATAAGGAGTGAAGGGGACATTTGGACTACTTGCTGTTGCTATAACAGAAGGTGTGGGACTGGGTGGCTTTCCAGGGATTAAGGATCCGGAGGCTGCATTTGAAAAGGGCCCCTTACTGCACATAACACTGCAAGAACACAGAAGGATAAGGACCAGGAGTGTGGAGGAGGCAGCCCAGCTGTACAAACAACCAACTCTCTTGATAACTAACCCAGTCTGTTCAGAGGGCAAGAATTCAATCCCTGATAAAGATCTCATCTTTTTTTTTTTTAAATAAGGCCCCACTTCCAACACCCCCCAGAAAGGCAATCTATTTCCACATGGGTCTCAGAAGAGACAAAGCACATTGAAACTGAGAGGCAGGTGCAACAGCCAGGTCTGTGGGGGTAAGCAGGTTCACTTCTGAGATGCCTTTGCTCATAAGCTAGAGCTGGCTGGCTCCTGGGAACCACAGTCCTCAGTGGCTTCACTGATTGTCTTTCAGCTGTGTATCCTGGACTTCACTTATGACTGTGGGCTGGATGGTGGGTTTAGTTCTTCAAGCCTAATCTGTTTCAGTCCTGCCTGTGGTATTAGCACAGAAAGGATGCTGCATTTCAGGACAGACAAAGAGTATGTGTGTTGGTTTGGAGTCGTGTGACACAGCACAGCATGCTACACCATTACAGACGGAACTGATGGTGCAGCCACAATCAGCCAAGCAGGCTCAACTGCTTCAAACACCATGGTGGTTTTCTACCTGCCTCCTTGCTTTGTACCCCAAAGACAGCCTAAAATAAAACCTTGCTTACAAGAGGCAAGCAATGGTTCATGCATACAGATTAATACTCAAGCTCTATCAGTGACTACTGGGATCTTAAATAGAACCAAGCATAGATTACACTACAAGAACAGATGGCAGGAACCGATTTCTGGAATATCAGTGCTAACAGACCAAGAGTGTCTTCTACCCAAGGATCTAATAAAATTTTAATGTGTATTTAACATCCATGCATATATACTCCAGAATAGTATCAGAAAATGTTAACATATTCTCTAGAGATGAGGCTGATGTAAGTTAAAGAACAAGAGGGTTCAGGTAATTTTTTAATGTTTGAGCACAGTATAAAGTACGCATTGAAAATTAATTGAGAGCCAGGAAACTGATAGACTAAGAAGCAGGTGGAAGTAGGCCCATGGGTGTATCTCACAGGGATGGCCACCGTCAGCCCCTCCTGTCATCATCATTTTGGGTGTGCCCAGGACCCTACGCCTTCTAGGCACAAAGGTTTATAAAACTGGGCATTCACGCCTTTAAAATGCCACAGCTGCACCATCACTGGTTGGAAAGTCAATGGTAACACTGGGTGTGGGACTCAGAACAAACTGGATGCAGAGATGATTTCAACGGAGCAAAATGTTCTTATCACACTCCCACTGCACCTGGAACTCTCCACAGAACCTCTCATCATTCCTTCAAACTACCTCTCTTCCATTAATTCACCCGTCAGACTATATTATTTAATGAAATGAATGCTTTCCACTGCATTATAAATTCTCTTAGACTTTTTAGAACCCACTTCGATTTTCTATCTTTCCTGCATAATGCCTTCTCAGTAAATACTTATGAAATTAAAGCTTATTTGCCTCTCAAATCAAACAGCACCGTTCAACAGTTTATGTCAATTTTCTGTGCTACTGAGATTGTAACATATTTAAGCTGCCAATAAATGCTATTATTTAAATGCCTTATTTTCCTACCAAATGTAACTATTATTGGTGGTGAAGCACAGCAGGGCTCCATTGAGTGTTGCTTTCAACATGGGATTTGTAAATGGAAGAGAACCCAGTGTACTCAGACCTTACTAGAACTTTAAAAAAAAAAAAAAAATCAATGGACATTACAAGCAACTTCTCCAGATTATATGAGCAGGGGGCAAAGTTGTGGACAGTGATGTGCAGGTGACACACACTTTAGAGACTCCTAACTTGCATCTTTCTCACCACCGTTTGATCAGATAAGCTGAATTTACCAGTGGAAGATGTATGGAAGATAGCTAGAAAATGTTAATCCAGAAAATCAGAGATCATACCAGTCTCGTTATAAATGCAGGGGATTAATTAAGGATTTGAAATCAAAGGCAAGAGGCTGACATGGATAAAAGACTGTTACAACAGTGTGAGTGTCGGGCAACAGCATCCACAAAGAGTGATGAGGAAATGGAAAGATGAAGAGTTGAGGGGTGGGTGGGGTGGAGGCTGATGAAGTGGTACTGAGTAGGCAAAAATGATGCCCTGGTTTGGGGCACAGACACTTAAATAGAGTATAGAACTTGTTTGCTGAAGTGAAGAAAAACAATAGGGAAAGAACCAAAACAGTCATGGTACCGACAGGGCTCAGTTACAACCATCCATCCTGTCCATGGTGCATCCAAGCCAACAGGTGTTTGGCAGGACATTTAGAGAACAGCTGACATGCTCAAAGCTGAAGGACACAAGAACTGCACACAAGACAGATTCACGCTAGCTGCTCCCAACACTAAACACTCTTCTTTCCACTCTGCAGTCAAGCTTCATGCACCTTGTGCTGTGTGGTTACGAAGTAGTTACTTGTTTTGGCGAATGTTCAGAAGTTTGTTGTTGACAACATAGATGAACATAAAGAGAGTTATGCTAAACAAAATAAGCCAGCTACAGAGACACAAATCCCATGATCTGTGTGGACTCAAAAAAAGGTGTGTACAGAAAGACTGGGTAGGGAAAGGACAAGGATGGGGAGATGCTGGTAACAAGTTTTGGTTAGCCAGGAGGAATTAGTTTATGCGGTGGACTGTATGGCGAGCTGATGTAATTACCAATGCATATATCAAAATGTTAGAAGGGAGGATATTGCATGCTACAACAAAGAAATGACTACGCTTAAAGTGATGGCCAATTAACTGCAAGTGATCATAACACTACATTCCCATGAATTGTCAAGAATCACACTTTATGACTGGGGGTGAAGAATCATAGAGGGGCTGCTCAGGCCTAGGGCTCATCATCAGATCCAGAAACTTAAATTCATAAAAACTGCACTGTTCCCCACAAATGTACTCCCAGTTAAAGTAATAGAGATAATTACCTACAAATGTTAACAACTTATTTCTACAGGTAAACTGTCAGTTTCACACCTAAAATAATAGTTTCACATAAGTCCTCAGGGAGAGATGCTGTCTCTGAAAATTGCAATCTTTAATGTATTTACACATCATATATTCACCATGTAGAGAAACTAAACCAACAACTTCCGGGGGTAAGCTACCAGAGAGTTGGATCTGCAATTGCCTGCAATATGGTACAAGGAGAAAGAAAGGAAAGAAGCCTGTCAACATTTAGAGAGGAAGTTTACCTACAACACAGAACAGACGAGTTTCATGTTCTCTGATCTCAGGACCCTCACCCAAGAGATCCTGTGAAAATAGCAACCATCTTCCATTCTCAACACTCAATGCCACCAATTTTTTATTAGAATTTATTAAACCACAAGGAGTACAGTGAGCATGTTAGAATACCAAGAGATATTTAAAAACAGTCATCAAATTACTAAAATTAAAAGTAAGAATTTCCCATCTTTTGGGGGTCAAATTCTGAAGGCTCCATTAAGCCATAGTTGGTTGAAACCAACATTAGTAATTTTAAAAAAAAATCTAAAAATGAGCCATTCATAAGTTTTCAGTAACTTTTTCAAGACAGGGTTTCTCTGTGGCTTTTGGAGCCTATCCTGGCACTCGCTCTGGAGACCAGGCTGGCCTCGAACTCACAGAGATCCTCCTGCCTCTGCTTCCCAAGTGCTGGGTTTAAAGGCGTGCGCCACCAACGCCCGGCCTATGTTTTCAGTAACTTTACAACAGTATATTATTATAATCACTCAATTTTATTATTGTTGCTAATCTTTGACTGTGCCTAATCTATGAGCTAAACTTCCCCATAGGCATCTGCATGCATCTGCATAGGATAATAATCATCTATACAAACTGAGCTTTCTGTGATCTCAGCCTCCAGAAGAACAGCTCGTCTTGTATCTGCCAAGCACGAGGAAGGCGACTGTGTAGACAGGCAACCAGACATGAAGACATAACTCAGTAGCTCAACAATGCATGCCCCTCAACACCAGAGTGCATGTGCCATGCTTCCTGAAACAGAACCCCACATCTACTAAGACAGTTCAAAAGTCACTCAAAAGAGTATGCAGTCCCACTAGTTTAAGTAAATCCCACACCCTCTTCCTTAACCAACTGTTTCATATCTTCTACTCAAATCTGCATATTTGTTGAAATAATCTTCCTGACCAAATGCTTGGCTTTTTCTTTCACACCCTCTCATATTCGTTGTTCGTCAAGGTTCGTCAAGGTTCGTCAAGGTACCTTTCCCGGTACACATACATAAACAAGCAAACATTTCTCTGATGACACTTATGTTTGAGTCCCATACAGCCAACAAGACCCAGCCTGACAGCAATCCCTGCATGCTCCGGAAAAGGAATTGGACTACACCTCCCCGACTGCACTGGATTTGACTCACTCCGTTTCGACTGACACTCCAACCAGAACCTCGAGTAACGACTTCAATCTTGAAGTTGAGGATTTCAACGTAGATCTTCAATCAAACAAATCTCATCTAACATGGACTAGACTTAACTCATTAGAGACTTTCCCTGTACTGGCAATTTTTTTTTCCACAGGGCCCCCACATGACTACCATCGTCCCATTTCAGCAGGAAGTAACCTAGAAGATGCTACGCCCCCGTTCCCCATTATTGTGTATTAGGGTAGAGTAAGCCTAGTTAAGAATGACCTTATTGTTTAGAGTTGGGATTGGAAGGTGTTCAAGTTAGACACTTTTTCCACATGACTTTAAGACTTAGCTAGAATAGACATAGGATGTACCATAGCAGATTATTGTATCTTCTTGTATTTCACCCTTATGATTGTTAGTTTTGGATATTTTACACTATTAAGTTTTAATCCTCTCTTAGACTAAAAGGGGAATTGCAGGGAGTCACCCTAGCCCCGCCCAATAGTCCTGGGGCAGGTACCAGGTGGACCCGGGGACTCGCCCAGAAGGGCGTGGTGAAGGAAAGCCGAGGTGACATAAGGGAGCTTCTTAAGGGGCTGCACGTGGGGACCCTGGCCCCTTTTGTTCTGGCCGCGCTGGCTGGGTTCTATAACCTAGCTCTGGCCTGTGTTTTACCTTGGTGTCTTCTGGAATAAAGAGACCTTAATCCTGCATCTGACCTACATAGCATGAACTGGCAAATGTCAACATGTCTTACTTGTGGCTCTGACACAGTTGACCTCTGCCAAGAGATGACCTCCACAAAGCAGCATTTGTTCAATGTGTCAAAATGACTCTCCTGTCCTTCTAAACCCAAGTGTATTCTTAGCATTAACTCCTCACCTGTGTTTCCCACTCAACTGAATCTGAGACCAATAACTGAGTCACTGTCGTTTTCCCATAACAAATCTAGCTCAGAAAAGGTCCTCAAATGCCAGACATAAGATCAGTCGACAGGAGAAAACAATTCAGTAAGTTTAAGGCTCTTTACTCACTAGAATTCCACACACAACAGTTCTCTCTTGCTGCAGAAACTCAAAGTCTACATCCAGCAGCAACTCTACAAGAAACTGTACTGTCTCTATAGCTATTCCCAAGGGACAGTCCTCCACTGTCCTCCAGCTGACAGTTAACTGACACTAGCACAAGGGCTTCTATAGCTCATACACTCATTCATACAAAGCTGCTTGAAGGTGGTGGCTAGGTGACACTGATGGGAGACATCCAGCCTGCCCAGACACTGTAAACAAATGCACTGAGCTCCAGTCTGTTGTTTACAAAAATTACATGTCTTCCTATCTCAAAGTTGACACTGAGAAGGAATATTTGAAATTCTGAGACACTATATTCATGTATTACTCTACACTAGAACTCATATAAAACACTCTATACAAGAACTCATACAAAACAAAGTATCAATTTCAGGGTAGTTATCATGTACCCAAATATTATTAAAAGGAGTTGCTATGTCTGCCATAAACTGTCCAAGTCTGAAGAAAAATATCACAGTCAACTATTGTGAGCCTTGAAGAGTGACAGAAAACAAGCCCAGAAAGAGTTAGAATAGAAGTTCTGCCAAGATCTTGGCGGCCTGTAACCATATACTCTGGCATTAGATGCAAAGTCAAGCTAAAGAAAGAGTTCAACTCTTATTAATAGTTTACAGTCTGAATATAATCTATAATTAGCTAACAACAAGGCATCAGTGTCCTTCAGAGAAGTATAACAGAACTGAGCCTTGCAAGAATGACCATTTATAAACACCAGGATACAATAAAAAATTACTCAACATGAAAGACAACACAACTCTTCATCAAGAGTGCTAGCCTAATATAATGAGATAACCAAGACTTAAGAACTAAATGACCAAGAATTCGGAGCAATCTGCTTGAACTGCACTCATCGGCATAAAGGAAGGGAACACCTGTGGGACTGGAGACCTGAGTGTGATCCCCAGAAGCTGAGGAAAGCTGGAGACAGCAGCATCCATCTGCAATCCTCAGAGATGGGGAGCAGAGACAGAATAATCTCCAGCAGCTCATGGGCCAGCAAGCTGGAGTAAGCAGCTGGTACTAGGCTTCCCAAACAAGATCAAAGGCCAGCACCCACACCCAAGGGAGTTCTCTGAACTCCACACACACCTCTGTGCACACACACATTCATCAAGAGCCCCCATCTTACACACACACACACACACACACACACACCAGAAAAACACGCAAGTAATACTTGGAGTAAATGGGGTAAACAAAACAAATCAGAAAAAAAAGTGTACACACACACACACACACACACACACACACACACACACTTACTGTAGCTAACAAAAACATTCACCTGATGAAGTTAATAGCAAAATGAATACAACAGAGAAAAAATACAACAATGAAAATCATCTAATTTGAAGAACAGGAAAAATCTAAACAACCATCAAACAAACATATAGCTAACAAAAGCAAGCAGAATGCTACAAATTACTAAGAATGTCAGAGGCACTGAACACTAGTGAGAGAAAAGTTACCAGAAATACTTGAAGGAACAATATTTAAAATACCATGAAATGGACAAGCCCCATAAAATGGCTTTTCCAGAAAAACTGAATTAGAAAATATAACTAGTGTCACAACAGTTATGGAAATCATCACCAAGCACCAGGACTAGGCACCTTCATGAGTGAACTCTATCCAAATTTTAGAGAGAAACAGCAAAAAAGAACACTTCTCACTCATTTTATAGCAGTAACACAAAACCGGTAACAAGATCACACAAAAACATTAAGTGCAATTTGTAGGACATTATCATTGGAGAACATAAATGATTCTGAATCGAGCAGTATGCAAATGAATATCTTTATCAAGTAGCCTTCAACAAAGGATTAATTCAGAGCACTCACAACTAATATTTAGCCTATAAACAGGGTAAGCAATACCAAGTATTCATCTCAACAGAGGCAAGAAAACACTCAACCAAATTTGCAATCAATGGTGGATCAAAGTTCTCAGAAAAGATGAAAGGGAAGGAAGCAGCTCCTAGCTCCTACCTGGAAGACAGACTTAGGAGAAGCTGGGAGCAGATGCAGGTCAGGATTTAAACCATGCACACAAACGCTCGGGGATGGGGGCACCAAAAGTACTACCTAGATCTGCATTGCCCAGAGAATTGCATCAGTTTGAATTTTCAGCATTAACTTAAAAGTGTCACAGATAATTTGTTTTCAAGACAAACCAAAATCAACACATCAATAAATTGGCACTTGTTTTGTTTTTCAAGACAGGGTTTCTCTGTATAGCCCCAGCTGTCTAGGAATTCTGCCTGCTTCTGCCTCCCAAGTGCTGTGATTAAAAAAGGTGTGTGCCGCCACCGCCACCACCACCACCGGGCACACTGGCACTTCTAAACACTAGGAAAGAGTGTGTTAAGTACAAACCCATCTGTTTTTTGCTAGCAAGCTTTAATCAGACAAAATCCTGATGTTTTCAGGAATGTCAACCACCTTCAGGATTAAGACTGAAAGTTCAGTTAGCAGAAGACAGAGCACTGGCCACAGCAGGCGTGCGTCTCTGACCAAGGGCTTCTCAAAAGTGATAGCATCCTTACTTTTTAACTTAACAACTAATTTGTACTTATGGAATCACAGCCATTAGGCCAGCAGTTCTCAACCTGTGGGTAGCCTCCCCTTTGGGGTGAACAACCCTTTCACAGGGGTTGCCTTAGACCATGGCAAAACACAGATACTTACATTATGATTGATAACAGCAACAAAATTAGTTTTGAAGTAGCAACAAGAATAACTTTGTGGCTGGAGGTCACCACAACACAAGGAACGGTATTAAAGGGTTGCAGCATTAAGAAGGCTGAGAATCACTCACTGCATTAGACTCTATATTTTGACCAATCAGAAGTCTAAGTAAAAGCATATAGACTACTTTGCATTTGAAAAGGCTATGGTTTTTCTTTAAAGACTGTCTAAATCTGCTTATTAAATAACCTTCCCGAGTTATAAGAAGGGAGCACAACACTTGTGACAAAATTGGGTAACAGATGCAGCCAAGGAGAATTCAACAGGAATGTCTGACTTCTTCCTGATTACACCCAAACATTAGGGGCAGGCTTGTGTAAGAGATGGCGGACGGATGGGAGAAGCAACTCCATGAAACTTAAAGTATCATTCATTTGTTCTTAATAAAGAACACCAATGAAATAATGATGAGAGATAAAATAGAACCATACATTTTTCTTCTTTGGGGGAAGCAGAGGGCTCCTACTCCCCCCACCTGTGGTCAGTATTGTAACAGAAGTATAAGAGGTTTGAAAGTTGTAAAGGAAGAAGTCGCATATGTAGATACTATGATTATGTAACCAGGAATCCTAGCAGACCTATCAAACAACATAATAAACTAGTAAGTTAACAAAAAAAAAAAAGGAGATAATAAGGATAACAAACGCTGTACTTGAAACTTAGAAGATCAATAGTTGGAAACATCCAATTTCTGATAGTGAGTTATCATGAGTACCAGATAGACATTGTACTAGGAAGGTAAGCAATGCTGTTGAGAAGAATCTGAAATGTCTACATAAACAGACAGCCCTATCACACTCAGACACAGAAGAGTAAAAGCTGGGAAGAGGGCACAGTCTCCAGAGCCATCAGCAGACACAACACAAATGTAGCCAGAACACAGAGGTCATTGTGTAGAAATCCACGAGTGAATCATAAATTTATATGGGATTGTAAAAGATCCAGAATATGTAAGTAATCCAGAAAAAGGACAAAGCTGGAGCAATTTAAATTCACATCTCTTCATAAAAAGCTACAGTAAAGCAGACTGTGGCCCTGGCACGGGGATCCATCAATACATCAATGGAACAGAACACAGCACTCAGAAATAAAACTCACCTCCAAGGCCACGTGATCTCCATCAAAGGTACTAAATCCACCCATAGACAGAAAGCATCAGATCCCAATGAGGAAAGCAAAGACTCTCATAGGGGAAAAACAAGCTCTACTTTTGCCTTGTTCTATCTTCTGTTGCTATGACAAAATCCCTGAACAGAGGTAACTTTCAATGAATGAAAGTTTATTGGCTAACAGTTCTGTAAGCTGAGGCATCCAAAAGCAGAGCACCAGAATTTGCAATTGTGGATGTGTGTGGTAATTATTGATCCTTCACACACACCCCTTCCCTATCCACCCATCTTTGTGTCTCCCACCCAAAGCCCCCCAACCCCACTATTTTTAACCCTGAAGACCAATTCATGGTCTCCACAGATTCTTGGTTGTGTGGTTTTCCATTGGTCAACTTTACCATTTAAGGGCCTTCCTGCTACTGCACAGCATGGATGCCACCATTACATGGAGAGAATAAGCAGAGTAGTTCGGGCCTTTCTTCCTCCTTCCTTCTTTTTCTTTTATTTTAGTGTATGTGTGAGTCAGGTGTCCATGGGTATCTGGACAGAGAGTAATGTCTGTTGTCTTCCTCAGTTACTTTCCCCTTAGTTTTGAGACAGGCTCTCTTAGGGAAACCACAGCTCATTATTTGGGCTAGAGTGGCTGGCTTCCTGCACCCACTCTTAGTTACAAAGTATGTTGCTAGGGCCAGTCTTTACATAGGAGCTGAACTCAGGCCCATGCCTGAGCAACAAACACATTACCTACTGGGTCATCTCTCTACCTATATTTATAAGCTACTAATGTCATCCAAGTGGCCCCACCTTCATGAACTATCCAATCCTAGCACCTCCCAAAGGTACCACCTCCAAATATGATTGACAGTTAAGTCTAGGGTTAAGGTTCCAACAAAGGGATTGCTGAAGGACTTGGCAAACCCAAAGCAAACCTCTAAGTTACACAATTTACAAAACTCATTTGAGATGCAACACCACCCTTAATATAAAAGCTAAAATGATAATAAAAGACTTGTACCTAGGCCCTGTAAACAGCTCCTACCAGTCAGTCATCAAAACACATGCAGCCAAGATATAAATGGGTCAAACATGTGTCCTTCATAACAGCAGACACAAACAAACAGAGTGCTTGTCATCAGAACACAAGAAGAGACAGAACAACAGAATAATTGGTAACAACAAAACCCTGATAGTGCCCCATATTGCAGATGTGGCACAGGCAGGCACAATCCAAATGCTTCACCTATGGATACCTCACATTGTGCAACCACTTTGGGGGTGGGGGTTGGGGGGGGAACTAGAATTCTTTGAGAAACTGAACAAAGCTCCATTTCAATACTGGGCATTTGGCCAGATAAATGACTTACAAGCAAACACTCCTGCAATGTAATGTATAACATCAAACTGAAAACTGTCTAAACTAGCTCCAGTACAGTAGGTAAGGATTATTGCTCTGCAATACAAAGAAATGAACAACAGTATAAACAACGGTATTCCTGAACCACATAGAGACACCTGAAAGAAAGTTTGTACCAACAGGTATATAGGCATGCATATGCCTAACACTGCTCTGTGCATTTCACATAAACAATTTTAGTTCTAAGCCACTCAATTTCATATTTCAAATGAGGAGACTGATGAGAAAGACAGGCTGTGCACATGGCTAGTGTGACTTCACAATTAATATGACATGACTTCACAATTTAGTACATGATTTCACAATTTATACAGAAATCAAAGAAAAATATCAGATCACTAAGTTCACTAAAATGTTTTAATTAGATTCAGAAGTGTGTGAAGCTCAAAGAGCCTCTACCTCTGCTCCCTGGGGTTCAGGCTGAGCACAGCCCACAGCTCACATCTCACCTTGGGAAACTGTTTCACAGGAATCAACACTTTCTGTCCCAGCTTCATGTTCTTATTAATCACCACGTCAATATACTTCTCTTCATCCTTGCCTTCTCCTTTTTGAAACTTCTCTATTTCTGTGGAGGCAAAAAGACACCCATGAAGCATGTGACCCAGAACTGCAGGTGTGGAGTCTGGCTAGCTCCACTGTGGAAGGACATCAAATGCAGAGACTGACATAATTTTTTCAAGTAATGACACATCTCCCATTTTACCAATGAACTCTTCACAGGTGACAAAGGCATCAAAGCAGCTCTCAGCTATAAGTGCAGTAAGAACGGACAAACACAAAATTACACAACTAAGCAAAACTTAGTAAAGAAGCCGCCTGGGAGCCCCACCCTGTCCTGTTCTCAGCTCAGGGTTACACAGCACCAATGCCCTAATTACCGCTCTTGCCTGGCATTCTAAAGCTTGTACTGCCAAGAATTGGCTCAAAGACAGGAATCAGAAGAACAAAGGGGGGTGGGAGGCAGGAGAGGGGCTCAAAGGAGGAAAGGGATGGTAGAAAATTATCTAATTATATTTTTAACTCATTTTTTGTAAGTTTTAAAAATTGGCTAAGTTAGTATGGAAAACTTAGATGACACGCTGTCAGCCAGCCCCCCAATTGCATCCCACCTCCTCATATAGCCCTGGCCACTGCACTAAATATACTGTCTTCTGCAGTGAGCATTCCTCCCCATTCCCTGTGAAGCTGGAATGAGCTCATCTTCCTTGGAGGTTCATTCATCTAAGACTCACTGATTCTCCTTCCTAGCTGGATCCTCACAGAGCACATGGAGCCAACTCTATTACTGCAACGGGGAAAAATGGAGGCAGAATCTCTCACAAGTTTCTCTGATGTAAAGCCTACTTCTACAAACATCTCCTGCCCAGCACCTGAGATGTGCAAGTTTCAGAAACTAAAAGCAGCACACATGTTCACTCACTCTGTGTATCGTCTACAACACTTGACTGTATACAAGAGGAGCTTCCACAGCAAGTCCTATGGACTTTCACCCCCAACAACTACAAGACAAGGCTCAGAGAAAGAGAAAGAACTGGGGGTGCGGTGGTGAGTGCACAAAGGGGACGACTGGCATATATTATTTTGCTTGTTATATGGAACTTATATATATATATATATATATATATATATATATCATCTATTATTATCTATCGTTTATTATCTATTATCTATCATCTATCTATTATGTATCCATTATTTATCATCTATTATCTATCATCTATTATCTATCATGTATCTATCATCTATCATGTATCTATTATCTACCATCTATTTATCATCATCAATCTATTGTCTAGCTATCTCTGCCCGGGGAGAATGCAGGTGCAGTGGGTGTCCCCCTCTCACTCCATCTCTAGAACAGGGTCACCGGGTACCTTGCTGGCATTAAAGGTCTGATAGTACCAGAAATCACTGCAACAGGAACTAGAGTGACAGGGAAGAAAATGAGAGAAAGGAAAAGGTCTGGAGATGAGAAATATTCAGGCATTTCCTGTAAATTAACAAGCTGAATAATTTCAGAATCAATGGTGTGACAAATTAATGATTTTTATTCTTCAATAAAAAGCACTGAGTCCTTTGGAGTAACCTAGAGGAAGGGTATGTGGAAACTTATAACCCAAATGAAATGTAATTAGAGGAAACAGTAGAACACATGACGTACAAAAGGATGACATCGTGGGAGTTAAAGGTGTAAGTATAAAAGGGGATGGAGGTAGGAGGAGATGAATGAACCAAAGCTTACTAGTTGGTAAGATAATTTCAAAATGTATGTTTTGAGTAGTAGTTCAAATGGAGGAAGCCTGCAAAAATGGAGGATGCTCCCAGAAGACATGGCTAGTAAACAAAACCTGCAGCACCAGGCACAAGACACCACCTACCCCAGAGCACCGGCTACACCATTTCTCTTGGTTACCCACCATAACCACAAAGTAAGACCCAACAGCTGAAGACACCACACATGCTGGTCAAAGGAATAAAGAAAGCAACTGATAGCCTACAAAGAAACTTCCTCACTCCAGTTAGCTTTCATTAGGCTGCTGGGAGTTAAAAGACATCAGTGGTCTTACCCTGCAATGGACCTTGCAGGCTACGGTACCGACTGGCCAGGGAAAACGTGTCGCTTGTGCAGAAGGAGCATGACTATCATGGAGTAACCATCTGCTTTCTGACTAGTGCTGAGGTCTGCTCAACAGGAGCGAACTTAATGCCTAGGATGGTATTGTAACCCTGAGGGTCTTGGGAGGAAGGCCACACATCTTAGAGCAGAGCCTGCTGTTGTTTCCCAATGGTCATGCTGTCAAACTGCCTTCTAAATATTTATACCCATAGACACAGGCTGCTCTCAGCCTCAGCCAGAAAAGCTTTGCACTGGGCAGCAGTCATTGCAGGGAGATGTCAATGTTCAGAGTGGTGAGAATAAGAACTGTGACATCTTTATGAAATACCATCTCCAACCCTCTATGACTCTTGGGCCATCTCAGAAGAGGAAAGAGAAAGCACATGAGAAACTGGGTGGGAAGAAGTGCTGTGAAATGGAGTCCCCTGGACATGACATGGTGATGGCACTCACGGGCTCACAGCAGATGCACTTACTTGCACAAAAGCACGCCAGCTGAAATTCCAATATGCATGGGGGAAGAACTCAAAAGTCCTCCTTCCAAATGGGAAGAATCATTCTTTGGGAGCATGGCCACTGGGAGGTTGACAAAGCTCCAGTGGATGGCCTACCCCATGTACTTAGGAGTGGCATTAATTTGATTTAGTAGGTTATTTAAAAAATAAGGGGGGGGGTCACAGAGTTGGGAGAGGGACATGTTGGGAACTTGAAGGAACTGGAGGGGGATATGATCATAACTGTATACATGGTTAAAATTCTCAAAGAATAAATTAAGAAAGAAAACAGCAGCAAGTCAAAAGTCAGCTGATTTACTGAGTATAATGCAAGAATTCAGCTTTAATTAGTAAAAGAAAATAAACTCCATCTTTTATTATCTATTCATGTAATAATTAGAAATAATCTTTAACATGAGTCAACAAACTAGGTAAACTAAATTTCCCTTAAAACAATTAGACTTTTCCCATTTTTCATATTTGTGTTGTGTGCATGCTTCTGTATGAGTGTGAGTACACGTGTGGGTCAATGTGAGTGTTTGTGTGTTTGTAAGTGCATGTGGAGGTTATGTTAATACAGGGAATTATCCTTGATAGTTTGCCACCACCGCAGACCTAACCACTGAAGCAAGGAGTCTCAATCAAACCCAGAACTCACTGATCGTCTTGCCAGCCAAGCTGCTCAGGAGATCCCGTCTCTGCCTCTGAGGCTGTAATTAAAGGTGAGCCGCCACATCCAAAAGCTGTTAGCCCCTTTCTGTAGCATTCTGTGCATATTCCATCTGTCTCTGCCTTGCTCTGTGGATTCTCTTTATACATAGTATATCTCAGAACTAAAAAGGCTTTAGATAAATACTAGTTAGTATTCTCTCAATACAGGTAAATGTCAGTCCATTGAAATATTACTGATACTCACTCCACTCCAGCATCTCAGGTGGATGCTAGTCACAATTTTCCATGACAATTTCTAAAAATCACTTAATCAGTAGGAGTCAGAACTGAAAACTCTAGCCCCCCTCCAACATGTATCAACAACAGGCTATTCACATGCTTTTATTGAGGGAAGAATCAACCCAGTGAGTCTTGTGGATTGTGTACGTGTGTGTGTGGGGGGGGGGGTTGTAGATTGTTGTTACAAGCTATAATGGAAAAGCAAATATTAAGGAAGCAACGAGTTCCTGGGTTGAGAGTACACAGAACTTATACTTTTGTATAAACACATTAGCCTGAAACTCTCACAATGCAACTTGGCCTTCCTGGAGGTTCTTTCTTGTTGAGTAGCTGACCTTGAAAATGAGATTCCAGAAAAAAAAAATGGATAAACTTGAGTCATCTGAACAGTTTGACAAAGGGCTACACAAAAGCATGGGGCTGGAGAGATGCCTCAGTGTTTAAGAGCACTTGCTGCTCTTGCAGGGGACCTGGATTGGTTTCCCAACACCCACATGGTGGCTCACACTCATCCATTAAGTCGAGTTCAGAGGGAACCTTCATCCACTTGGGCATCTGTGGGGACCGGCATATACTCAGTGTACTTACATACATACGTGCAGGCAAAACACCCAAACATAAAACAATCTTTTTTTAAAAATTCCAACAAAGGTATAAATAATCAAAGCAATAGAGACCTAAAGAGCTTGGGGGTTAAAATGAAGAGGATTACGGGAGCATGGGCAGGAGAGGGTCAGGTAAGTCTTGGCACAAGCTGAAGGAAGAGAGAGAGAGGACAGGAGACAGAGTAAAGGGAGATGGGGCAATACTATGAGAGAAGTACCACACAGGAGCCATGAACTTGCACAGAGACAGGCAGCCAAACTCAGGCACACCACAGGGAGAATAAAGAAATAAAATGCTCTGATGTCCCATCTCCTCCATACTGCACGCCATATGCTGGTAGCAGAGAGCATATTGCTATAGACATAACAAAGAAGTCTGTCCACACCGCCTCTGAGGGACAGAGTAGCAGGGAAGCTGGAAGTGGCAGACATGTAAGGCCTCTGGCAACCTGAAGCAAGCTGAAAAGCACGTGACAGTCTGTCTAACAAACTCCACGTGGGCTCAGTACACATACAGCCACACAGCAAAGGCAGGGAGAAACAATGAAGGGGTGGGAAGTCGCTTATAGCAACGCCCACCTCATTGGAGACAATGACTCATCACACACAGGACGGTGGATCTCTCTCCATTCTAGAAGTTTCCATTTCTCACATCATTTTACAGAGCAGGATGTCCATGGTTAGGAAGCCAGGCAAAGGCGGGCTGAGGAGGAAGGGAAACAGAATTCCAGTGCACAGACAGGCTCTACCATTGGAGGCCAAACTTCAAAGAACACATACAGGTTTTACCATACTTAAGTATCCCACATCTGAGTGTGCAGTTCAGGCTTTTGAAGCATTTTTCTCACTGCTACAGAACACATGAACTTTTCTTCCTCTGGCAGAGATAACATAGTACACCTGTTCGACAACCATCTCCTGCAGAACCTTTTTTCCACTGCCCCTGGCTACTTTTCACTCTATGAATGCAGGGCTGTGGATAGCTCACATGTGCAAACACACAGAGCAACCTATTGTGATGTGCGTGTGTTATACACTACAATGCCCTCAACGCTCACCCTTGCTGTAGCATGGCATGTCCCTCTTTACTTCACTGGCCTGTTTCTGCCATACCTCAGACCTCAGCATGAAACCCAGCATGCGGGCTCTGCCACATGCCAAAACAGGAACAATGGCTAAGCCAATGGTTCCAGGAAAGTCCCCCATGGAAAGACCCTAACTGTACTAACTTGCTTTTTGGCTTCTGTAGTTCTGCTTCTTGATAACTATGATGTAAGAAAGAACAAGGATGAGCTTTCTATGAATAAAAGACAGGGAGTGTGTCTTATAAATAAATAAATAAATAAATAAATAAATAAATAAATAAATAAATAAATAAATGAATGAGAGAGTGGTGTGACTCCAAGCTGCAAGATTTGGGCAAGTTCTCCATGGAGGATGTTCTAATTGGCTTTAAGAGTGTCCCTGTGTGTTCTCTGGTGGACTAACTTAGAAACAGCAGCTACTGTGAACAACCAACAATTCTGTCGCATTTGAAATGAGATGTGACAGTGTTCTGAGAACTGTGACTCCCTAGTGTCCCCAGGCACCTCTGCTCCTCCTCCTCTACTCTCAAGCAATGGGGCTTTTCTGTGAGAAGTGCTGTGGCCATGTCCAGAGAAGCTCGGAATGACAAAACCTCAGTAACAGTGATTGCCTATGAGGTTTGAAAGTACAGCTAAAAGAATTTTGTACGGCATCAAGAATTGATCAAAACCCAAACTACCCTACAGAATTAAGTAAAAACAAGAAATTCAAACAGAAGCAGCAATGGCACCAAAAACAAACAAATAAACAAACAAAAGGCCGAGGCAAGGACACAGGCATAGTCATACACATGGAAAGCCAGAGGGATGCACTGGGAAAGGACTCGCCACTCTGCATAGTTCACCCACAATGCAACAGACCAATTTTACCATTTTAAGGGAAAATGCACATTGATCTTCAGCCTCAGCACCCACAGTAGGAAGAGACGCAGATGGCTCCATTGCTGCCATCCAACCCGGGCATCCAAGACTGACTGCTAAACTCTCCCTAGGGACTGATGAATTGTGGTGGCTGTTCTTAGGTGTCAACTTGACTACATCTGGGATTAACTAAAACCCAAGGGCCGGGGTACACCTGTGAGGGAATTTTTTTCTTAATTAAATGATTTGGAATTGGAAGACCCACCTTTAATCCAAATTCTTCTGAGGTGGGAAGGTCCACCTTAATCTGAGCCAAACCTTCCTCTGGCAGCAGCCTACATGAGGACATGGAAGAAAGAAGCTTGCTCTCATTCTCACTAACAAATCCACTCCTCACTGGCATTGAAGCTGCTTCTTCAGGATTCCAGTCTATACTGAAGACATCCAGTCTATAATGGAGACATCCAGCCCTGTGGACTGAACAACTACTGGATTCTCGGAGTTTCCATTTATAGGTAGCCATTGTTCAACTAGCTGGACCACAGTCTGTAAGTGCCCCTCATATATATTTTCTCTTTTCATTCTATCACTTCTATTCCTCTAGGACAGAGGTCCTCAAGCTGTGGGCTGCAAACCTCTTATTTCCAAAAATATTTACATTACAATTCATAACAGCAGCAAAATTATAGTTGTAAAGTAGCAACAAAAGTAATTGTATGGTTGGGAGTCAACACAACATGAGGAACTGTATTAAGGGTCACAGTATTAGGAAGGTTTAGAACCACTATGCTAGAGAACCCTGACTAACACAGATTTTGTTACCAGAAGGTGTTCCAGACCAACAGAAGTATAAGGATGAATTTTGTAAGTATCTGAAATAGGCTTTCCAATTTGCCAATGCGTACAGTTACTGAAGCCCCTCCAGCTAGGAGAGTATTAAAAGCCCATGGTGTGAACTATTTTACAAACTTAAGGAGACAAAGCTTTTGGTTATCCTGAGTTACTAATTGTGAAAGGCAATGAATTTATTGACTATAGAAAACTTTGGACAATTTGTGGAAAAAACAAGAAAAATGATGCTGGCTACTCGCTCCTGGCATCTCTGAATAAATTGACAAAGGAAAAGAATGAGATCTGTGATAAAATTAGCCCACTTCTAGCATCTCAGAATATGGCAAAGGACAAGCAATACCCTCACTTATAAAATCAGCCACTCCACATGCACATAAGCTGTCTAGAAAGCCTGGTCTAGAGGAGAAGCTTCTCTCTGGCAACCAAAGAGAACAAGTTGCAGAAAAGCAAACAGAAGCCCTCAACCTAAGGTTGACCGAATTGCAGCGACAATTCAAGCCCCAAAGATGTCAGCGGTTAAAGAAAGGGCACTGATTGGTAAGGGATGGGACCCTTAAACTCTGGATGGGGATATGTGGGAGGACCCTATTAAAGCTGAGAGCTTTGAACCCTCCGATTCTCGGGGGTTACCTCCCCTCAATAAGCTGTCTCTCTGCCCTAGCAGAGGTACTCCCACTCCCTGCAATATTGCCTTTTCCTTCTTTGACTGAGAAAATTAATTCTTCACTGTCTGCTAAACCAGCAGTATCTTTCTCTGCAGGAGATGCCAGGCAAGACGATACTGACGTGGCTCAGGGCCCACAGATAGTTGTCTCTAAACCAACAACAGACTTCAGGTAAGCAGGGTCCTAGAGGGAGGCAGAAAGTGTAGTACATGAGGAGGTCGACATACTAAAGAGCTTAATGAGTTTGCTAATTCATTCAAACAGCAGTCTGGGGAACATGTGTGGAAATGGATTTTAAGAGTGTGCAACATTAGTGAAAGGAACGTAAAACCAGACCAGGCTGGGTTTACTGCTATGTGCACTCTGAGTAGATTCTTGGTTTAACATGGAAGCTCGCACAATTTAAAAAGGTGTCAAAAGTTTGTTTGAATGGTTAGCTGAAGCATTTGTCAAAGGGTGGCTTACGGAAAAGGAGATGGAGATGCCCGATATCCTTGACTTGGTGTTACCAAAGGGATTTTTAAGGATCAGGGAAACTGCAATGCTAGAGGGGGTATGCTGTGCTGTGTAAAATCTAATCTCCTACAATGGGAAGGCCCAGAAGACACACCCTTTCCTAAGCCTATGAAATGCAAAATGGAGAGAGGGCCACCAGCACATTTGAAAATCGCTGTTGTCACCTTTTCCCTTAAGGCTGAAGACGCTGCTGCTCCCCTGAATGAATTAAATGCAATGGGTTTAACTGGTCCCTAAATAGCAGGGGCCAGGTGGCAGCGCTGAGTCACTAAAGGGAAGCGACTGTACTTGACTAGCAGGCAGCACAAGCAAAGTGACTTTACTGGTGGCATGACTTGTATGGACCTTTGGAACTCAATCAGGATGCTTCGTTTTTTATCTGCATAAGTGAAAAAAGTCTCAGATGAAAGAAAAGTTCCACTGGATTGTGGCAAAAGAGAATCTCAGCCATGCACCAATTTCCAGGCTTGAGCCAGTTTGCAGACCCAGAACCCTTTAAAAGGTTCCCCTAAGAAAGGACCTTGATAAAATACCTAACAATTTTATTGTTAGCCTTCTCCAGTCCTATTGTTAAACCCTTCCCCAATCCTTCCCCCAGAGGGACATATATGGCCTTTTACAGGGCTAACTGTACACTGGGTGAAGGGAACAAAGGGACTTTCTGAGGTTCTTTGGTTACTGGTCCTGAATTGATTCTGGTGACCTGGTGACAGGTTGGCTACATTGGACCACTTCCTCTGTGGAAAAGACAACACTTTGTCCTAACTGGAGTAGATACTTACTCTGCTTATAGATTTGCCTTTCCTGCATGTAATGTTTCTGACAAAACCATCATCTGTGGACTTACGGAATGCCTTATCCACCATCATGGTGTTCCACACAGTACTGCTTCTGACCAAGGAACTCAGTTCACAGCTTGAGAAGTGAAACAATGGGCCTACAATCATGGAGTCCACTGGTGTGACCACATTACCCACCATCCTGAAGCAGCTGGCCTGGCAGAAAGATGGAATGGCCTTTTTTGAAGATACAATTAGGTGCCAGGAGCCTGGAGGGCTGAGGCAGGGTTCTTCAGAAGGTGGTATATGCTTTCAATCATATACGTCCAATATATGGTACAGTTTCTCCCATAGACATGTCTAGTAATCAAATGATGGACAGGGGAACAGTTCCACTCACTATCACCCCTAGTGACCCAGTAGGAAAATTTTGCTTGCTGTTCCGACAACTGTAAGTTCTGCTGGCCTAGAAGTTTGGCTTTCAGGAGGGCACTCTTGCTAGGAAACACACCAAACATTACAGTGAACTGGAAGCACAGACACCCGCTAAGCGCTCTAGGCTTCTGAGACTAGGAAAGGAATAACGGTGTCAGAGGGGGCAACTGATTTAGATCATGATGGTGAAACCGTATTGCTTCTCTACAATGGAGGTAAGAAAGGTTATGTCTGGAGTGCAGGAGATCCTTTTGGGCATCTCTTGGAGCTACCATACCCTGTAATTAAATTCGATGGGAAACTACCAATCCAGGCAGGATAACAAAGGGCATAGATCCATCAAAACTGAAGGAATGAGTCACTCCTCTAGGAAAAGAACCAAGACCTGCTGAGTGCTTGCTAATGGTGGAGTAAATACAGAATGGGTAGAAGAGGAAGGTGGTTATATAAATACCAGCTAAGGCCATTGTGACCATTTGCAGAAACTTATAATTGATAAGTGTTTCTGTCATGTTTTTTAAGAATGTGTTTGTACAGATATTTGTGTTTTATTTCCCTAATTTCTTTATTATGTAACATTAAGAGACTGTCAATGGTTATGACATTTAAGTTTTGAAATACCAAAAGAATGTCTCTCAAGGGCCATTGCTACCTGTTGTAAAACTTATAGTGTTTGAGGTTGTATGATGGATATGAGACATAATTATGACCTACTTAAAAATATAATGTGTTTGTGGTTGTACATCGAATAGTTATATCATGTTAAGCAAAATTATGACCTGATCATTGTTTTTATTTGAAAATTAACATGACATAAGGAGATGTAATTTTGTGTCAAGTTGACAAGGGGTGGACATTTGACAGCTATTCTTGATTGTCAACTTGACTACATCTGGAATTAACTAAAACCCAAGGGGCTAGTTACACCTTGGAGGAATTTTTTTTCTTAATATTTGAGGTCAGAAGACCCACTTTTAACCTAGATCCACCATTAATCTGGGCGTCACCTTCTGGTAGCAGACTATATAAAGGACTTGGAAGAAGGAAGCTTTGGTCTGCTGGCCCTCCCTTTTGTTCTCACTGCAAAGTCCATTCCATCAGTACTTCTTTGGGATTCCAGGGTACACTGAAGACCAGCTTGGACATCCAGCCTTGTGGACTGAACAACTACCGGATTTCTGTACCTTCAGTTGTTAGATGCCATTGATGAACTAGCTGTACCACAACCTCGTAAGCCATTCTAATGAACATATATGGAATTCAATTAGATTTCGATAAAATTCTGTTTCTCTAGGGACTCTTGACTAATATACAAACACTCCAAGAAAAAACTGAAACACAAAACCTCAAAAGAGCTCAGGAAATAATTCAAGGGTCATCACATCTGTGTCAATGAATACCCGTCAAAAAACGGAAGAAAAACATCACAGCACCTATCCTACAGGGTTAGCATGAGGACTGAATGATGACCCACTCAAAAGTTAGGACAGTTACGTGACAGAGGCAACTTCTACCTGAGTGTTTCACATTTACCAACAAAGTGCCCCTGGGATAGGAAGTTCCTGAAGGCAGCATTTTTTTTCTAGTTTAACTTTGTAGTTCTTGAATGACCCAAAAATATAGCTCTGGGTCCAGCTCTAAGTTAAAATGATCCCTGACCCCAGACCTGTCCCTGGACTCCATGATGGAGATGAGGGAAGACAGATGCCTCTGCTCCTACACCATTGCTGTGTTCCAGCCTCTACTACTAACATAGCAGGGGCCCTGTGCATGGTTTCTAGATAGCTGAACAGCCGTTTTAAAACAGTTTGAATGAGTTAAGCAAGTGATAGCCACTGGTGACGTGTTCTTCTAAATTTCAAGATTTAGTAGTGTTTAAAAGGTATTGTGTGAAGAATTCATGGGAGTGTCTAAGGCCTGTGACAGAACAATACAGATCAGTCAGCACCACAAAGATGGAGAGTGAGGAGGTAACAAGGCCTTTACAAAGGCAGACCAGCCATGTGACACAGTGAAGAAGGGGTGTGAACCACAGCCCTTCCTAATCACCACAACCAATGCTTTTAAGGACATTAGGGGAAAAAAAGTACTAAAACGAGGTGTTCACGTAAGAAGAATAAAATATATGTTCAACATTCAGAAAGCAGGTTCACAGTACAGTTGGGGCTCAGATTCATCTTTAAAACACATATACAGCATCTCTACCCATGAGAAATCCTATCTGACAGATTATTACAGTGTTACTGCACCTGCTGGTCTGAAAAGAAAATTTAAACTTCCAACCCCATAAATGTTTTCATTACAAATTATTTTAATTAAGTAATGCAGGCCTAAAGGAACACCTCTTGCATCCAAACCAGACGTTTTCTGCTAAAACCTGCCTAACTGCCAATGACTCATGCAGCTCATCACCTTGCAAATAGCGTTCCATCAGAAGAAAAAAAATGACATGGCAGAGTAGACACCTGTCAGTGCCTAGTAAGAATGCATAAGCTCATCATAAATACATGTAAACACATCATTAATGGAGAAAAAAGTGGCACTCTAAATAGTAAGCACTCTTGGAAACAAACTAATTTTCATTAATTGGAACAAATATTTTTAGAGAAAATGCATAAGGTTAAAACCTTCTCATAAGGAAATGACAGCCACAATCTTCTAGAAGAAAGGGCAAGGAAAGAGGAAAGAAGATGAAGTGACTAATTTCACATCTCGTGGGTAATTAGGAAAGCCAAGTAATGCTGATGGGCACTGGAATTTATTTATGGATTACTTCCCAGGCTGGTTATCCCTGCAGCAATGCCACAAGGCAGACAGAATCACCAATACACAGGAGACAGTACCTAAGACACCCTACAGATCAGAAGCCTGGGCCCTCACTCCTCAGTTATTACTGTCCAGGAGTGACTCTGATCCTGAGTCTCACAAAACAGAGGTGCTTTGGATTGTCATGACATTTGGGAACACTCAGAATGTCATTGCAAGTGTGGCAGGAGGGTAGATACTGGAGACTGAAACATCAAGAGTAGTATTCGAAAGTAGCCGGTTAGGAACACAAGACTGCCTAGACTTCATCTGAGGAACAGGGAAAAATGGCAAAGGGACTATGGGCCTCCAGGATCAATATTTTTGGGGCCCTTTCCTCAACTCACTAGATAACCCCCATTCTGGAAGCCCTGGTTGGCCTGAAACTCCCTATATAGCCCAGGCTGGCCTGGAACTCAGAGACCTGCCTTCCACCATCTCTGGGCACTGAGATTAAAAGAATGTGTCACCACATTCTACTGCTTTCCCCTTCTTAAAAAGATGTCTCTGCTTCTATTTCCAGCCAGCCACATGTCTCTGATGCAATCCTTTGCCCTAGGACAAGAGAAGTGTGGAATGCAGAGCCTCAGCATTCCTAATCTTCCTTCCTGACACTCTGGGTTTTCTCATTGTTTCTCTGGCAACCAGGCCAATCTTAAAGAGCATCACTTTGGGTTTTCATTTTTTCCCTCTCCGTTTCCCCTCTTCCTGGCAAATGGTGGGATTTTCAACTTGTCTCTCCTATTCTCCCCCATACAAACTTTAATAAAACTATCTTTGGGGCCAAGTGGTGGTGGCACATGCCTTTAATTCCAGCACTCGGGAGGCAGAGGCAGAGGCAGAGGCAGGTGGATCTCAGAATTCCAGGACAGCTTGGTCTACAGAGTGAGTTCCAGGGGAGCCAGGGCTACAAGCTACTGTTTACAATATCTATTTGTGATTTATTCATTCCATTAGTAGAACAACAACAACAACAGTCCAGAATTACTTAACATGGCTGTCTGCCTCTCCGTAAGCCTACCTAAGAGAAACAACACCCATAGCCCACCACTCTGGAAAAAGAAACACACTGCACAATGGGGAAGAGCCAACAACTACAAGTAAGAACTCGCCCAGCCAATCAAACAGCTTTCGTGCTTCCTCAGCAACCTTGGCAAGCTCTGCTTTGGATTCCCACAGTCTAATAACCTTAGTGTCTGAGGACCCAGTCATATACGTGAGGTAGTTTGTACATTTTCTTTAAGTATTTATCCGCTTCTGGACAATTGACTCCAAATCCTGGCTACTGTGTGTGGTGCCAGGAGAAATACTGAAGAGTGACACTGCTTGGTGTCTACACTTCCCTCATATCGGTGCTGGGCTCAATGGCAGTCCTAGTTTTAATTCCGAGATCTCTATACAGCTTTTCATAGGGGCTGCACTAATTCATATTTCCCCAAGAGTATGAATGTCAACACTTGCCTTTGCATTGTGATGTCCCCTAGATTTCTCATTAATTATACACACACACACACACACACACACACACACACACACACACACACCAATAAAAAAAATTTCACTGCATCAATGAAATAGAAGTTTACCTCCTTACTCCAAGATCTTCAGAATTACTGTGTTCTGGCTGTTGCAATTTTGAAGCAGTAAGGATTAAACAGTAAAGATAAACTGGGTGGACCCTAATAGTAGAAGAAATCTAAGGAGTTTGGTAATTACTATATTCTAGACAATCCAATGGGAGTTTTCTACACATTTAGTCCTTATAACTGCCTAAAACAGAAACTACCACTTCCCTTCTCCTCAAACAAATGGCAGAGCTGAAACTTCCCTCTAGAACTGTCTGAGCCACTCTTCTCTTCCACAAACACCACTCTACAAATACGATGGTTTTGAGACAAAACAAAATCTTCCAAGAAACAAGCAAACAGAAGAGACTAAGTTTATTGTCCAGGAACTTGTGTATGGAAAGGAAGCTGACTCCATTCACTGACAGCCACTCTTGACTGAGAAACCTAACAGAAGCAGCCAAGGAAGTTACTGGTGTAATCGAACACAGGATGCAAATATCTGCAACCCCAGTTGTGCATACAGAAAGAGGATGCACAACTGGGCTCCTGGGCAGTTTTATTGACACTAATGACAAAGACGGGCACATTTCTCTTCTTCAGACCACTTTCATCTGAGAATAAGAAAAGGAAGATGCAAAGTAAGTATTTGTTGAAGCAGGTAAGGAAGGATTGGCTCAGTGACTACACAAACCACCAAAAAGGACAAGCAAAAGACAGATCCAGGCAACAATGACAACACAGCCAGGGCTTGTCTTCCCAAACAGAGTAACCACCTTGGCTACTCCAAAGACTAACGAGGTCATCTTTAGTGCAACTAAAGCACTTGTCAAACACTCAGAAACCCCACAGACTGTGTTTGATTAATTTGAGTTAGTAAGGATTTAGGTCATTAATGTATAGAAGAAAAGTAAGAATTACTATTAAAAACTGACAAAAAGAAAATCCACCTTTTAGTTGTACCTTGGGGTTAAAGCACATTTCTCACTTTTAATTGCAAATACCATTAAGTACTCTGCAGAGAACCAGTTATCTTAAACAATTATCAGGCTCTAGGTCACCAATTAGAACCCTGCAAGGATTTGAATTAAAAAAAAGTTTTATGATTAGATGGAGTAATGATCCAAGAAAGAGATTAGTTCTGTTCAGACCACACTCATTATAAAACCCATTTCCTTTGTGTGAAGATTCAATGTCTTTCTCATTTATCCCGCTGGCATTATCACACGTTGAGACAGAAATATGACTGCACTAATAACATTCTATAACAACCATATCACACAAGCATTTTACTCTCTATTTTGTAGCTAATAAGATTACAAATGAGTATTTTTTTATTGGTTACATGGACAATAATACATGCAGTGACCAACTTCAAAATAGAATCAAAGTAGACTTTATCATCTCATTACCACTTGTTTAGATCAGGTCCGTATCTACTCTACTCACATATGAAGTAAGAGCAAATAAATGTTTGGAAAGAAATGTAAGAGACTAAATTCCATTTTTTGTATGATAGTATCTGAAGTAGTCACTTTTATTTAAAACAGAACTTTAAAGATAAATGATCCAAGGCTACAAGTAGATCCCAAAGGACTCATCCAGGAGAGGTAAAAGGCATCGAGGAATTCTTAAGAGATGCCCGCACCAACACACACACAAAGACCTTCCCACACACTTTAATGTTGGAACAAAACAGACAAACACTCATCATGCCCAATGATCCTAGCCACCTGAAAACTACCAAATGAGTAAAAATATTGAACAGCAAAATATAACTGCAGCATAAATGTGTGTTCTGTCACTCAGATTTTATTTCATAAGCATGACAGAAAGTTAACATACTTCTGCAATATCAATCAGCATATACTTTAATAGTCAGAGCCTCAGAGGACATGACACATCTTGGGACAGATGTGTACCACTGATGAAAATACCTATCTCCACCTGTATACTAAAACTGAAGAGAACTCTCCCTCCTAAGTGGTCCTCCAGACATATTTTATACATCGACTGCCTCTACTCACAGTGGAGAAGCAAGCTCAGAGTTTCCTTGAGGGTGTTCTTTTAAAAGATACAATTTTTTTGTATTCTAAACTGAGCTAAACTTTAAGCTTACCTAGGGATCGTAACAAGAAAATGACATTGCCAATGACATTTATTTGTTTTCACTGTGTCCTTCAACCTTAAAGGATTTAGTTCAGTGAATGTGCAACCCAAAGGTCTCACTTGCCAAATCTACTCTGAGGCTGAATATGTGACTCACCCTACTTACATGGCCTGTCTGGACAAGTGACACAGAGCCAGAGAAAACACAGAGAGCTTTTGTGCACCAAGCCAACAGTGACTAAACATTGTCTATTTACTGTGATAAGTACAGTTTGATGGTCTATGAACCAGTGACAGACTGAAATAAACACTCCAAAACCAACAGAACCAGAGATCCAAAGGTGTTTCTACATCAGGTGCTGGGTTCAGCACCCACATTAGCTGGCTCACCAAAGGCAGAATTCAAAGGCAGATGTGCAATATAGCTGAGGTGTCACTACTTCATTGAAAGGAAAATGAGGGAAGCCTAAAAAGTCCTATACAACAGGCAACAGTAGGGAAAATGTTGGTCAGCAATGCCTAGTTAAGCAGCTGAAATGGCTCAAAATGCTGACACTAAAAGATAAATGGTACAGGAGAGAGTGACATTTACACAAGTACTTTTGGCTAAGTATAGCCAGTAAGAGGAGGACTAAAAGGGAAAAATCGCAAAGGAGCATCCGTTCCATTTGCAGGCATGAGGATCCTAACATATAGAAAGCAGCATTGGGGTAATCGAGAAGGGGCTATTTCAGAGCTTTAAGCTCACCAGGAGCCCAGTCTAGTACAGCCTCTCAGCAATGCCTGACGTGTCAATCATCTGACAGCAAGCTGGATACAAGGGTGCCTGGAAGCCTTGAGATTTACATATTTTCACCACCAGTCTCACTGACCAGCTCCTAGACACTTAAAACTTTGCATATCCAAAACCAGTTCTTGTACCTTGAATATAGATGGCATGCATCAAAAGAGGTCTGATAAATGGATGGGAGCAAATAAAGGATGAAATTCTTGGTAGCAGTGAGACTTAAAACCATTAAAGAATAGTCAAGATTAGAATTAACAAAACAGAGGTCACTGCCACTTCTGTGTCAGCATTAAACAGTTGACTCTTAGTTCCACACCCACTGAGCTGTACCCTGTTGTACAATTATGGGCAGAGGTTCTGCAGACCCCACTTCACAAGCTAAGTTTCTCTTGCTCCAGCTCAGTCTGCCTCCCCATCGTGTATGTCTTCTTCACAATGCTCATGGTTGCTGAGATCCTGAGGCTCTCCAGAACTTTTAGCACAATGTTTGGCATGCAAGACTATACCTACAGCCTGCTGGTTCCTGGGTGCTCTCCCCATAGCTCAAGAACTTTCCAAGTAGGTTTATCCGTCGGGATCTACCCAGGTAAACAGAAATTACGCCAGCTGCTTTAGTAGAAAGGGTTGGATAGACAGGCACTGGGTGTGTGGAACTGGAGAATACTGAAAAGTCACCTAGAAATAGTGCCAAATAGCCAGGCAGTGGTCGTGCAGGCTTTTAATCCCTGCACTCAGGCAGAGGCAGGCAGATCTGTGTGAGTTTGAGGCCAGCCTGGTCTCCAGAGTGAGTTACTTCCAGGACAGCCAGGACTGTTACATAGAGAAACCCTGTCTTTACAAATGGATAAGAAATAGTGCCACAGGGACTGGAGCAAGCCAATGAAGGAACAAAAGAAGTCATTTGATGAGAATGCTTCGAGAGCCAGAACCAAGACTCACTATTTGTTAACTGAAACCTGGAAAAGGCCCTCAGAGGGTGGGACTTGTCTTCTGAGGAAAGCAACCACAGCTTCTGTGGGTGTGTATGGTTTAACAGATCTCAGTGGCTGAGGCCACTATTAGCTACTGAGATTAGAAACAAAACAAAAAGGAACAAAGACCCCACCAACCAACAGTAAGAATTTTTATTATTTGTATATTAATTCTGGTCTTCAATGGCTCTCAAGTCTCCTTGTGCTGACATAAAGAATATCGTTCTATTTGTTCACCTCCACCCAACAGATGTCCTCCAAATGTACGAGCTCCAGTTTCCTTCTAGGTATTTTTACCTTCTCACTGCTTTATGACATCAAAGACCTTCTCATTTGATTTTTCTAGTCCAACACTTCTTGAAAAGCCAAATAATTTCATTTTTTTAAGATTTGTGACTTATTGGTGGTAGTGGTAATGAGGCACCAAAGAAAAGGTCCAGAAAGTTTCCCTGGGTACACGGCATAATTTATGGCATTTCTAGAAGCTACAGAGAGTAGCTGTCTTGCTAATGCCCTGGGTCTCAGCTACCTACATCCTTGAGAGTGGAGAGCAGAGGGTGACCATGGTACTGCCTCACCACTGTGTTTGTTTACTAACCCTTCTCCTCAGTACGCAATAATGACAGCCACCACTGTGCAGGAAAACGTAATCTCTGAAATGACCTCAGCATAGATGTTCTCTAAGGAATGGAACCAATGAATATTCTTGGAGGCTAAATGATCTGAGCTAAACCTGTGGTGTACCCTGTGAAAGGCACAGGAGGACAATATAATCTGAGGAGACGCACCTGCAGGTGACGCTCACATTGCAAAGTGGACCTATCAACCTCCTAATTTGAGCAGCACGGAATACGTTTCTATGAATATATAACCATTCAACACATTATTCAGGGAGAAAATGTTTACCATCTTCAAAACATTTGCTATTCCAAGAACTAATTAAGTTTACAAACTGTGTTATGAATACCGGAAGGCAGTGGATGTACAAATCATATTGTTAATTATGCTTCTGACAAAGGAACTGTATTACAGGTATTACATACAAACACAGTGACCACCCAAGTCCTTTAAATTCTATGATCTCAAAGTCTGGGAACAAATGAAGCCAAAACATGAGCAAAGATGAATGTAAAATAAAGTTGCTTAGAGGAAAAAGCAAAAATGGCCAAGTGATGCTTGATGGAGCTCTTTCAGAACAGCATTTTAACCTACAGCCTCCAGATAAGCCCAACTGTCTAGCTTTTTGGTACTTGCAATAAGCAAGAATAAATTAATGATAATAAGGAAATAAGAACTTAATTTAGGAGACCTAAGTATTTAAAAAGTGGGTTCAAATTACAAACTGGTCCTTTTGTTTTTGTAAACAAAGAATCACATAGGTGGCATCTGGGTACTGGTATCCCATATCCAGATAGGGATACTATATCTGGCTTTCGAGTCCTGAAGATTAATGGTGTGCTTCAGGTACCACGCCTGGGAACCACACATAACAAACACTGCCCTTTGCATTCATGTTTCTTCATGTCCAACTGAAAATGCCAGCAGTGGGTATGAGATCCTTTTTTATGAGTTACTGGCCATTACTGGTATTACCAGTGTTCTTGACTACCCACAAGATCTAGATGGTAAGAACCACTGCTGAAGATTTCACACACTTTTGTGCAGGATATAGAGAAATCCAGCTAGACCTGAAATAAGCTCCCTCCTTCTGGCTATAATACATAGTGCAGGAAAGTGCTATTCAGGCTGCTGAGGGAGAAGAAAGACAAAGCAACTATTTTATGCAGCTGTGGACCTTGCATGTTACAACACCAATACCAATCTACCACACTGGTGCAACAGGAACACGTCTGTTGTGAGGGTAACCAACTAGTCCCTCAATTTGAGCCCTGCTCTATAATTAGGAATACATACCTGGTACTGTAAACCTGGTCAAAAATCCATGGTTGGGAAGATCATAGGCCCTCCCTCCCTACAGGCAACCTAATACTGCTTTTGTTCTGCTACACAGACATGTTGGCAAACTGCCTTTTAAATGTTTATGTTTATACACATACATTAGTGTGGCTCTGAGAGCAGCTTCTGAGAGCAGTGAATATGGTGAAGGTAGAGGCTCATGGCTGCTGAGGGTGCTCAGTGGTTACTCCTCAGCTAGACATCTATATCACACCCCCTAATGCTCAAGAAACACATCAGAAGATGGGAAAGAATGCAAACTCCAGACGATAATGAAGAGGGCTAGGAAAGGGCTACCTTCTGGTTATGATTAAGTCATTGCAATCAAGGGCTCCCAGAAGCTGTGATTGCCTGCACAAGACAGGGCCTATTATCAGTTAGTCCTGGGAGCTAATGAGGTTCAGTCCCTCCCTAGAGAACCACTGGCTGATGATGGATGCGGGAAGGATGGGTGTCATCACTAGTGAGTCCACCAAGGTCCAGTGAATAGATCCACACCCACGCTCTTGCACATGGCCATGGTAAAACCCAGTGGTCCACAAAGCAAAGAGTAAAGACACCGATGTGGGAAAGGGGCTTGTAGGAAAAGGGGGGCTGAGAGACTGAAGGTAGGAGGGGGAGGGTGAAAGCAATCACCATGCATCATTACATACACGCAATTTTCAAAATGTAAGATAAAGGAAATAAGGGATCACATCTAGTGTCTCACAGTAAAACTGAAAGGTAGGGAAATGGTAGACAGGCGGGAAGGTCCATAAAATGTTTATCCTAAGCTTCTACTATGGCATGGCTTAAGAAATCTAGGGAGGTACTGGTTATAGGGGGTGGTGAGAGCCCCATACAGGCCATGCAACCACTCACCATTAAAGCACTCCAATAACATTCGTCAAATGTAAGATACGCTTATACTAACTGGAGTGAAAAATTCATCATTATATGAAAAGTCTATGGCCACAGATAAAATACTGCAAAGAGTGAGCATGACTATAAAACAGCACCACAAAAAGTGTACGTGACTACAAACTTACTTTAAAAGATACACAGACAAGTCGGATGGTGATGGCACACACCTTTAATCCTAGCATTCGGGAGGCAGAGGCAGGCAAGATCTCTGGTCTACAGAGTTAGTTCCAGGACAGGCTCTAAAGCTACACAGAGAAACCCTGTCTTGAAAAAACAAACAAACAAACAAAAAAACAAAAACAAAAAAAAACAAAGAAAGATATACAAATTTTGAGGCTATAGAGCACATTAAAGAAAATTTCATTACATGACACAAATGGATGAACAACAACAAGGCTGGGCTGGGCATGCTGCATGCACCTGTAATCCATGCACTTGGGAGGCTCAAGTACAGGATCGGGAGTACCTGGACAGAGTCTACAGGAGCCCTCTATCCGAAGAAGAAACAAACCATAGAACAAAACCAAAAACACTTCCACATTCCAACTTTTCAACTTTCAAACAGGAAGGAAGGAACAGCAAACTACACTTTGTTGGTCACAGACGCTATCTCTGTAGAGGGGATCAAATCCTGCCCTTCACTATGCTAAACTAGAGATCCCTCCCCTCTGGAGTCTAGAAATGTCAGGATAGCCTTCATTCTGCCAGTTGCTGTTGGATCCCCTGTCCCAGCCTCTGCTCTGTGAATGACCTGGAAATTAAACGACCTGATCTACCTCAGAGCATCTCCCTCCTGAGCCTGGAAAGATGTTTATTACATAAAATGTATTTTCAGACAACTGATAAAACCATTATAAACCCCACAGTAGGTTCCTCTCACATGCATTCAGCACTTCAGGAAAGGATTTGTACAACTCAGCAACATCACATGACAAACTCTGCCTAGAACAAGACTCACTTGGTGACTGGGATTCTGTGTGGCCTACCAAGTATGAAAAGGCCAAGGCTTCTGCCTTTATGGATTCTGGCTTCAACACCTGACAGGTTCAAAGTCCCTCAATTCTAAGAAAGAAAACAACAAAATGAAAGACAAAGAGCTTGGAATTCAACCAGCTTTTCTTCTGTTTGTTGTATAAATTAAATGTCTGTTCAGCCATAACTTTATTAGACACAGCTGAGGTGCAGAGCACAGTGAGAGCAGTCTTTACTGAGCACCTAATAAAGAGCAGACAAACATTTTAGGCACTTTAAGCTACATGTAAATATAAAAAAATAAAATTAAACTAACCCACAGTCTTAATCTTTGAAGGCAGCAAATGAAGGGGGGGTCTGCCAGAGTCCAGCCTCAGCTCGGGCATCAGTGCATGGGAAACTTCCAACCACCAAGTGGCCCTGAATAGCTCAGGCCATCTTTATTTACACTTAAACAGTGTTTTTCTTACCAGGATTACATGAAAGGCATTATTATTGGCTTCTATTTTTGACTTTAAGAAATACATCACAATTTAAGGAATAAACCATGATCATTATGAACGCCCCATTGTTCCCTTTTATGCCTCCCCAGTACACCTTCCCACCCCCTGTATAACCTTATTCTAGACATAGAGTTCAGCGTTTTTGTTGGCTTAATTAAGTATCAAGCCAGACACATCCTGCTCTTGCACTACTTATGTCAGCTGGCAGCAACTCGTAGTTCCAAAGTTAAAAGTAACAGACATGGGCACAATGCTTTAAGGACAACAATATTCAACCCCCAGACAATTATTTCATGTCTGCAAGATATATTTGTATACAGTTCCCTTTTCTGTAAGAGGGTCCCATGTCTCAATCTCTCTGTAAAAGGCAGATTCTGACAAAGCACTCTTTTCCCATCTCAGTATACCATACTTCTTCCCCCAATATAAGCTCCTATGCATGGTAAAGATGGATCTATGGATTCCATATGTTATATTGCATTATTCCCTAGACCTTATCATTGATTCTATATGATTGGTGTCCAGGTAACTTACTCTCAACAGTTGGCTCTATGTGTATTCTTGAGGCCTTTTCCCTATTCTGTGTGCGCCTGCCCTACTCTCCTTTCCAGAACTGTGAGACATGGTTAATGTTCCAAGTGGTGTTTTCTCAGAGGTACCTAACTGTCTCTACTGAGTCAGAAAAGCTCCCAGGATTAAGACTAGTGGTTACCAGTCCCAGACAGGAGATGTGAGAAACATTAGTCCCTGTTGAATTTTAGGAGAAAACAATCTGAAAAGGAATAGAATTTCCAGGGAAAATTACAGCTGCTGCATGTGCAAATGACAAACTAAAACTAAAAACAGCCCAAAGAATAACCAATATAATGAATGAAAAGAGCCATGCATGCTGCATGCATTTTGCAAATTCCTACACTGGTCCTTGCCTAGTGGGAGTCCATTTCCACAGGTGTCCTGTCCTGAGGAAACCCATTGGACAGGAAACCATATGCTGACCCGAGATCAGACTGCAGGGCTCTCAACAAGAGTCCTTTCCCTATCAGGGCTTTGAATCTTCCTTCCTGAGTGAAGTTTTTGATCAGGACAATAATTATCACATTGTTCGGTGAGAAAATGTAATTGAAGCATGGTAAACTTACTACAAGTTTCTACTAGTGCCTACCTAACCACTTGACTCATCTTTCAAAACCAGTTACTATGTAACATTTATTGTGAACTAGGAAGGTCTGTCCTAAACAGTAAATTCTAGTAGTAGTTAGTGTCCCAAGTACTGTAATTAGAATATAATAGAACCTTAAGCAATGCTAAGACTGGAAATTCTTATTTCAGCCATGAACTAGCTAAGTAACCTTAACTATCCACATATTTTCTGAGGTTCATTCTTTTCAGTTATTTCTGAGCCTCCTGGCTCTCTCCAGGAGGGTCAGCCTCTAGTTGGGAACAAGTCCTCCTCCTGAGAAGATGGGGGTGGATGTATGCTCTCTTTCCAGACAGCCTCACTTATTTCAAAAACCTTTTCTCTAATCTTCCAGCACTCAGACCTCTTCACCTGCTAATGAATTAAGTTCTAGTTTGTATACCCAATGCCCACTGCTTCAGCAAACAGGGGACCTTCAAGAGACTCAGAGGGAGCAGGCATCCTCTGCATGGAAACCGCTTCATTACTTCTACACTTTTATTTTAAAAATGTAGCCAAACTACCAAATCTTGGCAAATAACCACCTCACAGCCAACCGAGTTTCCTGGACAGACCTCTTCACTCTCAGCCCAGCTCTTCTGGAACCTGTAGGCTTACGCCTGACTATTACAGATGTGATGTTTCTGTCCTCAGTAACACAACACATGTAGTTAAATGAGATGCTGTGTCTCAAAACATGAAAACATGGTTTTCTGGGGTGTGTGTGTGTGTGTGTGTGTGTGTGTGTGTGTGTGTGTGTGTGTGTGTGTAAAATAATAAAATCCCAAAGGTTTACCTTAGCTGTTAAGGACTAGCAACTGTTGGGTTGGAGAGAGGGCTCAGCTATTAAAGGCTAGGCTCACAACTAAAAATATAAGACTAGCAACTATGAGCTTTATCCTAAATGCAACCAAACAATTGTTTTTCTATTTCCTTTCAATTTTGAGGTAGCAGAGGGGATAAGAACTACATAAAAGGGAAAAATTAACTTCTTTTTCATTTCTACATAATAAAAAAAAAGTCTCCCTGATAAAATAAAAATCCACAGCAAACTACTCTCCTCTTGGCAAGGTTAAAACTCAGAAAGATAAAGTAAGTAAGATAAATGCATTGAAAACACTCTGATGTTTCCAGACTGGAAATCAAGGACATCAAACAATTGCAGTGAAAAGAGGGACTGAGATGTAAGGTGACAAGCCCTAAAAAAGGTGTGGCTGCTAGCTACAGCTGTATCTGAGGATTACAAAAAAGAGCATACAGCAGCCCAGCAGATTCAGTACATCAGAGTGAGTGAGTGAGTGAGTGAGTGAGTGGGAAGGCTGGTTTGGGAGAAGGTCAGATGCAGGTTTGTGTCTCAGCCCCTCAGAGCTCCATCACTTTTGCCAAATTACTTAATCCCTGACTCCCTCTTTAGGTATGCGGTTGTAGATGATAATATCCCTGTGCAAGGCCACTGTAATGAACTGAAACACAAAGCTAATATAAGCAAGCAACAACACTGACAGCCAGTAACAAGAATTACCAATTATTATTGTCTTGACATTTCATGTATACTCTTTGAAATAACACAGTAAGAAACAAGAAGAGATGAGGCCCTGGAAAAAAACAAAAAACAAAAAACAAACAAACAAAAAAAACTACTTATCTCAACCACCTCTTTTCCTTTCCAATCAGATGCTTGTCCATAAAGATGGGTAACCAGACTGCCTGTGGTTACTGGGTCAGAGCAATCCCACACCTGGCCAGTTTCAAGAGAACAGTGAGCAGACCCACTGCAATAGATCACACACACACACACACACACACACAGAGAGAGAGAGAGAGAGAGAGAGAGAGAGACAGAGACAGAGACAGAGACAGAGACAGAGACAGAGACAGAAACAGAGAAGATGGTTTTCAATGCTACTGCAGCCTTCTGTCCAGACAGGGACACTACACTGATGCTAGACAGTCTATACCACGGGACATTCCCACGTGTCCTCATAGTCCCAAATGATCTGAACAGCAGGTTTACTTCTCAGCCTGTCCTCAGGTCCTCAGAGAACCTGCAAACACACTGTGTTTTGGATGCCTGAAAGCATGAGTACCCTATGTACACTCATTCACATGAAGACAGTCAAGCAGCTAACCTTCAACCATCAAGCTGGCAGTCACTTTTACCTGCCTACCTACTGGATGTCTGACAATGCTGGCACCTACATCATCTGCAGAACCCTCCCAGAGACCAGACACATTTCCTAGCACAGAGCTAAAATAGGGAAGTCAGACATTAGAGAGAGATTTACAGTGAAGGGCGGGCGATCAGTGTTGTGACAGGTGGGCAACAAGGCTACAAAAGATTCTATCAGGAGGGCCTTCTCCAGTTCACTCCAGGGCTGAGGAGGAGGAAGTAAGCTCAGAGGTGATGAAAGGCTTTCAGCACAGGAGCGTGACCAGGCCTGGATGCACGTTAGGACAGCTCAGGAGGCCTCTGCTGAGGCCTTCCTTAATGATGACTAAAAGCGCTTCTACCATCTCAAAGAAAGTGTTTTATGTTACTGTCAAGGACATTCCTGGAAAGTAGCTGTGTCTGCAGAGACTGACTGACTGATTAGAACAGTGATGTGGAGAAGTTGGAATGTTTCAAGTCTAGAGGCCAATTACCTTATCTCAGGCTAGCTTTAGTCCTCTCTGCAGCAGAACATCTCACGAATATTAGATAAAACCACTTGACATCTATTTTCTTAGCAGTTCCCTTACTCTCCACCAACCCAAAAGCTGAGTATGCCATGGCAGCTGAGGCCTATAGAAAAGTGTCTTCTGTGTGTGTGTGTGTGTGTGTGTGTGTGTGTGTGTGTCCCGTCATCACCCTTCATGTGCAGCCTGCTCTTAAGAGAACACGTGAGAAATCACCAAGCCAGGTCCACAGGCAGCACAGTAAGGGGAGGAAGTCACACCCCACTATGGAAGCTCAGTGCAGAGGACAAAACTCCTGTCATACACACAGAAGACACCACACAGTGACCCAGCCATTCGCAAAAGGTGTATTTTGGGAAGTCAGATGGAATAGCACAAAAAGAATTTCCAATTTCTAAATTTCTACCTTTATGACCTCACATAAGCAATCTGCTCATTGGGTTAGCACTTTCCTCATTTTTAAAGAGAGAGGAAAACAGGCTGCACGTGTACTGATGTGTCTGCCTGGCACACGCAAGGCCCTGGGTTTACTCTCCAGAACCACCAAGGGGAAAAAAAGCACGATTTTGTTGTTGTTGTTGTTGTTTAGGGGTGGTTTAGTTTGTTTGTTTGTTCGTCTGTTTGTTCTTTTAAGGGTTGAGTGACAACACTTCCCTGACAGGTCACTGCTTGAGCACCCGCTGAGGGGCAGGAACTCCTTGTCAGCTGCTCCTTAGCATTAAAATGCCCTCCCACGTCACTTCTTCTTAAGTCTCCACAAGCCCTGCACTCAGTGTGGTCCTAACAGCAGCCAAGTGGAGTCATTTGGGAGCGAACTAGGCTGATACTCCACTTTCACCCAGAATGGTGAAAGCAGCAGCAGAGCACTGCTTGTCCTTGAAAACAAAAAGAGCTGCATTATCCAGGATGTATTTTTGAGCCAACCAGAGATCTGAGATCACAAAACAAGGGAAAACCAACTCTGAGGATGATAATGTCTGAGGAGGCCCAGGCAAGGCTTCACCTTTGGCAGACTATAGATGCTGCGGCAGCAATGAGTTAACAAACGGTCACACACACAGTGTGGGCTAGCACAGCAGCTGAAGATGTGCTCGCAAACACAGCACTTCCACTTTTTCCTCACGCCTTCACCTGGTGCTCACAGCAAAATGGACAAGGTCAGAAAAACAAAGAGAGCTCTGTCCCGTAGCAGGGGAAACACTGCCTTCACTCAGAAACTCATAGAAAGCCAAACTACCAGCCATTTGACAAGACACAACCCACACAACCAGTGACCTCTCCATCTGTCCTGTTCCAGTCAGAAATTGGAGATGAGGGGACAGGTCACCTGGGGAGGGGCTGGTGATATTTGTGAGGAAAGACTACTTCTGAAACCAGTAGAGATTCTACAATGAAAGTTACTATTCAATACAAAGAATAAATACATAACTATTAACATCAGGTGAAAAATGGTGCCAGTACCTATCTTGTGTTCATTTAAAAAGGAGAAAAGAAAAGGATGTTGTCAACAGTTTCAGACCAATAAATTTGATAATTCAAGTGAGTTAACTGCCATAAAACCCACAAGCTACCAAAGGACACTTAAGAAGTAAGAGATGTCACGGAGAACTATTCAGAACAGAGAACTATGGTCAGGGATCAAACAGTCACAGGCCGACAGGGCTCCACATGGGTGATTCCACCAAAACTAGAAGGGAGAATACTATCAATTCTACACAAACTATTCCAAAACAGAAAAGAAACACAAATGTCAAGCCCACTTTATCAGTCTGGCACAAAATTGTTAAACCTTTTAAAAAATAAATAAAGCCCCCCCCCCACACACACACACACCTACCTATTATGAATGTAGATGGAATGAATGTACCACACAGGAATCCCCAGAGTTTTAAATACAAGAATACATGAGCTCAGAGCATTGAGGATTTCTGGGAGGTAACATGGCTTAAGATTTGAGAACAATTCAACAGGGATCATTACATTTAAATGACTAAAAAGGAAAAACCATGAGGATCTGAGTCAATATAGGAAAATCCTTTAATGCATTAAATATCTGAAATAATTAAAAACTCTTCATAAAGTAAGAGTAAAAGGAAACTTCCTCACCCTGAAAAAGACCAAAGACCATCTTTGATAAAGGACAGGCAGGGCTGGGATCAGTCAGGAAGGTACTTGATGTGCAAGTCTGGGGAGCCAAGTTTGATCCCCAGCAGCAAGCCCAGTGCTCAGGACCAGAAAACAGCAGGAACCCAGAGCTCACTGGCCCAACCAACTCGGCAAGTTCTAGGTGAACAGAGATCCTGTCTCAAAACATAAGGTAGACAATGATGGAGGAAGATATCCAATGTCAACTTCTGGCTTCCACGTGTTCCCCTGCCATACACACACAATGACACACACAATGACATACACAATATCATACACACACACACACAATTAACACTCACACACACAGTAACACATACACATACACACACACACACTCACACACACAAAGAAAAACCTAAGGCCAAAGCAACCAAAAATACTATAACACATGTTCCTTCAGAGCATGTAGCAGGAGACCTACTCAGAACAGAAAAACATGAAAACTGAACATAAACTTAACTCTGATTAGAAAAGGTAAAACTGCCTTTGTTTAGATAAAATGGTCTAGAAAGTTCCAATTTATCCACAACAAAGACACCAGCAGTAACCTTGAGTTAACAGAGTGGCTGCATGTGGGAGCACTATGTAGCAATCAACTGCATGACTAAATAGAGAACAAAAACATTAGAAACAGAATCGAAAATAATGTCACAATCAATTCAATTCTATAGCTTAAGGGTATATGTGAACCTAAATAAGTAGACAATAAAGTTCTAAAAGTTGAGAGACCTTACTAAGGCCGCCAAGCCTTCCTAAGCTCCAGCAATGAATAAAACGGGGACTGGTTTAGAGAGAGACATACAGAGCCACAGGATAGCATCCAAAACTGGACAGGAATTTCACTGTGGACTGGGTGTTTGTTTAGTTTGCATTGCTGAGGACTGAACCAGGTATTTGTATGCCCCGTGAAGTACATTACAACTGAGCTGCAGTTAACTAGTGTTTGATAATCATCCAAGGGCAGGGCCGTTCAGTGTAGAAGAGTCCATGACACAGTGCTGGAACATGGAGACATACAGACAGACGGACAAGCTAGACCCTGAACTACACAAGAGCTACCCTGAAGTAGAATAAAGGTCACACTCCTTCACACTGTCTTTCTTCTTTGCTATACCTTAACTCTTAACATTAAGTTTTCTCAGAGTAAATTAGCTGCTTAGATACATAAGTATTTGAATCACTGTCTAAAGTAAATGTAAAATGGATTTTACTTTAAGACTCACAAAGTTTAACACAAACCACAAAGGGGAATAGCACCCAACCCACTGACCCCACAAGCAGTGCTAACCGTTCTGATACCCAGTCCACATATCTTTGCATCAGAAGAGGCCTCCTCTCCTGATGAATGTTCATCAGGGTTCCCTTGACACTTTTTTTTTTTGAGACAACTTTTACCATAGCATCCAGAAATCCTGCACACTGGTATCTGTTGGTCACAAAAAGTACTGTTAAAATGTGTACACATGGGGAGACATTCAGTATCATCAGTATTTGCTGCTGCTCCATCAAGAACATTCTTAGGTGAAACCTACTTTCTATTTTTGAAGCTCAAAGTATCTGGCAGTGAAAATAAAATCACCACTGCATGGTTTGGTGTCTGGTGTCTGGTGGATAGTGATCTGGTGTCTGTTAAAGGAAATGAAGTTTAACCTACAGACGGTATCAACACAAATATCAACACAGAGGGAAAAACTTTAAAAAAAAAAATGTCATCATCTCAGAAAACTCATTCTAACCTGCAAACCTGCCCCACCTGAGGGAATGGGGAACCTCCAAGGCGTCACGCTTTGACCCACACTTCATACTTGTGAATCTATTTCTGCAGCTGTCAACTTCCCCAGGCTCCAAGGTAACAACCTCTGCTGCCCAGATCTAATGGAACCTAGGCATTACAAACATTACCAAAGCACCCATCTTGAGTTCAAAAGGGATCTCTCTACTCTCTCCCCAAACCCAACACAAAGACTCCAAAATCCCAAGATAAAAAATCCCAGGCTTCTGAGTTAAAAATGTTTTCAACTTACAGATACACACAGCAGCTTCACTTGGCCAGAGGAACTGTGACATCATGCTGTACCTGCCTCCCCAGTCAGGATCCACCCTCTTTTCTGCCACCCAACCCTTATCTTCTTCAGAGAACAGTCTTAGAAATCCTTATTATGGACAGAAGCCCAAGAAACAAGAAATTTTTTTTAAAGCTAAAGAGGTTTTGTTAGTTTTTTTTTTTTTCTTTTTTTATACTCTTGATATTCTATTACTCCTGTAAAGGTAATTTACATTAACTCAGAAGACACTGTGACAGGGCAAGACAGTTGAGAGGTTCCTCCATCTTATATTCTTGCTAAGGCCATTTCAGATTTAACCAGAATTTGATCTCCTTGATGGAGAAGCCCATGGGAAATTACCCAACTCTATTCTAGGAACCTGAGGTCAAGATGCCCCAACTAACTTATCTTTTACAGAGCGCTAACAGCTTATTTTAGCTTCTGTGAAACTGCTTGCTTGTGCAAACCTCCCTTCTGCAGCCACTGAGTGAGATATCAGAATGCGGGTTTTGCCTTTAAAAAGCTCTTTTGTCTAAAGTTCTGAATACTTGAGTGTAGTTCCAGCCAGCTGGAATAAAGAGTTTCAACTGGCTATACACTATGTCTAAGTGGTCATCTCTGATGGGTTCCCCACAACAACACAGGCATTAATACTGTCCATACTATTTTCCATACAGTTTCCTATTGAATTTTAAACTTAAGGACAAAATTGGATTCCAAACTTGACCATGAACAGGCAGCCTGAAAATGTCACCAAGTGTCCTTGGAACTGCTCAGACCTCAGGACAGGGTATCTAGGTACACAGGAAGAAGGGGGGGGGGCATAAAAGGGAAGATTTGCTCTCAGGCTGGCCAACCTGGAGGAAAACCCACTTCTCATTCCTGGGATATGATATGAGGTTCTCCGGCAGGAAGTCCCCACAGGGGAGGAAAGGTAAACACCATTCCACACTGGAAATACACACCTATCTGTCAAGCAGGCATCTCGAGGTCAGCCTAGAAACTAAGGGAAAACAGAAAGAACAAAACTTTGCTGAATACGTACCAGACCCACAATATTTGGTTTCATGATCTCTTTATGGCTCCTGATCACATTTCACAGAGCTGAGTGCAGACTGCTGCTACACATCTAGTGTGGACCCCAGAGCTCACAGCAGCTCACACTCAGAGTGTTGACAGAAATAATTTGACTCATAAGGTGGGGTACAACCTTTCTGCAACTGTAGGAGACACCATATGGTTTCTGCACAGGACAGCTGCAATGGGAACACTAATGCTGTTCTGTAATCCAACAGAAGTTTATTAGTGGTCACTGTAATTGGGCTTCCACATAATTTTGAATGTGAAGTAATATTTCTAAGCCAGACATGGCTACTTCCAAGCACTCAAGAGGACTGAAACAGACGGATCTAGAGTCTCCCAACAGCCTGCACTATATTGCCACATCTTATCTCAAAAAGAAACAAAATACCATCAATCACCTGGGTTAGCAACAATGTAGCATTTTCAGATCATGAGCGCAGTCACCAAATGAAAGCACACCTGAGCAGTCAACAATCCTGGGCCGACTCCAGACACTGAACTCATATAAACTACAATCTTTCACTATACAGGAATTGAACTACAAGTCCATAATGGATCACAGGGCATTCTTTAAACTCACAGAAAGTGCACAACCACATTTACCAATAAACACTGGTCAAAAAAGAAGTTTCATGGAAATTAAGAAATATTGTAAATTAAAAAAACAAATAGAAAATGTATAGTACATAGCCACTAGACAGAAACTTTTTGCATTACTATTTATATTAGAACTGTCTAAAATCTACAATCTAAGTCTCACCTAAAGAAACTAAGAGAAAAATCAAAAATAAACCCAAATCTAGAAGAAAGCTTATGTCAATAAAAAGATTAAGTTCGAATGAGATTTAAAACATGAGAAGACAAAAATGAGCAAGATGAAAGCTATCCTTTGAATTGTCTTATTCTAAGGATAATGGAGAGGACAGAAGGGAGGAATGGAAAGAAAAGGAGGGAGAAAAGGAAAGGGGAAGAAAAAGGGGGAAAAGAATTGATACTATCAAAAGTGAACACACAGATAGCACCACAGACTCCCAAAATATTGTAAGAATAAAACAAAAGTTAAGAACACTGCATGTAAATTCAACAAATTAGAAGAAATGAAACAACAGCCTGGAATTAAAAAAAAAAAAAAAACCAACTATCCCAAATCACCAATTTCTCAGAAATAAACAAGCAAATGTTTGGCAAACTTGCAGACACAGTTGATGTATTATACAACCCAGCTAGTTTTACAAAAAAAAATTTTTTCTACCCCAAAGTTAAGAAATTAACATTTCAGCCAGGTGGAACTATGGGTAGAATTCAGCCTATAATTCCAGCACTCAGGAGTCAGAGTCAGGCAGATCTCTGGGACTTCGAGGCCAGAGAGACTTCTGGTCTACAGAGAGAGTTCCAGGACAGGCTCCAAAGCAATACAGAGAAACCCTGTCTCAAAAACCAAAAAAAAAAAAAAAAAACAAAAAGAAGAAAAAAGAAAGAATAATTAACATTTCAATTAAATGTTAATTATAACAAAAAATAACACCTTTAAATGGAGACCATGTTTTCCTTGTTAGTCTTGCCTACTCTCACAGCCTGAACTACCAGGGGCTTGGAAGCCCTGTTCCTGGGTCCCACTCCTTTCAGGAATTCCAGACCTCAGTGTCAAATCACAGGAACATGTCTATAGCATTGCCTATGCTCAAGGTTTATAGCCATGGTCTTATTTAATCTTTACAGCTCTAGAAAGCCATCCAGTCACTGGCCCTGAACCTGAATTCCTCCCTTTGCACCTGCAGACACAAAGCCTCAGAGAAGACATCAAAAGCTTCCCCTTCTCCAGGTACCTGGGTTAGGGAGAAAAAAGCGTTCAGAACAAGAAAATATTAAAGTAACTCTGCTCCTATAACTTAAGTCCATAATAACCAAAATGTAATCTCTATAAGAAAAGACACTTAAATCTCTGCCTAGAAAATAAACAAAAGACTCCTGTGCCTGCATCTAATTTTGCTGACCTCATTTTGGCCCAAATCATACAACTAGCAAGAGGAAGACGACACAGCATTGGCTAAATGGAGCACCACAGCTTACATGGCCAGAGAAAACAGCATCTGGCCAGCACCATAACAGACACAAACCCAGCACTGTCCTCTGGGCCTAGGGCTGAGCAAGGGCAATGAAATGCACAAAGACAACGTGGGGAGGAAAGGGACAGAATTACCAAAGGAAAGAAGGCCTCTAAACACATTACTGGCTAGACTCTGAGCAGTTTTGAAACACTCAATCATAGCCACACTACAGTGCATAAGTACTGTCTGGCTGCCTTCAGCATCCAGAAGATGTTCCTTCAAAGTCAACTAAGCTCAACTAGTGGTGTGCTGCAGCTACAATAATCAAGACACATTCTCTTTCCAACTCAATTATACTGCCACATATACACTGTTTACAGCCTCAAGTGAACACTGGTTCTTTACCATTTTGGTAATAATCAGATTCCAATCAAATGGAGTATTTACTATCAATATATATCAGCGATGTCAACATGTATTATGTAACTAATTTATATATAACTTTATTTATAAAATAAATATTATATACATTAACAGTGTTGCTTCCCCAGTTTGTCTCTTTTCCAAACATCTCCACTGTGAAGGACAGCTTAAGTTTTGAAAGGATGTCTGAAAGCAGGCTGACATTCACCATCAATGGGATTCTCTAATCCCGGAATACTGAAGCCAACACTAATACAGACAGATAATGACATGAACTAAACCCACTAAACAGCATTTTCTTAGCAAGATGAATCTGGAGTAGCCACCTCTAAACTACTCTGCCACACAGTAAGAACCATTCACAATCACAAAGCTATCTTGACAGATCATTAATTGAAAGTAACATGGCACCAGGCGTTGATGGCACACGCCTTTAATCCCAGCACTCGGGAGGCAAAGGCAGGTGGATCTCTGTGAGTTCCAGGACCGCCTCCAAAGCCACAGAGAAACCCTGCCTTGAAACATCACCCACACACCAAAAAAAAAAGAAAGAAAGAAAGAAAGGAAAGAACAAGAGAGAGAAAGAAGGAAGGAAGGAAGGAAGGAAAGAAAGAAAGAAAGACAGAAAGACAGACAGACAGACAGAAAGAAAGAAAGAAAGAAAGAAAGAAAGAAAGAAAGAAAGAAGGCTCCTCTTAAAGCCAACAAAGTCTTAATAAAGGTACTTGCTTCATAATTTGGTAAGAATTAAATGATCTATAGCAAAATATTTATTCTCTTATATTGTTTCTGAGAACAGTGTGTTGATAATCTCCCTGTCAGGAAAAAAGCAAAAAAAGAAACAAAACAAAAGAAACAAAAATCAACTAAATAGCATTGAAAAGTGTACAAGTAACATCAGATACAGAGACAAACATAGATGATAGATTATTGATAAGACAGACACACACACACACACACAGAGAGAGAGAGAGAGAGAGAGAGAGAGATCAGATAGAGAGATAAACATAGATGATAGATTATTGACAAGATAGATACAGAAAGACATCAGATAGACAAACATAGATAAATGATAGATTATTGGTAAGACAGACACACAGAGAGAGAGAGAGAGACATCAGTCAGAGAGACAGACATAGATGATAGATTATTGATAAGATAGATACAGAGAGAGACATCAGATAGAGAGACATAGATTGATGATAGATTATTGATAAGATAGATACACAGAGAGACAAACATAGATTGATGATAGATTATTGATAAGATAGATACAGAGAGAGACAGAGAGACATCAGATAGACAAACAGAGGATAGATTATTGATAAGAGAGAGGGGGGCACATGAACATTACTTAAAGACAGTGATTCTCAACCTGTAAGTTGTAACCACTGTGGGGGGTTAGAATGACCTTTTCACGGGGCTTCAATAACAGATATCCTGCATATCAGATATTTAGATTACAATTCACAAGAGCACCAAAATTATAGTTATGAAGTAGCAACGAGAGTAATTTTATGGTTGGGGGTCACCTCAACATGAGGAACTGTGTTAAAGGGTTTGCAGCATTAGGAATGTTGGGAACCACTGCCTTAAGATATACATATCAAATATATGTAACCAAAAAAAAAAAAAGGTGGAACTACATGAGCCATAAGGAAATGACCATGAACAAACAAGAATAATTTCTGAAAATAAGTTGAGCTGAAATTCTGAATCATATTTTAAAGACAGAATTTCTGCAGCACTCCTATAGGTCAAAGTCCATGACCGTACAAACAATCCTCCCCTGACTGTACAGACATCATTGTTCTGGAATTCACAGCTGTCTATTCTGGAGCCTCATGGCTGTGGATGTCCTGAACCCCCCCCCTACAAACACATCATGAGGTGCATGCCTCCAGGACACTTGCACCATAACATTTTGGCAAGCTTACACTTTTGTGTTCATGAGTTCTTCTTCTCTGTTTCCTGCCTAGTATCTGTTCATTCCCTGTTGCCTACTCCACACTTATTACAGTGAGCAGCTGAAAAAGTACTGCACACATGGAGTTGACTGCCAGCAAGCTATGTGTGTTAGTGCATCACATCAGATGGTTAGAAAGCATTATCTGAAGGCGTGGGAACCGAGGAGGAGAGGTGTTTCTTGCACAGCACTGGCCATACTGTGCAGACTACTTTTCCTAAGGTCAGGGACTACTATTTCTTAGTCACAGTTAAGGTCCTAGCAGGCAACATTAACAAATCAACTATAGTAAAGTAATAAGAGCCATATATAGCATTCATTGAATGTTGCTGCCTGTCAGGCAATAATGTTTTACACCTGGTAGCACATTTATTCTTCACCAAGAGTCCTAGAAGGTGGCTTCTTTTACTATAACCATGTTTTGAATCAAAGAGGAAATTTAGGGGGAGGTAGTTACTTGCCCCAGGACACACAGCTAAGAAGCAGGGCAATGAGACAGATCCATTTCTAATCATTACACAGTAACATCTTCCAGAATGAGTGAACATTCACAAACAGGAATTCTCCATCTATGCTCTAAACTGTATCTCAAAGGGTTCTGAACCCAGAAACAGTCCCTGGGTCAGGAGAAAATGAGCTGGTCCTGACTGCAGTCAAAGCCCTGAAGGGTCTCAGAGGCTTCTGAAGCTTAGCTGAGGAGCAGCAGGAAAGTGAACAGAGGCAGAAACAGGCCAGAAGCAGGAAGCTTTCTCTACAGAAAAGAGCCATGGGATTCAGTGCTGGCCTCCCCTTCATATGCTTCAGCTATGAAGGGGTTCTAAAGCACAGAAATTGCCTCATTTCTCCCCACCACAGCCATCATGGCAACAGTCAGCTCTACCACAACCTGATGGCAACTACCACCACCGTGGGAGCTGCAAGCCACAACACAGGCACTAGTGGCAGTGGAAAGCATTTCACTGCCACCCACTGGGCTCCAGGTGTGGGGCTGCACAACAATGCAACTACAATAATTACTGGTTTAAGGAGGTATTTCCAGACAGCCTTGACCATTGTACTGTGCATTTAATGTGGAGCAAGAGTTCATAACGTAATTAGCAAGTTCCAAACACTGGCCAGGTGCAGAGCCTTTAATTAGCACACACAGCACTTCCACAGAGAAAACAGACCAGGGTTTACCTTCTTTTAATGGTAAGGGGGCAGAGACACGGAGGAAGGAGATGGTCATCTGAAAGCACTATGGAAGGAGGAACAAGCCCCAACATGACTAACAACAAGAGCACAGCGCACAAGGTATGTGGAGCGCAGAACTGAGTCCTCACTGCAGCCAGCTCTGGGAGCACGTCCAGGACGGTATGGGCCAAGCACATTTTACCTACTCTAAAATGCACATGCTCGTATTCCTTTGCTGTTTACTCCGTATAATCACTACATCGGGCACTCTCAGTTTCTGTCTCTCTATAGTTCCCTGAGTCTCATGGAATTGTTTCAGTCAATAATGTTGAATATGCTGAAATAAGATGCATAGAACAGCAAAATGAACACAGGCCTTCCGTTCCAGGAAGTCTGGATTTCACTTATGCTAAAGCCTAACATCTCACAGGCTAAATGGCATTATCTGTAACACCGGGGGCATCGGTACCCATCTGCAGGGGGCTGTTACAAAGATCAGATAAAATAATGATCTGAAAAACAGATCCTATTCCTGAATAGTGGTGGATGGGAGCTCCCACGAGCACTGTTACACTTTAGTTCTGATCAGGGAACAGACTAGAGCTAATTACATGGCACTAGACAACAGGCCATTTTCCTCACAGGTTCTCACTCGGCACTACAAGCTGATGACTGTAAGCCCCTGAAATACTTTACTCATGCCTGGTGCAGTACACCTTGGCTTTTACCTCTTTTTCTTCTTGCTCTATTTTCCTATCTTAGTCACCCCACTATGTGGGAACCCACAGAGCTTTGAAAACAAATGGCCCGAAACTAAAGTCTTGTCCCATTGCTGTACTTGGTAAACCCTAAGAATGCTCTTCAGCCTGCCTTCCTGATGCTCAGCCTCCAATCTGACAATTCACAGATGAGAGTTTCTTTGAGGCTAAAGACAATGGTGTCCACTTCACAGGCTGCAGAGTGTCAAAACTAGAAGAAACTACTTTAGGAGAAAACAAAAGCTATAGCTAGAAAGCAACCCAACTGTACGAGTTTCCCTGGTAGAAGTCTTCGGGTCACTTATGTAAACTATCATATTATCTGCAAATAGTGAAAGTCTGACTTCTTCCTTTCCATTTGTATCCCCTTGATCTCCTTTTGTTGTCTTATTGCTCTAGCAAGGACTTCAAGTACAATACTGAAGAGATATAGAGAGAGTGGACAACCTTGTCTTGTTCCTGATTTTAGAGAAATCGAATTGAGTTTCTCTCCATTTAGTTTGATATGTGGCTGCTGCTTTGCTGTACAATGCCTTTATTATGTTGAGGTATGTTCCTGTTATCCCTGATCTCTCCAAGACCTTTATCATGAAGGGGTGTTGGATTCTGTCGAAGGTTCTTTTAGCATTTAGTGAGATGATCATGTGGTTTATACATGGTCCCATGGAGAAGAAGAAAGGGACAAGATCGCCTGAACAAATTGGGAGCATGGGGGGAGGGGGAGGGAAGATGGAGAAAGAGGAGGGGAGAAGAGGAGGGGAGAGGAGAACAGGAGGGATCAGGAAGATCCAGTTGAGATGAGAAATGAATAGAGGAGAGCAAGAAAAGAGACACATCAACAGAGGGAGCCACTCTAGGTTTAAAGAGAAATCTGGTGCTAGGGAATTATACAGAGAGATCCACAAGGATGACCCAACTAGGATTCTAAGCTATAGTTCAGAGGCTACCTTAAATGCCCTCCCCTATAATGAGACTGATGACTACCTTAAATGCCATCCTAGAGCCTTCAATCCAGTGGCTGATGGAAGCAGAAGCAGAGATCCACAGCTAAGCACTGAGCCAAATTCCTGGAATCCAGTTGTAGAGAGGGAGGAGTATAGAACAAAGAGGTCAAGACCATGCTGGGAAAACCCACAGAAACAGGTGACCTGAGAAAGTGGGAACTCATGGACCTCAGTCTGACAGCTGGGGAACTAGCATAGGACCAAACCAGGGCCCTGAACATGGGTGTCAGCTAGGAGCACAAGGCAGTCTATGTGGCCTCTGGCAGTGGAGCCAGGATGTATACCTAGGGCACAAATGAGCTTCTGTAGCCCATTCCCAATGAAGGGATGCTCTCTCAGCCTAGATACACATGGGAGGGCCTAGGGCAGGGCCTAGGCCAAATGACTTGACAGGTTTTGATGGTCCTTCACGGAAGGCCTCACCCTCGCTGGGGAGTGGATGAGGGATGAGACGGAGGGGGGTCAGTAGGGCTAATGGGAGGAGAGGAGGGAGGGGAACTAGGATTGATATGTAAAATAAGATTGTTTCTAATTTAAATAAAATTTATTAAATAAAAAAATTAAAATTAAAAAAAGCAACCCAAAAAATAATACTTAATGAGGTAGGCATGGTATGCAGTGGGTAAGAAGCAGAATGGGAGAGACGGGAGAGGGAGGGGGCACCAAGAGGGAGGGGGATCAGGAGTCCAGCCACCTGATCACTCTGCCTGGCTATACCAATCCTTGGCAAACACCCTGGCAGATGCTCTTGAGTATTAGATACACAGGGCCTCGCTGAAGTGCAAAGCACCTTTACCCCACTGTAATACAAAAGGTGAGTTTGGGAATCAGCCTGCCTTCCACTTGTAACATTCAGGTTTAAGCCAGCCATGTAACTTTAGGCCAGTCACACCTCCACTGAGAGTCTGTTTCCCACTGCTAGGATGGAATTTATGTCATTCCTCTCAGAAGTTGGTTCTGGGTACTGGGGAAATAGTGTCTGTCAATCTCCCAGCACAGCCTGATGTTTAGCAGGAACTCAAGCTTTAAAACCCCATCTTTAGTAGTCCTTCTGTGGCAGTACAAATCATCTGATGTCTCTAAGATCCTGATGCACAATTTGAGATAATCAGAGTACATGAAAATCTCTAAAGCCCGGCTGCAGACACTCTAGGCACCCGTAAACATTCATTTCCTGCTGCACACCCCAGTGCTCTGTGGAGGCACAAAACTGGCTTCCTGCAAAGACATCTGCATTCACACCTCCAGAGTCCATAATCATTAAGAAGTGTGGTGAATGGCTGCAGAAGGGGCTAAGCTGGCCTTAAAGTGGAACCATTACCCAGGTGAGTCCAGTACAATCACAAAGGCCTTATAGATGGAAAAGGCAGAACACAGATGATGGTCTCATGGTGCTGCTCATTTTTGCAGACAAAGCAGGGAGCGACAAGCCCACTCTGCAGCTAGTTTCCAGAGGTCAGGAAAGTCAGATTCTCTGCAGAGCCTGCAGAAACACTCAACAGCATCTACTGGGATCTCAGCTCACGGCTTCGAGGTAAAGAAGACACTGTGTTTATAATAATTCATCAAAAGAGCTACAGAAAAGGAACACACTACCAGGTTTTCAGATTCATTTCAAGTAGATCTTATAGATCTGAGTCTGAAAACAGACAAACAAAAAAAATGAAAATAATTTTGCTTCCTCTATATACTCATACTTTCTCGTTAAACCTATTTTTTAAAGATTTATTTATTTATTATGTATACAGTGTTCAGCCTGCATGTATGCCTGCAGGCCAGAAGAGGGCTTATTACAGATGGCCGTGAGCCACCATGTGGTTGCTGGGAATTGAACTCAGGACCTCTGGAAGAGCAGGCAGTGCTCTTAACCTCTGAGCCATGTCTCTAGCCCTCGTTAAACCTCTTAAGGGTATCAGTTCTTACTAAATCATGTGATCCTAACTGTGATGATTCCATGTCTCGTCCATAAAGAACTCAATGGATGTTAAATCACACAACTGCAGCAACAGTGTTAAGTAAAGACACCAAGATAGATCACAAAACACAGAAATACCCAGGGTTTGCGAAGAGCCAACTCAAGTGAAGTTGCAATTTTCAGATGCAAAGAAAGATATCTGCACGCCTCCCCTGAGAACTTGGCCACCTTCAAGCACACCGGATTAGGTTTTGCTACTGCTTGAATTTGGTTAAAAACTTCATGCTATGGTCTATAGTGATCAACTCCCTGAAGGTAGACAGTTCAGGAGACACCCATGTATGAACTGATGTCATCTCATTAAAGTAGCTTAGGTCTAGACCAGTTCTTTAGGAATGAACTGACAGAACACAGGCTGCCTAGATTTTTGGCTCCTTCTCTATGCAGTGTGTTTCCCTTCCACATCTCTGCCCCGTTGATTCAGCAAAGAGGTCCCATACTAAGACACTGACACCATGTGTTTGGGACTCTGCAGCCACTGGAGTCATAGACGTCTCTTTATAAGTGAACTGGCTTCAAGTATTTTCTTACAGCAATACAAAATTAAGGCAGGTTCCCAGGCAATGCATGGTTTGAAATCTTTTGTGAATAAACAGAAGCCATACTACTCCTCTGTGCATATATATGTACTATCAGTTGAGACCATCATCTTCTCTCCATGTAACAAAGCCACCTTAACTTAACTGGAAAGGTCTGTTGTTTACATTTCAGACAGAAAAAAATTCTAGAAAAGAGCCTCTTACAGACCATTCGAATAGAAATTCTCTTTTATTCAAAGTGCACTAATGAGTTGAGACTGTCATAACTAGTTTGCTCACATTTTGCTAATTCACTAGGAAGCAACAATTCACTTGGGCAAAAGAAGTACACACTTTACTCAAGTCTGTAGAGTATAGCTTTCCCCTTAACCAAGGCCATACTAATCAACTCCTCTAACACACCAATTTGTCTGAGTCAGAGTACATACAGTGGAGCTTCTGTACAAAGAACACAGAGGGCAAAATTTAAAAAAGTAGATGGATAATAGATAGATAGATAGATAGATGGATAGATAGATAGATGATAGACAGACAGATGATAGATAGGTAGCTATGTAGATAGGTAGGTAGATAGGTAGATGCTGTTCACAAAAAAGACAGATGATAGACAGACAGACAGACAGATGGATGCTGTTCACAAACTCCCTTTCTGACCAGTTTTTATCGTGGGGCTTCTTCCTGCAGCAAGAAAGCTCCAGCACTCTACCTACTGTGGATAAGGCCACTGCCTCTCTCAACAAAGCAAACCAGAACCAGAGTACCCCGCAAGAAGGCAGCAGTAAGGTAGGTGCCTGGATCTGCTTTCTACTGAGCCCTAAGCATTATTCTGTTGTGGTTCCTATGTCAAAGGTTTGTGGCCTCTGCACTCTACACATATCAGGGAGGCAAGCAGGCCCTATGCAGGCGGGCAGGAGAAGTCACACTCAAGGATCTGAAGACCCAAGCCTAAGCATTCTCATTTGATCATCAAAAGCATCCACAAAGACACTGCATGGTGCCCTCCGTTAGATGTGAAGTCGACTGGCAAAGTCAGAGCTAAAGAGAAGCTACCAGGGGCTGCTGAGTTTTCTCCATGCTGCTTCCTGACCCTGTACCATGGTGCCCCGTTCCACTTTAGCACTGCAGCTCAAGGGGTGCAGGGATCAGCATCAGCGGCAGTAGCAAGGGTTGAGATCCCACTTAAAAAGCAGCACACTTTTAAGTGTAATTTGGACCACATACTCTTTATGAAAGTAGGAAAAGGCAACAAGAAGCTCTACTCTTCTGCCCAGCCCTCTCCTGTCATGGTTCATGCACAAACCTCAGAATGCACAAGCCTGACACAGATGTCACAGAAATGACAGATCTCCTCAGAGCCTGTGGCTAGAAACTCAAAAGAAAAACTATCAACGGCCTCCCGTCATCAGAGCAACTTGAAATCTCCGGGCCAACTAGTTCCCTGCTCCAGCTGTGCTATGGCCACCTTCTTCTGGCTAAGCTATGAGGGCCCAGCACAGGACAATGAGGTTCAATAATGAGTCCCATTCCCCGAATATCAAGTACTTTAGGTTCTCCTGGGAGAGTAACTTCCAAAATTCCATTGTGGTTGACACAGTGCAAAGTACTTTTACAGAAGGGGTGCCCTAGGCACCAGGGTACAGATGGAAGAGGACTGAGAGTACCCTGCTACACAGCAGACACGGAGCCGGCAGGCTTTGGAGAGGCCATGCTTTGACACCAAGGAAAAGCATTCCTCCCAAGAGCCGAGGATGTTTCTGCTCTCCATCAGGGTCACTCTGTAGTCCCCTTTCCCTCCCCTGACTGGAATAATGCATTCACTACTTGCTCCTAAGTGGGGCCACAGTATCCAGTCTGTGTTTATTATAGCACTTACCACCCTGCAATATAAATGTCTTTTAATTTGGCTGCTTCCCCACTGCGCTGGAAACGCTTTAAGCAGGGATAACATATTAACCAGCTCCGTGCCCCAGCACTTTGCTCAGTCTGGTCATGTTCCCACTGCAGAAGGATGGAACCCACCACTGGCTGAGGAGCCTGGGGGAGATACACACCTGCCAGCCTGCTAGAGGTGCCCCAAGAAGGCTATGACTTCCTCAGTGCAAGTCATGCTTCTCCTTTGTTTAACTCTCCAACCCTACACAAGTACTAACGCTGGCAATTCTTTATCGGAAGCAACCCTATGTGCTACCAAAACAGGTGAGAGAAGAATTCTTCTGCCCTCTTCTAAGTATGTCTAAAAAGTACCCAAGGAACATAAACTCAAGACCCAATATTCTATGCTGGACACCCTAAAGGGAAAAAAAGACCATGTGTGCTGCTGGCTCGCTAGACTTGGGGAAAGGAAGATGGCTGAATTTTAAGAATCTAGCAATAGGTTAGCACTTCACACAGATTCTCCCAGGACCATTTAAGGATGAAAACACTGAAGTTTGTGGTGCTTATCACCAAAGCTAATGCACCACTTAACTGTCCAAGGGCGGAAAAAGGGAAACTACTTTATGATAGAATCATCCAGAACACAATCACACAAATGGTAAATTACCTCCTAATTCTTTTCTCCTTATTCTTCTAAGTCACTGAAGACTGTAAAAACACAGAGCAATACTTTGGGCCTAATGGTGCACACACACCTGTAACTCCAGCACCAATCCAAGACAAGGCTGAGGACACTTCCTGCTGGTGAACAGAAGAGCTCTAGGAATAACAACAACAACAACAACAACTACAACAACAACAACATAAAGGAGACAATTAGGAAAAGTCTAGTTTGTTCCAGGCCAACAGAGATGTCTTACATGGGTGTAATCACATCCCCAAGTCAAGATACTGCTTCAGTGTCAAACACTACGCCAGTGCAGACAGAATGCTTCCTCCACAGGTGATCTTTCCTAAAGACATAGGGTCACTCCTGATAAAACCCTCTTGTCACTGCTCTCAGTCCCTTCATAAATACATTAAACTAATAAATTACATCAAGAAAATCTTGAGAAACAAGTCTATCCCATAGGAAGAAAAGTGGGGCTGGAGAGATGATGGCTCAGAGGTTAAGAAGCACTGGTTGGTTCTTCCAGAGGTTCTGAGTTCAATTCCCAGAAACCATATCTGATATTCTCTGCTGGTGTGCCGGCATATATGCAGACAGATAACTCATACATAAAATAGAAGTAAATAATTAAAAGTTTTGAAAAGAAGAATAAAAGTATAATTTTGACTGGCGCCAAAATGCAGCCTTTCTGCCCTGCCAAGCCTTGAAAGAGCATTGTGAGGCCACAGGAGGACCAGGCACTGGGACCCAGTGTGGTTCTGCCGTTGGATAGGGCTTTACAAGGACAGTATCAGAGTAGGGAGATGGCTTCATCTGTATTTGCCATGCAAGCGTGACAACCTGAGTTTGGGTCCGCAGAACTCACATAAAAAGCCAGCGGCAGCAGCAGGCTTGTAAGCCAAGCACTGGATAAACAGACAAAAGGAACCATGTGACTTGCTGGCCAGAGTGCAGCTGAATCAGCAAACTCCAGCTTCAGTGAAAGATCCCATCTGAAAAATAAGGTAGAGTGTAACTGAGAAGGACACCTGATTTAGGTCTCTGGCTTCTACATGTATGTGTGTGTGTACGCGTGCGCGCGCGCGTGCGCGCCTTGCTTACTGCTTTTTATAAAGTCTCATCAGAGTACAAATATGTACATATTGTCTATTCTGCTTTCCTGATACACTAACAGGAATTTAACAGAAGGCATACCTCAAAAATATCAGTCTTTAAAAAAAAGTATCTAGCCTTTGGTTTTTCTAGAAAAAAAAAAAAAAGCTTGAATTTAGCATAGAGACAATGGAGACATTTACAGACAGACACAAATCTGCTTCCCAGACCTCTGATCAAGGAGCCTGGAAGCAATGCCACTGCAGCAGCCCAGACCCTGGTTTATAAGAGCATTCCTCACTGAGAGAAACCAGGGCACTGTGGAAGAGAGGACCAATTTCTGAGAAAGGCAACAGCAAATGAGCCCTGGAACAAGCTTCAGTTTCCTCTCTGGCATCCTTCAGTGCCTCGGTTCCTGGACTGCCCCAAATACCCAAATCCACAGATGCTCAGCCTCTGTATATAAAACAGTGTGACACTACTCACATTAAGTTCTATGTGTCTTCTCTGTTCACTAAATGATCACTAGAATACCTGTCAGTACCTAGTACTATGTAATTGGTAAATGTATGACTTAAATAACAGATGTTTAATAAAGATTCTAATTTTTTTCAAATACACACCTGTTTAAAAACACAGATACAGGGGGCTGGAGAAACAGCTCAGAGGTTAAGAGCACTGACTGCTCTTCTAGAGGTCCTGAGTTCAATTCCCAGCAACCATTTGGTGGCTCACAACCATCTATAATGAGATCTGGTGCCCCTTCTGGTGTGTAGTATACAAGCAGACAAAATGCTATACATTATAATAAATAAATCATTAAAAAATAAGTATATATGTATGTATATATAAGTAAATGTATGTATATATAAATAAACATGGATACAGGACCCGTGGATAAATAGTAGGCTGGCTATACTTACACATGATAATCCTACCACAAGGCAAAGGGCTCCCACTAACCACATGTGGGACAATAGGTGGGTCAGTTTATACAGTAAAGGTTTCTACCTGATTGATTAAATAACACATGAACGTGCAAGACAAATGAGATCAACTGAACATAGGGGCAGGGGAAAGGAGGAGGGACACAGAGACAATGCAAGAGAAGAAATGTCCCCTGTCATAGTGTCAGCTGTCAGCTGATAGATGGAACTGCAACAGAGGAGGTACAAGACTGAATTTCACAAACACCACACGCCCACAGCCATATTTTGGGCAAGAGATACTGGGTGCTAGTCTGTGAGGGACAGTTTGACAAACATGGAATATTTAACCTTAAAGTATATCCCCAGAAAAGGAAGATGCCAGCATGACTTCAACCAGGCACCAACCTGCTCAACAGCACCATAAGCCCTCACACACAGAGGACACAGCATCCCCTCCACACAATGCAAAAGAATTGGACAGCCCAAACTTAGAGACGCTTACCACAAACACTGGCATGCCCTCAGAGGCAGGGAAGGCGGAGAGCTGTCGACACTAAAACACTGGGAACCTGGCAGCTGGCTGCAATGTGTGATCTGGATCTGGACCCCACAAGTGGCAAAAATAGGCATGGGACTGGGTGATAGGCCAACTTCAAAGCTGAGCTTAGTCAGCACTGAAAAATAAAGTCCTTCTTGTGGGGAAGTAGGCGTGTCATGTGACACCTGCACAGAGGCCTGAAGAAAGGAACTACAGCAAGCATTAACCGTGGACCCATGTAGACGGGATAAAGGGGTCTCAGCGCTATCCTTGTGGTGTGTGAACTTAAAATTATTTTAAAATGAATCTTTAATGCCAAGAACAAAAAGCAGTCTCTTGGATACTGGAGGAAGAAAAGACAGAAAACTACAAGATATCATAAAGGGTAGGAAAATGAAGATGTGGAGAGACAGAAAAGCCATAGAGGTTACACACTATGCTGCCAGCACCATACCAATGGCCTAACAGCACTCGGCATCCGGCTCATCCCTCTTTAACAAGAAAGCCAGAAGAGGAGTGGATCTGGGGGAGAAGAGAAATGGGGGGTGGGGGGTGGAGGGAGGAGAAACTTTGGTCACATTGTATTATGTGAAAGAAAAAAAAACACTTGGTTTAGAGAAAAGCAGCATAAGCTTCATATCCCTGTGACTTCTGTCGCTCTCTTCAAACAGTTTGTTAGCATGCGCACCTCCCTGCCTGCCGGAGTCCTGAACACCTGGTGAGATACAGTGTTAAGGAGAGAGAGGAGACTGGAGTGATGGCTACAGTCAAGAGCTCTTGCTAAAGACCCAAGTTCTGTTCCCAGCACCCACACTGGGCAGCTCACAAGCCGAGCTTCAAGAGATCTGATGCCCTCCTATGGACTCTACACACACACACCTACACCCACACACACCCCAAATAAATCTTTAAATACTGATTTGTGTATTAAAATCAGTAATGAAGGAGATGGCAAGGATGACGGCAGCAGTAATTTGCTCTATGCTCGCTATACACCTTGGCTATATAGTGACTCCTCCCAGCACCACATGGTAACACCACAAACACTATACATCTTGGCTGCACAATGGACACACCACAGACACTCCAGAGCACATGAACTTGTTTAATCACCTCTGTGCAGACAGGAAACTGAGGTTCAGAAGAATCAATGCAGCTTCCATCACAGCACAACAAAGGCAGAGCTAAGATGTGAGCCCACATTTGGTTGACAAAAACCTTGACTCTCCTGTGCTGCAAGCTAGTCCAACTCCAGGACTGTGACAGCTAACTGTGGCCTCCACGCAGTGCAGGAGCTAAGGGCAAGGGATTTTTCTAAGCAGCCAACTTCTGTTTATGCTGTCTCAGCATAACTGAACTGAAAGCAACAGACAAAAAAAAAGAGGGGCAGTAAGAAAATCCAGTCCCTCCCCACAGAAAACAGATAAGACACTCTACCCTGGCAAACAAGCAAGAGCTACGGTCTGAAACCCAGACATGAAAGGTAGCTTACAGGGACCAAAGAAGACCAGGTGAAGACCAAATATCACTGTCACTTCATCTCGGTGACAACAAATGAGATAAACATCTGTCAGTTCAGAGACAGAACAACTCTCATTCAATTTAGCAGTATTAAATATTCACAGTTGAATTTGGTAGTTCAAAATACTTCAACACACATTACTTGCATCACTGAAAAACAATTTTTGGAATTCGTATAGTTTCTAAATACAGTGATCCAGTATTCAGCCTGGCTAGAAATCACTTTAAAATAGAGCTGTATTTGGTTTTCAAACCCTCACAAGGATCTGTACCTGGCAAGGACAGACCCTCTAATGCACCAATCAAGTCAACAGCAACAGAAGGTAACAAGAGGCAGGAAACCCCACAACAGCTGACAAACCTTTTCTTACTGTAGCTTCTGTAGTTTCTTTGCATATTTAAGATTTGATACACATGCCCCAATGCAAACTGACTGGAAGAGGAATCACAGTTCTCACAAGAACAGACTGCAATGGCCTGTAGACACAAGCCAGACCATCACAGTATCTACTTAAGAAGGCGTCCAAGCCAGTGCTTCTACAGTCTTTCATTAGATCACAGAGCCCTCTCCAAGTTAGCCGCATCACTCACTTAGATGACCCTGTGGCCACCACTGGTTTATTTGCAGAATGAGTCGAACAAAACTAACTTCACACAGTAGTACCAAGACTAAAAGAAATGTGTGGAAAAGCAAACTAGCATCTGAGCACAGCATTCCTTGGGAACTCAGAAACAATAGCAACTAGACAAAAACAGGCCATTGTGTCCTGAAATGCTGGCCAGAAAGTAATCTAGATTTAAAAAAATATTAAGAGAAAAGTATGAAAAGCCAAAGAAATGCAAGCCTGTCCATCAACACTAACTTCAGTTCAGGAGATAAGCCAGTATGGATACGAGATGATCTGCAGCTACGTGGGGCGCCACCTAGTGGAAGAAAAGCAGAGCACAAATGTATATCATGAGCAGAATACCAGGAAAATGAGAATGAAAACTGCCCCTCCTGGTCTCTTCTAATTTCTCAATGGGAACTTGAACCAACAGTGACCCCAAGTTTAGGATTTATGCTGCAACGAGAGGTCAAAGAGGTGCTCGTCACACATCCATGCCCTTTACCATGCCAAGGAAGAGCACCAATAATCTGCCAGAACATCTTTAAAGTTCTTAAAATAGCAGCCGCAGCCAACTGGTGAAAACCACGGAAATTTCCAGCTCAGAGCAAGCTCTCTAGTGCTGTGGAAGCTGCAGCAACCAGGTATGCTTTAAGCTGTGGGGTCATAAAAAATGTTTATGAAACTTCACTTGTTAAATTTAGGCTTCAGGTGCTGTGCCGCCTTGGCTAGCATAATGAAGACAACCCAAGTTGCCGATTCTGGTGGGAATGAAAGAGGCTTCCGAAGCCAGGGATTTCTCTTCCCGTACTTCCAGGGCTGGAAAACTAAAATCATACTAATAACATAAGATCAACATACACAATGGAGCTAGGATCTGTGTGTTAAGGTGTCACTAGACACTGTCTCAAAAGTGACACCGGAACTCACACATCTGTCTCGGGCCACTCTGTAAGTACACCAGAGAATAATAATTTAGAATCTACTATGTGTTCTGCATTACAAATGTGTAAAACATCAATCCTACAAACAGAGCACAGTGTCCTAAATCTGCTGATGGGCAAACTGACAGTCTGGCAAATTAAGCAACTGGAAAAAACTTAAAGAGTGACACCTTCCATAACCCCAGGATTCTTTCTGCAGTGTGGTCCCTGCTAGGTATGGCTCCTCCCAAACTAAATGGCATCCCCCAGTCTCCACACAGGTAGTAGTCCCAGTCTGCCACTCTGTACAGTAATGGAATCTACTCCACTCAGCAGGTGACCCATGCAAGGCCTTTAGTGAATTGAAGGAGCTGAACTTGCAACAGCAGTCACAGTGCCCACTCACCCTGATGATCCAAGGCGCATGCACTGGTTAAATATCTCACCTTCCTGACCTCAGCTTCCTCACCTGCAAAATGATTTATTCCTTGCAGAATGTTAGAAGAATTAAATGAAATAACATAAAGCATGTAAACAAGAAAAGCCCTTGATAAATGGCAGCTGCAACAATTAGCAATCACAAGGCACACTTATTTAAATAAATTACCTTCCAGAAAGCCAAAACTATTATTTGTGGAAATACGGTCTTCTATTTTCCCCCTTTCTTTTTGAGCCTGGTTTTAAAGGATGGAAACTTCCTCACTATACCAAAAACTAAGTAAAAATCTAATAGACTCTGAACCAGTCCTGGCCAACCAAGTACTAAACACAAAGAGCTCTGCAGTTCCACTGGACTCCTTCAACACAGCTGGCCCTGAACGAAGATTTCACTTGCACACTTTCTATGCTGTGTCGCCCTGCTTCCTCTTTGACTTCTGAGACGAAGGCATAAGTCAGGCTCCCTACCTGAGCCAAAGTCTCAGTAGTGCTGCTGAGAGCTCAGGACACAGTGGGCTGCCTTTCTGTTAAAGCACATTTTCAGACACCTCTTTTAAAAATTAATCATCACCAACGGAAATCCCTAATGGGCCTCTACCGTAATCAAACTTTTATTTAAAAACAACACTAACAGGCTTTTATATCCTTTCTTAAAGCATACTTTCAAAACCCTGAAGATCTGAAGTTCCAGCCTGACTACAAGCTCCACCTTCACTGCTTGCCATTTTGGAGCTACAGATGCCTGATTAGGAAAAACAAAAACAAAAACAAAAAACAAAGGTAGCAAGGCAGGGATAAAATTACCTACCCTGCAAGATCCTGTGTGGGTCAGAGACAGTGCACAGGAAGCACCTGGCACCAGAGAGGCCCTCCATCTGGCAGGCTGTACTTGAACCAACCGCAACCACTGTCCCAGAGCCAAGAACACCCTTCTTACTGGTTTTGTAAAAATGTAAGCCACTCTCTCTTCTTTCAGTAAGATAACAAGTGGCAAAGGGGTCTCTGGATACCTACACTGGAGTTGGCATTTGGCATCCACAGCACTTGAGTTGTTTCGGGTTTGTGGCTAAACTGGGCTACAGCTGTGTACATCTTTAATCCTAGCACTCAGGAATTGAGGCTGATCTCTATGAGCTCAAGACAGCCTGCTCTACATTGTGAGTTCTAGGCCAATCAGAGCTACATAGTGAGACCCTGTCTAAAGAGAGGAAGGAGAGAGAGACAGAGACAGAGAGGGGAAAAGGAAGGAAGGAAGGAAGGAAGGAAGGAAGGAAGGAAGGAAGGGAGTGAGGGAGGGAGGGAAGGAGGGAGGGAGGGAGGAGTTAAGTAAATAAGTTTCCAGGCTGGCACCTGGAATTGCAGATGGGCTCCTTCTGGTAAGAAGGCTTATAAGACAAGTTCCAAGGGCTCCCAGAATTCCAATTTGATTGTATTAAAAAGAAAAAAATCATCCCATTATGGATTTCAGAAGGAAAGCTAAGATTGCACAGCAGAGTGCACTGGTTTAGCATGTTCCTCAAGAAAGAATAAAAGTAAATAAACATCTGATTCTAAGCAGATCTGACACCATCTTCTCATTATCTCCTGAAGAAAGACCCCTACTGTTCTGCCACATTTAGGATCCTAGTGTGCACTTCTGCTTGCTTTAACACATTTCACTTAGAGCCAGCCTTCCTTCCTTCCTTCCTTCCTTCCTTCCTTCCTTCCTTCCTTCCTCCATTCCTCTTTTCCTCCCTTCCTTCCTCAGGGATGTGCACACTGAAATCCTCATCCCCACCCCCAGGCCTGGGGCTCCACAGAGGTTAGGAGCAGCTCTCCTCTCCCTGGCTTCCAATTCAGATTGTGAGCACACATTTACTCACAACTCTCTGTTACCTTTATGGTCATTACTGCACAGCCATGAAGGCTGGAGTTCACTTTAAAAGGCCCAAGCATGACACTTGATGCTACCTCCTGTAGACACAAGGACAGGGGAGACCAGGTCTGCTTCCTAACAGGCTCTCACTCTCCCAGCAGCATCACACCAGGGCAGAGATAAGCACTGGGACCGGAGACAAGAAGAAAGCAAAGGAGCCCTCCCCCTTTGGTGGAGAGAGGAAAATAGATGGAGAAATAAAAGCAGAAATCTGAAGGTGGAAGAATAAAAATAGACACCGTATCATGTATCTTTCAACCCAATGTGGTCAGGGAGAAAAAGAAGCAACTGCACATCAAGAAGTCAGGCTTGCCTAGTCTCCTCCTGTCATTAGCCAACAGTCTTACAGGAACTGCACTTTCCAGACCCCCAGGGTCTGTACTGAATGGCATGGCAAAACCAACCACCAAGTTTTGCCATCTCTCTGATATCCATTTGAGGCAAGTTCTACAGCTGAAAGCCTGGCCCAAAGACTTCTTCATTCCCGCTGGTGTATACGCAGTAGTAAGAATACAAACACCACCAGGGTCAGGACAGGGGGGCCTCAAAAACATTGTCTTAGCTCAGTTACACATTCTGGTCTCTCTGTCTTACAGAACAGCCAAAAGTTTCCTAGCCAAGTTTCCTAGGAAAGAAAACATGTATAAACCTGAAACTCATTCTCTCCTCTCCAGTACCCAGCACACGGGCTAAGTCCCCAAGGCCCATGTGCTGGACTCTGCATCTCTCTATAAGGTACTAAATAAAACTCAGGAGTGGCTGACCTCAAACTGAGGCACTACACTCCATTTCCTACAAAGACAAACCAAAACACAACCAGAAGAGAGACAATCAAAACAGAGATGATGACAGCCTCCTCTGGATGGAGTGAGGAATCGCACTCCAAAGCATCGAGAGCCACACCTCAGCCACCGCTCTGCAAATCTCACTGTTGAGCCCTCACAGTACAGGTCTGAACACACTCAAGCAAAACAAAAAGGGTTACAAAAGGGATTCCCCAAAATGGATGCTTCACTATTGAATTTTGTGCACTGCAAAGAAATACGGGCTAATGGTCTTCTGCCTGCACACAGATAGCTCCACATACAACCTAAGTAATGCAAAGAACCCTAATACTTGAAAAAATTAAGGTGCCACAAAACCATTTATTTTCAAGTATCAACAAAGACCTTCTCGGTGTGGACGGGCAGGCCACCTCACTCTGGCATCCCTCACTCCACTTCCTCCTGTAACCAACAACAACTAAATTTAACTTGCCAGGAACAGCGGCCCATCCATACCTAATCAGATAATTAAAAACACAGGGCTGCGCCTTGAACAGACTTCGACAGAGAGCCATCCAAACCTTGACCAAAGTGCTCGACTGAATCAGAACACCAGACATTCTGGAGAGGGCTTCAGTGAGTGGGTACAGCTCCTACTGGCAAATACAGTACAAAGGATGCAACACTAGGCTCAACTCCAACTCCCTAGCCAGAAGCACAGCCCTTCACTCTATAGGCTCTCCTATAGGAACAAGTGGAGAGTAGAGAGGAAACGCCAGAGCCTGACTTCTTTCATTTCTTATTGAATCTGATTGCCTTTGTCTCTAACGTCAATTAAGCATCATCCTTACTTTTGTTGGAGAAGAAAAATCTCGTATTTGGGGCAAAGAGAGAGAAGCAGCGGCTACCGCTGGAATTTAAACATCAACTCAGCAGGTAAGTAAGCAATGTCCATCATAGAACACCGGCCTGGAGAGAAGGGCAGAAGCCCACCTGTACCAGAAAGGGAGTGCACCTGACAACATGTCCGCCCAAGTCCTTACTTAAAAGACTGTAGCAACAGTCATAGCTCAGCCAGGACGCCTATCAATGTTTATGAATACTGCATTCTGAAATGACTAGGTCTCGTTCACAAACTGTCTCATTATCTTAGGGTGCTAACCACTAAAACCCCAGTCACAGGGGGGCTTTAATTCACCTTCAAAGAGGTACAGAAAGAGACTTTTAAAGCAACACCAATCTTTCTAAAGCACACACACACACACACACACACACACACACACACACACGATCTCCCTCTCTTATGTTAACTTAACCATGGACAATACTGGCTGTGTTGATTTCAATAGTGTTTTAATGGCTTTCAGGATGGAAGATGTGGATCAAATTCATTGTCAGCACCTGGACGGAGGCGAATGTGCAGCGGGGGTCCCAGCAGCCATCCAGGAAAGCAATGAAAGTCTTGCCTCTCTCCAGGGCTGGGAGCCTAAGGATGGCACTAGACAGCGAGTGCCTCAAAGTGCGGCAGAAACTCTGCAAAGACTGTCAGCTTTGGGGTCATCAGCTGCAGAGTCCAGTCGGGTACATGCCACGCCACAGTGAGGGCTCTCACAGTGCTGACCACTGCTCCCTACTGTTGGAGACTCCAACATAACAACTTCTGAAAAGACACTTACTTTCCTTACAGGAAAAAGAAGAAGAACACAGCAAAATAAGAGTAACAATGGTTTCACACAAGCAGTGAGAGGGTGGCCATCAGATCAGGTCTCAAAGCAAACTTTGCCAACAAGCACCCAAATGCTGACTTCAGACCTGGTGTTTTCAAAACGGCACTTGTAACGCTGGGGTTACATAACAGACCATAATTAATATTGTAAATGGCAGAGCGCTGCCTTCTGGATGCCAGCCTCCATCTCAAGCCATGGACAAAAAGTAACAGGAGCACCCTGGCGGCAGGGCTGCCTGCACAGGTTAAGACATGGACTTCTTACAACAACTACACTCTGGATGAAAAGCAAGGCAAACAAGTTCTAAATAACAGCACGCCCCCCTCTCCCCAGTATCTGGTTCAGGAAATGGGGCCATTATTAATGCCAATAGACGCAGGAACCCACAGAAACGTGGACATCTTAACAACACAGGGCTATGACATGACAACACTGAACGGAAAATAACTCATTATCTTTTACAACTGCTTTCCCTGATTGACTACAGCCCTGGTTTGATTTTTTTTTTTTTTTTTTTTTTGTATCTTGGCTAGGAAAACTGCGCTTGTCTCACAGTCTAGTCCATTTCTAACTGATCTCACACAATGTACAAAGAAATTTCTGACAGAGATGACAGCCCAGTGGGCAGCAAGACATTTATGTAAATCAGTAAAGAGTGAGGAGTACAAACCTAACTGCAGGAACCTAGCTACAAAACTGCTCTGAAGGACCAGGCAGTAAAACTTAAATTCTTGTTCTCTAATTTAGGAATGAATGCCGTTAACTCTTTCACAAGCCTGCTCTAGTAAAGAAATCGAAATAAGCATGCCATTAATGGGAGAGGTTTGCAAGCGCATTTCTGCCCAACAATTCAAAAAGAATTAAAAAAAAAAATTAAGTTCCTGAGGAAGGTCTCTCCACCACCCCCACGGGGCGACAACAGCCTACTCCTGACAACCGTCTACCACAGGCAAGTACCAGAGGTCGTGGTTCTAAAACATAGGTATCCACACACAAATAGAATATGTCTGCCTCATCTTTCTCAACAATAAGAGTCAGGGCCGGCACTGAGAGAAGCATACCCCTAACCAGGAACAACTGCACAGAGTCATTCATAAAATGGTTACAGATCTGACCAGATGATGTCTCTGTCATGTCCCTGAAAAAGAAAGAGAAAAAAGAAAGAAAAAGAAAAAGGAGGAGGCCAGAGGTCCCCAGCCCATCTTCCTCTGAAACGCATATGCTGGACCCGGGTGTAGCAGACAGATCCGGGAAAGGCAGGCTTGCTTCGTTTACCTTCCATGCCGGCAGATGATTCAGGAAGCCAAAGGAGAAGTAAGCCTGAAGAATACTGTTCTGGGTAGGCGTGCCTCCATAAACCCCAGTGTCCCTGTCCTTGGCACTTTCCGACTCCTTTCCCACCCGCGCTGGTTGGAGGAGTGTGAAAAAAATGGCACGGGCGGGTGGTTCCTTTGGCAATGTGCTCAACCCCGAGCCTGCCACCAATGAGGGTCACCCGCCCAGCTTGTCTCCCAGAGAAAGGGCGAGCAAGAAACGGGCTGGCTCTCTGGCGGGCCTCCTCTCCCAAACTGAGTCCTCCAAGGGCCGCCTGACTGCCAGGCTGGCATGAGTGCCCGCCCCCAGGAACGGCAAACTGCACAGCCGGTGGCTGCCTAGGCACACACACACAAACACACACACACACACACACACACACACACACACACACACACACACACACACAGAGATGATCGTGGGAGAGGGACTGGGCTCCTCCCTCGGGGCCGCTGGAGTCCTCCTCTCGATCTTGCTTGGAGGGGTCTGACCCTAAACCTCTTCCAAGGTCCCCCAAACTTCACTAACAACCCAAGCACCTGTTCCCTTCACCTCCTGCGCAGCCAGTCCGCTCAAGCCCATCCATGTCCCTGCAGCACTTGCTTTCGGCTCCTTGGACACCCCGAACACCCCAGGTCCCGGGGCGCCCCACTCTCGCTCTCCAGTGGGCTAGTCCAGCGTCGGGCCAGACACAGGCCCCTGGACGCTCGCTGTGTCTGCCCCACAAGTTTCCCCTGGGTCCACCGTGGTCCCCACGGCTGCGCTTCCAGTCCTGGGCAGACAGATGCCCGGCCGCCGCCTCCTCCTCCTCCTCCTCCTTCTCCCTCCTCCCCGGAGCCAGGTGCGCGGGTGCCGTTAACGGCCGGCGCGCTCACCTCGGTTCACCAGGCGCAGGGCGTGCGTGAAGGAGGGGTCCAGGGAGTCCTTCTCCGCCATCAGCTCCGGCAGGTACTTCTCCTCCATGCTCGCCGGCCGCCGGGCCCGCTTCTCCGCCCCGCGCGCGCGCGCGGCCAGCCGCCCCGCAGCCCGAGCCGCCCGCCCCGGCGACGCGGACCCCGCCAGGCGCCTCGGCGGCCAAGCCGGGCGGGCGGCCGGCGGCGGCGGCGGCTCGGGGCGGGCGGCGGCCGCTCAGCCCGGCCCCGTGGAGCCCCAGATCACCGCGCTGAGGGCCGCGGGCTGCACGGCGGCGGGAGGAGCGAAAGGAGGGAGCCGGGAAGACGAGGAGCGCCGGCCGGGCTCGCCCGCCCGCCCGCCAGCCAGCCGGCCAGCCCGCGCGAAGCCTAGCTCTGCCGCGACCCGCCCCGCGCGCCGCCCCGCGCGTTGTGAGCCGCCGCGCAGTACCCCCGCGCCCTCCCCGCCCCGCCCGGCGCGCCTGCGCGGTGAGCCGACCGCCCGGCGCGCGCCGCCTCGCGGGGGCACCGGGACTGCGCGGGCCCGCGGCGGGGAGATCTTGGGGGCGCGTCCGGTCCCCAGACCCCTGCTCTCCATCCCGGACTCCCCGGGAAGCGTCTCTAAGCCGTCCGGCATCGCCTTGTATGTGCCCAGGCTGGGAAACTGAGGCCCGCAGGTCAAGTGGCGTGCCCAAGGTCACCACCCGTCCAGGGGAGAAGGGACAGGGGCAGAGTCTGGAGGACCCCGGGTTCACCAGGCCCGGCTCTGGGTACAGGCGATGCGACCAGGTGCCTCGTTCTCAAAGGCTCCGCGGACTTGCCTAACTTAGGTCTCTTTGCTGTCCGCTGGTATTTGTACGACAATAATGCCGGGCCCGGGCTTGGAACGCCAGCCTCCTGAGACCCTTGGCGCAGAGGTCGGTTACATAAAAGCGCCCGTCCTTCAGACTGTCTTTGTCTTCCAAGACTTGCTCCTCCGGGTTGCCCTTCCCCTTAGCCATACACATGCTGGTGCCTGGACACGGATGACTGAGTCTCTCAAAACTGTCCCCAGGAGGGAACCTAACACCCCGCACTTGGATGGTGATTATCCTTCTAAACACCCAACCAAACACCCGCAAATGCTGTCCTTGGCCTTTTTTGTAGATCCCTTGAAGTGTGTGGAATAAATGTCGCACACCTGGCCCAGGACTCCAAAGTCCTTGTTTCAGACTGTCTTTAATTAGCCCCACCTCAAGTCCTGACCTCCAGATCATAGTCCCTTGACAGCCCCGAAGACTTCCCCGGGAAAACCAAATCGCTTCATTTTCTTTTCTCGGTTCTGAAACCATTCACAGAACTGCAACCCCGCTTTTGTTAGCCCTGGACTACCCCAGGGCACAGCAAGTTTTCTCTGAGGGAGAGGTTTCCCACACCTGGTGCGAGGATGCGTATGGGGAGGGTACAAGAAAAGTTTGCTGAAGGAATGAATCCTCCAAACACCTGATCCCTAGTTCCAGCCCTGTATACAGTGAGGTGCAACTCCAGAGTCCCATGCATTGGTGTCCCCGTGTCTCTCTTTAGCTAATCAAAACTCTCAAGAGACAGCAAATGAAATGGTTACTAGTTTTGCGGCCCTTTAGCAAAGTTAGGTCACCTGTGCCTCCGTTTCCTCATTTGTCAAGTGGAGATGAGGTTTTCATAGAAAGCTCATGAGGACTTGCCATTTTACAAGCGCCCAGCAGAAAATGAAAGCCTGGCTGTTCCGAGGCAGTCTCCCTTGCATGGCTGCTCTCTGAGACAAGCTTTGAAAGGCAACAGGCAGACACCATCTGTGTGGTCCTCGCTGTTGGACATGGAACACAACCCCAGCAGAGTTGCAAGGAATCCCAATGAGCCCCAAGTCTGAAACTCACATACAGACCTCCAATATCTGGGTTATGTGGGGCTCTTGAGGGAAAGTTGTCTCCTTTTACATCTAAGTGGAAACACATGCCTCTTGCTTGTCTTTTTTTTTTTTTTCCCCCACCCTAGACTTGAAATTCCAGTGATGCTCTGAGACAGAGCGCCTGGTGAAAGAGTGCTTCTTGCCTGGGGTCTTCCATCTTCTGCCTCTGTAGTCGTCTTAAACCTTCACTGACGGTTGTCTTTTTAAGCGATTACTAAGGGTGGGGCTGCTCTGGCAGCTTTCCACATAGCCCTCTGGGTACACACAGCAAAGACTCTGTGCATCTCCACTTAATCCGAGGTTGAGTAATTTCATACTCTGCCAACTGTCCCACCACTGTCCCAAAGCCTCCCCACCCCCACCTCCCCAGGTAGTGATCTGAGACATGTGAGACCAAATCTGTGTTCCACAACCCCCACCCCCACCCCCACCCCACCGGAGCACTTGGCAGAGATGTCCTGCCAGCAGCTGGGGAGGAGGACTATAAACACCAAGCTGACAGCAGAGATGCTGAAGTGTCTGCTGGGGACCCTCCTCTTCACAGAACTTTCCAAAAGGGCAGGTGCCAGGTCCTCCAGGGAAGAAGACTGATGTTTCTGTAAGAGGATCCGGAAATTGTCCCCACCCACCAGTCTGGCTGGACCAGAAGATCCATCCACTGCAGGGCACCTGCAAGTCTTGACACAGACTCTGCTATTCTTCATGAACCCAAATTCCTGCAGCCCCTAGCTTTCAAGTCCTTTAGAAAGTAAAAGGCTTAGGTCTTGGGGAAAATTGCAGTTTTCGTGCAAACATCTACTGGCAGTAATTACATTCAGGTCTTTGGGCTTCTAGGCCAGAGATCTTTCCAAGCACACACTGTGTGCCGACACTATTCCACATTTAGAGGACATAATGTGGCAAAGGGGGTCTTCTCTAAAGGCACCTTATGGCCAGGGCACCATGCCAATGCAGACCTAACGCAAGTTCCCTCCCCACCCTTCATTGCAGTCCCTCAGCCGACCTCAGGAAGAGGGGCGACCTTCTCCTTACATCCAGGTCAGGGAACTGCCACTCAGCCCCCCCGAGTTGCAAGAAGTACTTCCCAGGCCAACCGTCCCCATCATCCCAGGCTACCAGAGGAAGCCACAGCCAGTCTCGGCAATCCTGTTGGGTGGGGTGGCTGTCATGCACAACCTCCACCTGCTTTCCAGCCATTTGATTTCAAGAAGAGACAGATGGTAAAGCCCCGGCCGCTGACATTGACTCCAGCGAGGCAGACACAGCTCTAGTGTTTGATTGACATCATCAGGGCATGCACCAATCACAGGTTTTGTGTCAGTGAGGTAGTTTCTTTATAAGAAAGGATTGCTGCCCACACAACGAACTTCTCTTTCTATGTGTTTGGAGAGAGGTGAGCTTTATGCTGCATTATCTTGAGTAGAGAAGTCCAAACCAGGTTTCATCTCCCCTGCCCCCACCCGTTTGATTGTTTACTAGCTATCAATCTTGCACCGGCACTATCTCTGAGCACAGGGCAAAGGTGATGACCAGTTTGCAGGTTCAAACCTCAAAGTAGATTTAAACCTCTTCCTCCTCTCTCCACTGTAATGTTAAATGTCTTTTACTCTTTTTGGGTTTTTTTGGGGGGCCCACCACCCAGCTCTCAAATAAATCACATACGGAGTCTTATTATTATGAGTGCCGGCCTTAGCTTGACTCGTCATTAGCCAGCTTTTCTTATGTTAAATTATCTTATCTACCTTTTTCCTCTCGGCCTTTATCTTTCTTTTATTTATTTATTTATTTATTTATTTATTTATTTTTTTGTTACTCCCTGGCTGGCTGGGTGGCTGGTCCTGACATCTCCTCTCCTTGTTTTCCTTTTCTTCCTTCTTTTTCTCATTTCTCCTTCTATTTCTCCTTCTGCCAGCCCCACCTATCCTTGCTCCTGCCTCACCGTTTGTTAGGACCATCAGGTGTTTTAGACAGGCAAAGAATCACAGCTTCACTGAGTTAAACAAATGCAGCATAAACGAAAGTCACACACCTAAAAATAATATTCTACCACACTCCATCAGAGTCACTTATGCTCTTGTTCACATTTACCACACCGAGTCTTCGTCTCCCATGTCCCTGGAGCCTGCTCAGCTCCTTCCTTAGCCTCACGTCTGGTTGAGTGGTCAGTTCACTGCGAGCAGTCATTTATCTAGGGGGCATTCCTCCCGAAAGTCAGTTCTGTAACACCACTGCTTGAGACAGTGGCTTTGTCATGTAAGGAGGGCACCAAAAGATGGCATAGCCTCACCTAGAAATCTGTCATCAACTCGTTAATAGAAAAAAAAGGAGCCCAGAAGATCCACTCTGGTCTCTGACTCCGATTGTTGCCACAGAAAACAGATTCCCAAAGCTGTGATTATGGCCAAAAGGGCTGAATGCAACCCTGGAAGGGTAGGAGACACTTTTGTAGGCAGGAATCCTCCCAGTCCAACGCCCACCCTCAGATCAGTAGTCACTCTAGCTGGAAGGAAACTCAGATTAAGAAAGTATGGCTAAAAAAAAGTTGATAAAGCCCAGAAGTTGGAAGGAGAATTGGATGCATTTGCTCACATTCACACGCACACGTGAGTACAGACACACGAGCGTGTCAGTGCACAAGAACATGCAGGCACACACATGTTCTCTATCCCTATAGTCTATTCCTATTCTCTATTCAGCCCAGACTAAAGAACAGGAAAAATCATGCCTTCCAACCAGCCCAGCCACACATACCCAGAGACATCTAGCCTGCTGACTCTGTTTCCACATGCTTTGCAAAGGCCCTTTCTATCAGGTGGATGGCAAGCCCAGGTCCCCTTGCACATTCCCTATTACCTCAGCAGCAGAAGCCATCTGACTTCTGTTCCCTCAGGAAAGATGACACAGAAATTGCGCGCACACCCCCTGGTGACCAAGTTTGGAAGCACATTCCCCCAAAAGCGTTGCGTGAGAGCCACTTGGGTTTTGCCAGGTCCCCACTGAAAGGAGTTCCAGGTAGGACTGTAATGCCAACCGGATTAAGAAAATGAGGAGCTGTGACTCTAATGTGAAAGGGAAAGAAGGTAATGAAAATAGGGACAAGGGAAGGAAAAGGGAAAGTGTGGGAGAGGACAGAGCCAAAGGAAGAAAAGGAAGGATGCATAGAAAACCAGAGAAACACGTGGACCAGGACGCCTTCCTGTCTTCAAAGGTACAAACAAGGAAACAAAAACCAACAGGTCCAGGGTCAGTCTCATGACAGACAGGTGTGTGCAGGCAAACCGGGCAGGAAAAGAGGACAGGGACCTCATATTTGACCCCATCAGGGCCTGCCTTGGTGGTCTCTCCAGAATCCAAATCCTTCTGTCTCTATTTCTAAGCCTGGAAAGTATAGAAGTAACAGTGGTTTTCTTCCTATTTTATTGAGATCTGAGGAGACCAATAAAGACTTTCAGAGAAGACCCCGGAAACTGCCATGCGTTCTCACATCCAGCCATCTTGGCAATGTGTTTTATTATTTCCCTTGATGTGGAAGCCACCCTGTACCCTTCACATACTGTTCTAAAAGGGTGATATGTGATGCTGGAATGCACCAAGTTATCACCAGCGCTGTTGCTTTGTACGATTCTATCGTTTGGAAAGCAGCGCTGAAATGTAAAACATTATTGCCACTATAGTAAAAACATCCATGTCCATCAACTAGCCAACTATTTCTTGTCAGGATATATAAAGATGTGCAAAAAGCAATTCCGTCTACATTAGAGGATTTTTTTTTTTTTTTTGGTGGCGGAAGCATTAACAGTAAAACCGCATGTACTGAGTTTGCCAAAACAATCAGAAGTATCAAATTGTCTGTACTTGAGCAACTAATTTGTAAGGTGATGGAGTTTGTAAAGTCCAGTACATTCGGCATCATATAAGACCAGTGTTAGCCAGAAGTGGTAGCACAGGCCTTTAATCTCAGCACTCAGGAGGCAGAGGTAGGTGGATCAGTGATTTTGAAGTCAGCCTAATCTACAAAGAGAGTTTGGGGGGGGGCGCTGGAGAGATGGCTCAGAGGTTAAGAGCACTGACTACTCTCTCTTCTAGAGGTCCCAAGTTCAATTCCCAGCAACCACATGGTGGCTCACAACCATCCATTATGAGATCTGGTGCCCTCTTCTGATGTGCAGATATACATGGAAGCAGAATGTTGTATACATAATAAATAAAATCCAAGAAAAGAAAGAGATGAGTGTTAGGTATTGGGTGGCTCCACTCAGCAGCTAAAAACACTTGAGGTTCTTTCAGAAGACCTGAGTTCTGTTCCCAGTCCTGGAGTGAGGGGCTCACAACTGCCTATAACTCCAGTTCCAGGACATCTGATATCCTCTTGTGGCCCCCACAGGCATCTGCACTCATATGCACACACCAACACACAGACTTGGTAACGCAACCTCTCCAGGTGTTTCTTGAAAAATGAAGGTGGTACCACTCATTAGGAAGAATTACTTTATGATCCTTATGAGATAAATGTGAAGTGCTAATCTCAGGATCCATGATGCCAGGACAAATAACATGTCAGTAGACCATCACCATGCCACAGGGTAGGGGCATTGATATGAGCTACGTATGTAGTCATAAAATGTCTAGAAGTCAACAATGTGAAAAGAAGCAAACATTAATGTAGTCATTTAATCAACCCAATGTTTTCAGAATGATGTTTCCACGTCGTAGCCAACAATCTAAAAATATTAATAAGTTTTAAAATTCTTTTTTGGTAATAGCTCCAGAATCTCGTATTTTGAAACCATGGCATGTCATAATCCAGTTCAAAATTTTCAGTGATTACAGAAAAATTACAAAATTGTGATTTATTTAGCTTTAGTACTGAACACGTGTAACTTTGTCCCAGGTGGTCCCATAGCAGAGCCTATGGCTGTCCCATAACAGAGCAGTTAAGACATGTGGCTTATCAGGTTCCCCGTGAAAGCCCCGAGTGTGTCCCCCGGGAAGCACACCCCAGATAATAGCCCAGAGTAAGATATTTGGAAGGTGGTTCCAGGAAGCACCAGGAAGTGGGGAGAGCATAGGGCTACACTGTTTTAAAATTTAAATTCAATTGATTATGTAGCCTTATAAGTAATTCCTTACTAACAATAGCATCCATTCACATGCTAATACATCAGATACATGTGGACAATGGCTTGGACACTGGGCCTTACAGAGTGTCAAGAAGTGAGCGATCCAGAATTAAAGCCCTGCCCCCAGCATCTAACCAAATAAATCACAAAGTCCCAAAATACACTGTGGACACCTGGTGTGGTGGCTACAAGACGCCATCGATATGAAGTTTCTTCCACCATCCCTTTTCACTTTGGGCATCATGACCTCATCCCAGACAAGAATAAGGGGAAGGATGAGAAACCAAGGAAGAAATGGTTAGCACTTGTTCATCCTTTTCTGTTGGTAAGATGCTTTCCTGAAGTCCCATGAAGTATCGCTAAAGATGTACACTGGGGCTGGAGAGATGGCTTAGCAGTTAAAAGCACTGACTGCTCTTCCAGGGGACCCAGATTCAATTCCCAGCACCCACATGGCAGCTCACAACTGTCTGCAACTCCAAGATCTGATACCCTCACACAGATATACATGCGGGCAAAACATCAATGTACATAAAATAAAAATGAATAATTTTTTTTTTAAAAAATCAAAAGCAAGCAGATCACTATGAGTTCAAGGCTAGTCTGGTCTACATAGCAAGTTCCAGAACAGCCAAGGCTACATAGTGAGATCCTGTCTCAAAACCAAAAGGATGTACACTGGCAGTGGGTATACTTGTTTGCAGGGGGCAGAGCTGACAAGGGCTACGCTTGCTCAGTGTTATGGTTAGGGTTCTCTGTTGTTACTATAAGTCACTGACCAAAACCAACTTGGAGAGGGGATTATTTGTCTTACATTTCTACATTCTAGTCCATCACTAGGGAAATCGAGGCAGCATCTGAAGTAGGAACCAAACTGAAGCAGGGGTCATGGAAGAGTGCTGCTTACTGGTTTGCTCAGCCGACTTTCTTAAGGATACAACCAAGGACCTCCTGAACCGGGTTAGCAATGCCTCCCATGGGATGAGCCCTCCCACATCAACATCAATCATCAATCGAGAATATGTGATCCCGTTCGCTACACCTGCCTTCAGGCCAGTCTGGTGAGATTTCCTCTTCCCAGATGACACTACCTTGTATCAAGCTGAAAAAAAAAAAAAAAAAAAAATAACCAGTACATTTGAGTGCATTGCCATCTCCAACAAAACTGGAGTCCTTCGATAAGGAAAAAGTGACAATGGGTGCTTGGTAAGCAGCTGGCAGCCTCCGACAGAGGTGGCATCTGCAATTGTCATGGCTATGTCTATTAATGTTACTACCATTACCACCAAACTGCTACAATCAAACTCTCAGATCTTCTCCAAAGGAGGTTCACAATCTTCAAAAATTAAAATAATAGTATCGCGTAGTTTTCACTATTTAAGGAAAAGAAGCCCCCCCCTTAGTGGTTTACACCCTAAAATCCATCTGGGGAGGGCTGGTGGGATCAGGACATGTGGGATAAGAAGGGAGGAGAAATGGACCGGCTACCTGGGAGGACTGTGGGTAGCAGGCGGGAGCAGACTCATCTGGGTATGCCTGCTTTTGGAGAATGGGGTAAATTCTGGGGCTGGAGTTACTATTTGGTGAGATTCTGCTGCTGGTCACTGGGAGAGTAACCATGGAAGGCAAATGTGTGCTGCCTACTGAGGGTCATCATTTCTTACAGGCACCGGAGATGACCATGTGGGATCAGATATAGCTTTAGGCTTTCTAGGGATGCTGACTTGCTATTCCCTTTCTCCGTAGTGTTATAATCCAGGCAAATGCAAACCTGGCCCTGCCCATTGGGGGACCTGACAGGCATGGCAGGCATTACCCTGGCTCTGTACACAGGTACAAATGTCTCTTTAAGAGGCAAGCTCTGCCCACTTCTGCTCTCTTTCTGCTGTTTCTCCAAGGAGGCAGGTCCCTGCCCCCCCCCTCTCCCCCTCCCTTCCCTTGCCTTACTCCATTTCCATTCCCTTCCCCCAATAAGTTTTCCACGTAAGCTATGTCTACAGGTCTCTGTCTGTCTGTATCACCAGCCATTTGTCTCTCGCCCACCATGGGATCCTCCAAAGGTCCCACCTCAAGCCATTTTATTACATCTACCCCTGTTTATCACCAAGCAGGAACAGATGTACTGTCAACCTCAGCATCATGCAGATATAACCTGGTTTGTTCTCAAAGAGGTGCTTAAAACCAAAGTCTCATAGTAAGACACTTCACACAGCAGACGAAAGGATGAGGCGGGCACATACTTATACCCCCCACATACAGAAAACATCTATTGTAATAGTATATTGTTTTCTCTTACCGTGTTATCAAACAGCGAGTCTTCTATTTTCTTTTTGCTTATACTCTCTTTCAATTTATTAGAGTCCTGAGAGGAAAGAAATGGAGTACTCAGAAAGGGCCATAACAGGATTTTCCAAAAGAGGTTATTTACAAGTTAGGGTGGGGAGAAAGAAACCAAAAGGGGATAGTAGCTGTGTAAGACAACAGCATAAAACTTGGCCATCCCGTCTCTACAGAGGGGCAAGGACAACTAGGTCTGTGTCAGCTGTAGAGGCAGAAGAAAGCCTTCAACCAAGAGGGAGCTGAAGACAGGGTACATCCAGGAATGATCCAGGGGACCAAGCACCCCGACCTCACTCTTTTAACTAGTCCCTCCAGCAGGTACCTCCCTTTGGCAGAGTCCAAGCAGAGTGGTCAGGGAATTACAAATGGCATATTTAGAGCATAACCTTCCAGACCCAGAAGGAGGTTGACTCAGATGATACAAAGACTTTTTACATATTTACACTTTATGCATTTACATTTTTACTCATCTGCCATCCAGGACTGGCCTCAGTTTCTTTTCTAGTTGATTCCCTTTCCCCCTTATGTTGTTTGGAAATCTCCCTCAGACTTTGAGCATGAATGACTTCTGAATGAGAGCCCACATTCAGAGAAAATTGACATGTCATTTAAAATGTGAAGGGTCTGCACTCACTGAGAATTTCACACCATGCCTGTCCCACACACTGGTGTCCCATGTGGCCTGGGGACACCAGTTCTCTGTTTCACAGGAGGAAAACAAGGTTCTCTGCACTGAATACATGGGTTCAAATCCAAGCTCTGTTGTTTTCAGACTGAGTCTGTGGGCTATTTAACCCACAGGACCTTATCCAGGAAATGGAGGCAAATCTTCCCACTACATGTGAGAATTAGATGAGCCATGAAGTGTTGGGAACAGTGTACAGCACCCAATATCTGCTGTTAGAAGTACAACCCTACACAGCACACAGGGTTAGTTCAACTCCCTCCTTCTAAAAACATGAAGGGAGTGGTCAGAACCAAGGGCAAGAGGCCTTTCCGGCCTTTTCCAGAGCAGGGCCAGGCCTATGTCACCATTGTATTTGACTGGGAAGTGTTTTTTTTTTTTATCTGAGCAGGTGTGGAGGACACAGCAGAGTCCATGAATAGGAGCTGCTAGTCCTCAGGGGAATAAACCCACAGAAACCACAATGTCATCTTCTGCCTCAGAAATACAGGGCCACTTAGCAAGACAGGTAAGACTGTATCTTAGAGAGCCAGCTTCTTCATGCCAGTGTGACCTTGAGATAGTTATTTAACACATGTTCTACTGTCCTTGATTGTCAAAGGAGAGTCACAACCACACCTAATTTTGTGGATTCTTAGGAAGATAAAATTTGTTAATATTTGAAAACACAACATGACCAGGTAGAAAGTGAGTGCTTTGCAATATGACCAGGTATACAGTGTGTTTTCTGTAAAGGTTCCTTGGATAAATAGAATAATCCCAATACAGCAAACAAACTTTGCAGCTGATTTTTAATACTGGTCTGAGATACTGCTCCTCCTTGGGTGCTGAGGTCAAATAAAAAGTGTGTTTGTCTGTCCAAGAAAAGAGATTAAGATCAGCAGAAATCAAGAGTGATTTATTGATACAAGTCACTCAGATCTACTGTTTAGCATTCCATGGCCTGAGAATGACTTGACATTTTCTTTCATAGACAAAACAAAAGCCCCAACAATAACCAGGATGAATAGCAGTGGGATTTTCAGGTTACAAATGAAATTCTCCCTCCCAGATTACTACTATGTACTTGGAACTAGCCAAGTTGTTTCTAGTTATTTTCACCTGTGAAACGGGGGCAGTGGTTTCCCATATCAACTGTTCCCTCAAACACAGGACAGCCACTCCTTCCAAGAAAGGGGTTCCCTTGTCTTTCATCTATGAAACTATGAATCTTGAAGAAGTGTAGGGAAAAGCTAATTTTGGAAACCCATTTCATAGATAGCATGGTTAGCTAAGGTGGCATCAGTAAGCTTGAAAAACAATGTCTAGATGTTTTTCTGATCTTGATTTTTTGCCCCTAATCTTACTTATCAGAAAGAGGACTCTGTTGTTCTACTTTGAAACAAAAGGCTATTACCAAGAGCCTATATCACAGTTTTCTGTTCCTGCTCTAAGGAACTGAGGTTGAGTACTTTATACAGAAGAAAACTTTACTTAGCTTGGGGTTTTGGAGGCTGAAAGTCCAGGATCTGATTGTCCCATCATTTCAGCCTATGGTGAAGGCTTCATAGAGGGCAGAGTGTGTGGAAGAGCAAGAATTCAATGATGAGACGAGACAGGATCTACAGGCTAGAGAGGGGCTAGTCTTCCTTCTTTTTAGCAACCTTCTCAGGCCCTAACCAGGTTCTCATGAGCATGGCTTTAACCTTTCTGAAGGCAGTGCCCAGGAGGACCTAAAGATCTTCCACAAGCCTCCACCTCGTCCAGGTCCCACCATCTCTTATCATGACCAACCCCAAGGTTTAAGCTTTTACCTATGAGCCCTTACGCATGCACTCAGGTCATATCCAAGGTATTTCTGAGACAGAGTAGAAAGAGCATAGACTGTGGAGGCTACCCTCCTAACTGCAAGCTATGACAGAGCTCAACAAGGAAAGGAACTCACTGAGCTTCAGTTCATGAACATCTCCCTCACAGAAATATAGAGATGGAGCAGTATTGCGCACTTAAGACACTTGCACATAGCGTCTTAGCCCATGATAGATGTGGTAGTAAGTTCATGAGAACCTTTAAAAAATTAGGCTGATGTATTACTTCCTGTTGCTGCTATAAAACACTACAACCAAAGCATCTTGTTGTTGTTTTGCTAAGGACGGTGAAACAAGAACGGCAAAACTCAGTAAAACCCACATAGAGTTTACTGGGGAAAGGGAGCAAAGGGAGGGGTAGGTGTTGGCCAACCAGAAACAGAGATGGAAGAGAAAGAGGAAGGCGAGCAGAAGAAGGGAGAAAAGGGGGCAAATAGGTAGGAGGCACTAGCTTAAAAGGGAAAACTTGCACATGTGTGCAGAGTCCTTATGCAGCCAAGGAGCGCATGATGTAGATATGCAACACAAGACCCTTTGAGCTGTCTAAGTATCTGCCTGAAGGCCAGTTGTCAGGGGGCGGGGGCAGCATAATGCCTGAAGCCTTCCACATCTTATAGAAGAAAGATTTTATGTGAATTTATGGTTCCAGATTCCACGAGAACAGGCAAAGGAGCGTGGCAGCAGGCATGGCAATTAGAGCAGGAGGTCAAGAGCTCACATCTTTGGTCAACAAGGCTGCACCAGCTAAGCCTCTCTCAATAGCACCTCCAACTGGAGATCAAGTGTTCAAATGTCCACGGCCACAGGAGACATTTCTCATCCAAACCACCGCAGGTGCTCATCAAACCAAACTCTCTATAAAGTACATGTTAAAAATCTATAGAAATTGCTGCCATGCTGGTGGTTTGTTTTCTGGGTTTTCAAAAACACATTATACACCAAAGAAATAATTCCATTGGCGTTGAAGAACCTGCGGTTGTAATAGAAAAAGGACAGTTTACCTCACAGAACATTTAAACAAAACCCAGTACGGGGAACATTGCATGAGCTGAGGACCCCAGGCTGCATGCCGCCGAGGTCATTAGTCCTTGAACAGTTTCTTCAAGACGTCAAATTTGCTTTTATAACAGGCGCCTCAATTAGGCTGTGGTTTTGTTTTGCTTTTGTGTCCCTGTGTCTAAAGAAATAGTTGTCCTTTTTCTTGCAAATAGCTCCCGCTTTCTCCCCCACCCCACGCCCATTTTCTTCTCCCTTGGGATTCTCTATCCATTTGAATGGATTCTCCATTATTCCAGAGGTCTGAAGCCTTGCCCTTTCCCTGCACCCCCAGTGGGTTTGTCTGCAAGCCCTGTGGCTTTTTTTCTTGGAGCCCCTGGACTCCCACCCTCCGCCCTACTCCCCCCTTCCCCGCCCCCTTCTGTCTCATTGTCCAGTGTCTCATTGATACTATGATTGCTGGCAAGCCCATGCTGCACCGCACTGATCTTTAAAAATGCAAGTCTGGTTTTTCTTTCCTCACTTAAAACCCTTCAGGGTCTCCCACACTGTTGGTTCAGATGAAGGTCAGATTCTTTATTCAACCAGTAACAGCCTGCAGGATTTGATCCTTCCTACTCTTATGGTTTATTCTAATGTCACTGCAGACACACAGACCTTTGAGTTTGGGGAATACACCGCCAATAAATTGGATGGGCATGTCTTAGTATAATGTACAGTGGCATCAACATTTTCTATTCCTCAGACCCCATTAACCTATTTTACATTATTTTCTTTCCATACACTCTTCCTTTGCAGCAGGAAAGAAGTTTCTTCTGTGGCTAGCCTCTCTCCCTGTGGTTGGTGCAGGCAGTACAGTTTCAAGTCTTGATTTCACTTTCTGCTTTTTGTGAGTTAAGGAAAGAGCCCAGGGCTTTTCGTATACTAGGAATATATGTGACCTCTAAACTCCATTCCCAGCCTGGCAGTGAACTAAGATAGATTAAACGACCTTCCATAACTTCAGCCCATCATTCCATATCATGCACACATGTATGAATACACATGTGAGTATGCATGCATTTACATATGAATGTGCAGTGACCATTTGTTGTCTTTACACACACACACACACACACACACACACACACACACACACACACACAAGTTACCAAGACTAAAGGGCCTAAGCCAGTATCCCAACAAGTGAAAAGGATGTCTTAAATCAGGTGGCCAGTGATTCTGCAGCTATTCCTTAAGATAAATAAAAATATTGTCCTCTCTAATTCCAACCCCCCCCATGCTCTTTCCCCCTGGTATTCATCTCCATATTGCCTAAGTGTATAATGTGTATACTTTGTGTCCTTTACTGTTTCAGACTTTGCAACAGGGTCCCTGCCTTCATAAAGCTTATAGTCTACTGGAGGCAATAAGAATGCCAATAACCAGCTCTATGGACTTAAAGAAATGACTTAATTTCCCTGTGCCCCAGATCCAATGTCTATAAGATGGAGCTATGAATGTCATTCTCACAGTGTCATTATGGACTGAAATTAAATAAAACGTCAATTTGTAAGTGCCAATCTCATAAGATTGGTATGAGACATAATGAAAGGATGCAAGACTAGTGCTTAGAACAGTATGACGATAACACATGTCTTCAATAAGTGATGGCTTTGTGTTCTCTTATGTGAGCAAAGACATGTAGCAATATTTCTCATTGTGATTCAATTTTCTCAAAAGACAAATCAAGGGTTAGTGACAAAGAATGATACTGGAATATGGAAGAGTTCACCAATCATCCCAGCACTCAGGCAGAAGCAGGAGGATCAGGAATTCAAGACCAACCTTAGCTACATAGAAAGATTAATACTGAAGGGACCAGCTCCCCATTTCGGCAGCCATAACAGCCGAACATATGCTTGTCTGACCTTCTCTTAGTCACTAGGAGGTTAGATGCCTGCCTCGTGGCAACAAACCAATCAGAAGTTATCTGGTGGTGCTATGCTTTACGGCTCTGGGTGTGCTTTACGGACAAGTGCACAGCAATGACAAGCAGAGCATAGCAACCACCTTGGGAGGGTCTATGGGCCATAACAACCAGTTGACCAATCAACACAGGGCAAGTCCTCCAAGCCTGGAGGCACACCAATCCTGAGCCTGTGCGGACCCCTAGACCCTCCCCTTATGCCGCCCTATAAGATCTCTATACTGTGGCTTCAAAGCATCTTTCCTAGCCATCCGCCATGGTGGATGGATGAAAGGCCGGAGCTAACATGGGGTTAGCTCGTTAAGCAACTGTAATAAAGCCTCTTGTGTGTTGCATCAACTGGACTGGATATTGAGTTCTTGGACAACTGTCCAGGTTGGAGATTCCTCAATCTGAGGGTCTTTCAATACTATTCTTGGCTAAATGAGAACCTGTCTAGATAGATAGATGAGAGATAGATAGACAGATAATAGATGGCTAGATAGATGATACATAGATAGATACATAGAGAGATGGATAGATAGATACATACATAGAAGACTGATAGATAAATAGAGACAGGCAGACAGGCAGACAGACAGACAAGGATACCTACTAAGGATATCACCTCCAAAGAGGTTCTGGAAAACTAAACTCAGGCCCTTACACCGTAGTGACAGACACTTTTCCCACTGAGTCACCTCTCCAGCCCCATTTTATAAATGAAATAACTCAAACATATACCAAATAGTAACTCTCAAATGTGGCTGGCATTAACAAAAGCCAGCTGTTCTCTGTCCATCTGCTGCCAGTTATAAGCATTCATCAAATTTGGCAATTCCAAATTCTTAAATTGCTCACATCCCTATAAGTCAGTCAAAGCCACAAGGGGCTATCTCCTAACCCTGGATGCTCACCTATTACCACTCAGTCTACCAGAATCACAGCCAAGAGCTGCTGAACAAGTGAAGCACTTGGGTCTACCTGGAGAAATTTTTCATAACTTTGCCCATCACTCCTCACAACACATCCATGTGATGGCTAATACAAATAGTCAACTTAGTGAGATCTAGAATCAACTAAAGGGCAAGCCTCCGAGCCTGCCTGTAAGATGTTTTCTAGACTGAGTTAACTGAGATGGGAACATCCAATCTAAAGGTATAGACACTGTTTCATGGGCTGGAGTCTTGCTCTGCAGCATTCAAACAAGAAAGTGAGCAGGGACACTTATCTTTCTCTGCTTCCTGACTGAGGGTACAATGTGGTCAGCTGCGCCATCCTCCAACTGCCATGCCTTCCCCACCCCACCGTGATGGACCCTATCCTCAGATTGTGGGCCAGAATAAATACTGTGCCTCTGTTGTTTTGCCGTTTATTTGTTTGTTTTTTTCTTTTCTTTTCTTTTTTTTTGTTACAGCAGTAAGAAAAGTAACTGATGTATTCAGCATCATGTTTCCACCCTTCCCCTATTTAGGGTTGGGGTTGGAGGGAGGGAGAGAAACCCTGGAGTATGGGGCAATTTATTCAGCAGTGCACCCCTCAGGTTGGGTTCCATGTTGTTCTGGAGCTTTTTCTACCTGTGGGGCTGAATTCTACTGAAGATTCTTGTGCACTTCTTTCAGGAACATTCTGTAGGATTTGATGATATAGGTGATTTGACCTGATCTGGAAAAATCAGCCTCTAGGTCACCATTAGTCTCAGATGCCCCCAGGGGCTGGGCTGAAATAACACCCACTCCCTTCTTTTCTCCCTACCTTCCTCTCTCCTTTCATCCATTCCCCCACCCCCACCCCTTTTGTCTGTTTTTGTGTGCTGCACCGGTCTGGAGACTTGCTAAATTGGCAAGTTCTGACAACACTGGATGACTTGAGAGGCCAGGGAGAATAAGGAGAGAAAAATGGTCCCAGTGTTTCTGTTGCTAGTGAATGGCGCTCTTTCCTCACAGCTGGAAGCAGCGACTGAAGAATCTCTGAATTAAGTACTTCCCCTGAAGAAGACACATTTTCTCCAACGAGAATTAGGGCATACTTCTGATAGGGATGCTGAGGATGTGCAAAGAGGCCAAGAGATTGGAATTGGTTTGGGAGCCTCAGGAGGAGGAAGAAAAATTCTCTGCTCCTGCCCCCCCCAGGGTGTGTGTGTGTGTGTGTGTGTGTGTGTGTGTGTGTGTGTGTGTGTGTGTGTCTAATATCAAAAAATATGTAAGGCTCCTATTTCACAAATAAAGAAATTTGAGTCAAAAATCAAAAATGTTCTCAGTTTCCAGGTCTATAAAGCCGTGAGCTAAATAGTGAAACTTTTCCCAAGAATAATAACTGTACTTTATCCTCTTGGTCCCATTGTCCAAGTGGTCTCTATAACTGCTCGCCTGAGCTGGATAGACACATGACACATGCCATGACCTCCTTGTCACTTCAAAGTCCCTCCCAGATGTACATGGACTCAATGCAGCACCTCTGACAGAGCATCCATCTTGAAAAACTGTCTTAGTTACATAAATTTTTTTATTGCTGTGCAGACACCTTGGCCATGGTGCTAAAGCAGTAGCTAAGGGCTTACATCTTGATCCACAAGCATAAAGCACAAATTGTGTGTGTGTGTATGTGTGTGTGTGTGTGTGTGTGTGAGAGAGAGAGAGAGAGAGAGAGAGAGAGAGAGAGAGAGAGAGCTGGAGTATAATTTGGGATTTTGAAACCTCAAAGCCCACTTCCAGTGACACACACCCTCCAACAAGTCCCTGCTCACTATTTCTTCCCAAACAGTTCCATCAACTGTAGACTAAACATTCAGATACATGATCCTATGGGGGCCATTCTGTTGCAAACCCCCACATAATATGAGACTGTTTATTGTCCCAGATGATCTATGCATATCACAAATGTTGTTAGGAGTCATTTTATTACTTACTATGCTGCTCCTCTAGCAGAATAAGAATTTGATTTTCCCTTATATCTAGTCGCAGGTTCTCAGCCGCTTAAGGAGTGTCTGGCATGGGTTCCATTTTATGCAGTAAGCCTTAAATCCAATCAAATGGTGGTTGGTTACTCCCACAACTTTTATGCCACTATTATACCAGGATATTATGCAGGCAGGTCACTATTGTAGGCCGGGGGTTGAAGCCGAGTGGGTGTTCACCTTTCTTCTCTGGTAGCATGCATCCCACGAACACCAGTGAGCAGAGGGGAAAGGACCTAGGCAGACACTGGTTCAACTTCTCCTTGTTCAATGGGAAAAAGAAAGAGGGGAAAGAAAGATAACTTAGCAGTTAAGGGCATGCACTGTTTTTCCACTTCCAGAAGACTGGAATCATGTCACGTAGCCATGCCAAGTGGCTCACACTTGCCTACAAATCAAATTCTAGGTGACCAGATACCCTCTTCTGGGATTATCAGGTACCCACCCACATACACACATAGAGACATAAACTCACAAATGTAGTTTATAAAATAGACTTAATCTTTTCAAAACAAACCAAAAAAAAAGCATTAACTCATCATTTATTGATCACATGCATTGTGGTCACATTCTTCATTCAATAGATTAAAGACCTTTAATATACGCTATTTAAGCCATCAGCACACATTTCGTGTCCAACAAACTTACAGCAGGATGGTTTGCTCTGAGCTCCTAGTTTTAAACACAACAGCAATGACAACCAGTTTAAGCATTCAATGTAAAGAGGAACACTTTGGAGCTATGAGAAGGATTAAACAGAGGGCATTCTTTCCTTGTGCTCAGGAGAAACATTATATAGCCTGTGAACTACTCGTGAAAAAAAGTGCTAAGTTACTGACTAGTTTGTCATGTTCGTATGCATGTATGCCAAGTTTAGAAAGCCAGTCACCTTTAAAAATCCTCTTCCTTTGAGTAAAACTGAAATCTATGTGAACCTAGAACCACTCCTTTCCTACCAATGACTAAGGTGCCGAGGATTCCTGTGATCATCCCTATTCCTCTCCAACACCGTCCAAATCAAGTCCGGCCCTTCATCCGTCCACACACTTACCCACTGAGCAAACCACCGAGGACCACATGCCAGGCATCAAGGAGAACAAGGAATCTTTCTCTTTCCTGGCCTAGGGAAGGCGCATCCCAAACAAGTCATGGAAGGACAGGAGCAGAAGTGGGGTAACCCGGGACTTCTCTTGTGTAAGCCTATGCTATCCTCCATGGAGGATTTTTCCGTGTAGCCCTGGCTGTCCTGGAACTCGCTATGTAGACCAGGCTGGCCTCAAACTCTCAGAGATCCCCCTGTTTTTGCCGCCCCCCCTGCCCCCCCCCGAGTGCTAGGATTAAAGGCAGAGGCCACCACACTTGATATTGAAACAATGATTTTTATCTTATCTAGCTACATACACCTGCATATGTGTGTTAATATAATGTTTAAAGGCTGTGTTCTTCTTTTTTTAAAGATTTTATTTATTTATTATGTACACAACATTCTGCTTCCATGTCTATCTGCATTCTAGAAGAGGGCACCAGATCTCCTAACAAATGGTTGTGAGCCACCATGTGGTTGCTGGGAATTGAACTCAGGACCTCTGGAAGTGCTGTCGGTGCTCTTAACCTCTGAACCATCTCTGCAGCCCCAAGGCCATGTTCTTCTACAGTATAATTTGAACCTGTGGGGTGTCATATTAACACAAGAGAGAACAATTGATTGAAAACCAATGAGGGTGAGATTAAAGAAAGTACAGCCAGGTAGTTCATGCTTAACTTGATGCATAAAACCATCATCAATATTCAAAATACTTTATAAAATAGTTTGAAATTATTACCTCATTAGGTAATAGTGCTAATAAAACAAAGTCTCACCACGGAGTAAGTTCTATGTGACAATCAGTTGGTTAAGCAAAGGGACAAATTATATTTAAGTATCTGTTGAAAGGACATCAAAGACATTATTTTTCTAATATGATATACTTTCCTTATAATGCATCTTCCCTCTTTTTATTTTTCCTTCTGTGGTATGTGGCTGTAAATAAACTCTTATAAATGAAAGAAAGGAAGAGAGAAAGAAAGGAAGGAAGGAAGGAAGGAAGAAAGGAGGAAGGAGAAGGGAGGGAAGGAAGGAAAGAAGGAAGAAAGGAAGGAAGGGATGAAAGAATTAAGGAAGAAAGGCGAAAGGAAACGTTTACAGTAGACAAGATGCTTATACTACAATTTTAGTTCTAGTTATTCCCGGACTGTGTGTCAGATCTGCACACTGTCTTCTTTTGATAAATTGCTCAGATATTTCCACATAGTAGTTTCCTCCTTTGTGTCTAAGTTTTTGCTTTAAGATGAACAGATTCCTGACAGGAATAACTCACCTGCTTGCCCCTTCTACCGTCCCTCCCTCCTTCCCTCCTTTCTTCCTTTCCATTCTATTTTTTCTTTGCCAGTTCTCTTTGTCTTTATTCTTCCATCTCTGTCTTCCTCCCACCAAAAATAGCACAGCACATCAATATTCGTGGTTGAAGTAGAAGTAGGAAGGTGACATCCTCTGTTACCACCTTGGTCCTCCTCTCATCTGCTCAGAGCTGAGAGTACTTAGAGGACTCTGTGTAGACTACTATCAGGCCCCCCTCCAAGATAGTGGGACAAACATAGAGGAAATTTCATTCTCCCCCTTGCTTCTTCACAGGGCGTGGGTCAGCCGCTGGTGACCTCTAGCCGCTTAAATAATGCACTGGATAGAACGAAGTCCAGTCCAGACTTGCCCACTGGAGAGTAAAGAATTTCAGTCTAGTTTTAATCTCATCTGGTTAGTAAGAAAGTATTTCATTCAAAACATGTGAGGCTTTTGTTTTCATGATGCAATAGAGCATATCGGACAGACATGAGTTCAAATTCTGACTTTTGATTCATAGCAATAGCAAGACTTTGGGGAAAAATATTTCTCACATTCCTACATCTTCATCTCAAAGTAGGGGTGCCATATGTCTCAGGGGCTCTATGAGGGGGGAGGTAAAATTACCACTAGGTCTCCTCCAGAACCAGATCACTGCATGTCTGCTGTCAGCAAAACATTCCCTCCTTCCCCTGAACAGTGAAGCCGAGAGCTGTCATTCCCAGGCTCCCCGGGGTTCTCTGACTTATTTGTGCAATGAACAAAATTCTACTCTCATATTTGTTAAGAACCTACTCCACCTACAGACGTCCTGCTCAGTAGGATGCAAGAAAAAACTAAGGGCTTTACCCTTAAGGAAGTAACCATTATGTTCGGATAGATCATTTAATCCATCTCATTATTTGCTAACAAACTGAGCCAGCTGCAAGCTCCCCTGGATGCCAATGGAAAGAAAGGTGTAAACAGTGTAGTTCAGCACCTGCCTTCTCTCTCTGGAACACTGGTTAAGGAATAAAAACAATTGCTGCCACATCCTCACAGCTCATCTCCATACAAAGTGGACAAGAAATTCACCAAGCCCTTTCCTGTTTCCTTACAGGTGCACCATCAAAGCCGTGCACCCTGGTACAAAGATTGCCTGAACCGGTAATTAGAGCTGCCTGCAAGCTTGCACATGGTTCTGAATGTTCTGTGGGAAAAAGAACGAGTAGCCAGACACACAGAGGACATCATTCTGGTCTCCCCCAACTTAATTATATTAAGGAGTATTTAACTCATTCGTTTATTCCCTCATCCTTCTGAGCACTCATTCAGCACACGTTAGCCAAACTCCTACCATGTGTCAGGCACCACGCAAGATGCTTCACCAAGTTAGTCAAGCCCTAGGTCTCCAATGGTCACAAGTTAATCATACCTCTATTCTCAGCTCTGAGCTCAGCACAGAGTAGCCTCAGGAGCTGTGGGATAGGCTCAAAATCAATGTACTTAATATAGATGTTGTCTTGAAGCAAGCATTGAAATGTTTTGATCTACTGTGAAGATGCTGGGCTCTTTAACATAAATTTGACATTGTGAGGATAGTTTCTATTTTGTTTGGTCCTACGAACCTGCCCTGATTAATTGGACTTCTTGATTGAAGGTGGCCTGTCAGCTCTTACCTCCTAATCCAGCTCAATTCAACTCATCTGGTTCTACAAACATTCCGAGGCTAGCAGGAGAGAGCACTGCAGGTCACTTAAGAGGGAGGCATGCCCAGTTTCTCTTGCCATCAAGATGACTCCGGAGTGACCCTGCTACAAACCGGTTAAATTATCATCTCCAAACTTTCAGTTTCAGTTTTCATTTTCCCTCAAATTAGGGCTAATAACAGAACCTTTTTCATAGATTGCTGAAGATTGAATAATAAATGGCTCGGTAAATATGAATGATTGTTATTATGGTTTTGGAAGACAGCATTCTGCCCTCATGTCTCTAGCTTCTTTGCACATGGCAATTTGTGTCTTGTTTTGCTGTCCTGCCTCTAACCTTCCTTAATCCTCAGTGCTGTGTCACGACTCCTGGGGATTTCATGTCTTCCAGGGGACAATAAGGTCAGAAATTCTCGGGACAACTGTTTCTTTATGTCTGGTCATGCAGCCTGGAGGAACTTGGAGCATTAGTTGTCTGAACAGCGCCCACCATACCAAATACTGAAGTGCATAAGCAGATGTGTGTCCAGTTTCTCTTCCTACCAAGGTGACTCTGAAGTGACCTTGCTAAAAACTGATATAACAATCATCTCCGAGCCTCAGTTTTGGTTTTCATCTTCCCTAAAATTAGGGCTAATAACAGATCCCTTTTCATAGATTGATCCCTGGAGCCACCGGGAATAGGGGCCTCACTTTTTGGAAGCTGGTATAGTGTAACAGTTAAGAGTCTTGAGAACCAGGCTGTCTCTTTTTCAATTTAAGACTTTAGAAATTTGATTTAACATTTATGGCCTTTGTTTCCTTTTCTGAAACATAATGATCTTGATCTGCACACTTTAAACCAGGTTAGACCAGGGCAGTGTAGACTTCATGCTTTGGATAGCCCTACACTGCTCTCCCCAAGCCAGATGCCAGAGACCAAGGTCTCGATTCACTGAGATCTTCTACATTCTCTTCCAAACTGTGGGCATCTCCAAAGGCCTCCAGAGTTCATTGCCCAGGCATCTCCAAAGTCATCAACTTCCAAGGCCTCTAGGGTTTCTTTTTATGCATCCTTGGGGTTCTCAAGCAGAGACCCAGCTAGTATCCAGTTACTTGAGAAAAAAAAAAGCCAGTACTGATGCTCATAGTCAGGGCTCTTATAGAATATAGAAATGAGAACAAGCTCACAGAGGGGAGAGTCAGGGCAGCATGAGAATACTTAACACAGCCCCAGAACAAAAAAGAACTATGGATGACTTGGGGTAGAAATGTGATGAGAGGCTTGGTCCAGCGTGGGGAGGAGACTGTGGTGTATTCTAAAAATGTGGCTTGCTTACTGTTCCCATTTCCAAAGATCTATGGGTCTCAAGATAGTTATCAGATCACATTCATCTCTGTGCTCCAAGGTCTACTGGGGTGCCCACTGGTATCAAGGCACTAATAAATGTTTGTTGCGTGAACAAATTCATGGAGATGTTTTTGCCTGCAAAACGAGTTGTGTTGCTTAAAAGATGCAATTTGACCCAGCTTTGCAGATGTACATCTGTTTTAATAGTTGCTTATATTAATTGCATTCAGGTTTTTTTTTTCTGTGCCGCATTTACAAAGTGGACAGTGGTAGTAATATAATTAGGCTAATCAGTGTAGAAAGTGAAATAGGTATATTTTGACCCTGGATTATGTGACATAGCTATGACTATTCAGAACATATTAAAAGGTAGGTTGGTCCAATGGAATGATCAAGCCCTTAGAACAAACTATCCTTGTGTGGCTCCTAGCTTTGCCTCTTACTGTCTTTGTGGACCAAAGCCAGAAGCAAATGCTCACTGGGAATGTGGTTCTGCAGCAGAGTGTTTGTCTAGCTTGTAAGGGAAAAAAAAGAGAGAGGATCAAATTCTTACTCTTTAGATGAAGAAAGTAATATCCATTTCCCAAGACAGGGGGCTTATGACTGACGGCATGAGCACATAAGTGGAACTGTCAGGAAGATGACTCTAATTTCCAGTAATTCCGTCGCTGAATCCAAATCTATGATGATTGTGAACTTGAACTGGAGACAGGTGAGGTGCTTGAGGAATCAGCCCCCAGATCTGATCCAAGCACTGTGAATGACAGGAGCCTTGACTCTACCTGGCTTTAATCTAAATCCCATGACCCATTGTTCATCTAGATTCAATATGAAGGCTTATTCCAGAACTGAAACAATATTTAATATCAGCCCATTGTACCAGGGAGGTCTGCTGTAATCTGTTTTCAGATTTGCTGAAGTTTTCTTTCTGATTTTATCGGCAATTATTTCAAATACAATCGGCACACGGCAATTGTGTTACTGGATCGTTGACTCCCATATCCTAGTAGATGATGAAAAGCAAATGCAATTTTCACCGTTTGTTGTCTACCTAGTCACGTTGCTATAAGGAGAAGCAGCCCCTGCTAGAGAAGTATAGGAGAAGGACCTGAGTAGAGTTGGATGGCATTCAAAATTCTGCTTCACCCATTGTTTATGAACACAAATCTATAGCACCTGAGAGCTTCATAAATTCTTTTGTTTTGCAATGTGTATGCATGTATTTCTTTATTTGTTATTTATTTAGTTATTTTTTGATTTTTACTTTGAGACAGGGTTTCTCTCTATAGCAGACCTGGCTGTCCTGGAACTCACTCTGTAGGCCAGGCTGACCTCATACTTACAGAGATCCGCCTGCCTTTGCCTCCCAAGTGCTGGGATTAAAGGCATGTGCCACCATTGCCTGGAACAATTTGTATTTATATCAACCAAGCTCGCTGCCACTATGACAGTTTAAGCTTTTGCTTAAAAAGTAGACAGAAATATCTAAAGTTGATCTATAAAGTCATATGGACCATCACTCACAGGAATCCATGACAGGCAAGGAAGGAATTTTCCTAGGAGGCTCAGGAGATGACACAGTAAAAGCACATTCCTCACTAGCAACTACCTGAGTTTCAACCTCAGAAACAAGGTTGTTTATTTCTGAGACAAGATCTCACTGTGTAGCCCCAGCTGGCCTGGAATTTACTATGTAGACCAAAATGGCCCAGAGCTCAAGAGACCTCTGCCTCCCAAGGTTGGTATTAAAGGCAGATTGCACCATGCCCTACCAGACCCGAGTTTTTCAAAGGCTGTCATGTGTACTTTTAATCTGAGCAATGGAATAATAGAAAGCAGAGAAGAGTGTGCCTGGAGTTCATTGGCCAGCTAGCTTCATCTACTTGGTGAAGTTCCTGGCCAATAAGATACCTTTAGAAAGAGGAAGGCACCCAAGGAATGAATGATACTCATGGTTGTTCTTAGATCTTCAGACACATGCACACACATATTCAAGCATGAGTCTTTGTTGCAGAATATTATTTTAAGGTGTGTTACATTTGTCTATGCTGTGGAACAATTGCTCTAATGATGCAAAGGTGTGTTGCATTCTTTTATGTTTTGTTTGTTTAACTCTGTGAAACTGTGATACTTTATATCTGTCTAAAATACCTGATTGGTCTAATAAACAGTTGAATGTCTAATAGCTTGGCAGGAAAGGATAGGCAGGGCTGGCAAGCAGAGAGAATAAATGGGAGGAGAAACCTGAGGGGTGAAGAAAAGTGAAAAGGGGGAGAGGAGGACTCCAGGGGCCAGCCACCCAGCCACACAGTCAGACATGGAGAAAGAAGTAAAGAGAGGTATTCAGAAATAGAGGAAGATAAAAGCCCAGAGGCAAAAGATAGACAGGATAATTTAAGAAAAGCTGTCAAGAAACACTCGGAGCTAAGGCCAGGCATTTATAAGTAAGAAAAAGCCTCTGTGTGTAATTTATTTGGGAGCTGGGTGTCAGTGCCCCACCCCCCAAGAGTAAAGAGTAATAAAACAGCCAACAACACACCTTCATCTACACATGTACTCATATATACAAATACATTCAGGAATGCAAACATACATACATACATATAAACACACATGCATAAATACATATGTGGAGATTGTTTATTCTTGCGAGGTCAGGGGTTGCCAGTGAGGCTACAGGTAGGCTGGGCAGTCTGTTAAAATCTTCAGAGCACAGCCTGTGGGACAGTGCTGGGATCTTTGTGATGGTTGGTTTCATTATCTTTACAAAAATGCCTGTGGCCTAATTTCTGGAATACATTGTTAGTTAATTTACAGAGAATGGGCAAATTGCATGTATAATTAAAATTGCTATGCGGTTGACCTTAAACTGTCCTAGATTATATGGGTATTCTAATGGAATGATAAAAGTTCTTCAGGTCTTAGAGAGGGAGGCACAAAAGCACTAGAGTCAGACAGATACTGGAAGACGCTACACTATGGGCCTTAAGGATGTATGAACCAAGGAGCATTGTAGACCTTAGGAGAAGGTAGGAGTGTAGTATACCTATGGGGAAGCAGGAAGTTAAAAAAATTGGTTGCTCCCTTCGAGCCTTGAGAAGGAGTGTAGCCCTTCAGGAACCTTGATTTCTGCCAAGTGAAACCTATTTGGAGCTTCTAATCTTTCAGAGCTATAAGCTAATAAATGCTAAGGTTTTAGGTCACTAAGCTGCTTATTAATTATATCATCACTCACAAATGAACACAGACCTGGTTCTGTGTCCAGCGTGACTCTTAGAGCTTTTCTGAGGAAATTTCTTCCTTGTTTCATTGTCATGTGCTCTGAACTCCTCCAGAACTACATTTTTAATTTGTCTGAAGTGACAAGCCCTCAGGCATGAAGACGCAATGCTGGTGAAACCCATGGGCTCAATGCTTAATTGCTGGTAGTGAGACCCATTCGAGAGACTTATTGGGGTAAGAAGACCAGAGACACTCAAGGATCTCTCATCCACCCCCACACACCCACGAGCATACATAGCCAATAAGGGCTTAAAGAAGGGGTCATGCTTGCCTACAGAGGCAGAGCTTGAGGAGAGCCAGGTTACCAGGTGACGCTCCAGCCTGCAGACCCTGAAGGACGTGACGTCTATGCCATAGTGACGCAGAGTACACTTAGATCTGCCTACAGCCCAGGCCTTAGAGCAAGTGTGTAGTCCAAAATGTTGGTCACCTGGAGAAGAAGGCAAGCTGGGGCAGAGGGGTGACTAAGAGAGTCTGAGATATCACCTTCAAACACTAGGGGTATCACAGCAGGGCAAGTTCCCCAGTTGTCTCTGAAATGTGGGGTGGTTGCCTCAGCAGGTAACGTCCCCCTGGGGAAAGGACACCAACAGTGCTGTCCCAGGAGGGGCTACAGGGTGGAACTTTGATGCTGGGTAAGAGAAGCCTTGCACCAGCCAGCTTCAAGTTCTTTAATCTCTGTGCTTGCAAGCCTCGGTGAATCGTGGGTGTAGGAGTATCAGCCTTCCTGGCGGGCCCAGAAAGCTCAGGGTTGTCTCTTTCCTTACACCTCTTACCCTCCATTTTCCCGAAGCAGTGGGGACAACTAGCAACTCTGTGCTTTGTCACTAAGCCTTTGTACCTTTAGATCCTCTGTTCCTGGCTGCTGGAAGATATATCTGTCTTACTTCAAAAAGGCCCTAGCAGTGGGGTGCTGTGGGGTGACAGGCACCATGCTAGGGACTAGCTCATTTGCAAGTGGCCCTCTCTGTAGTTCAGACCAGGTTTGCCCAGCTCCAGCTGGCGCCTCCCTCCACCTCTGGTTTGACTGCCTTGCAGTGTTCACTCTGCCCCCTTCACCTCCTCCTTTCTCAATTGCAAAAGAAAGACTCCAGGTAACTCCAAGACTGTGGGGCCAGGACAAACCTCTCTGAGCATCATACCTGGGCTCCAAGCTGTCCTCTTTCAGCTCTATAAGAGCCTCCAAGTGATTTCAGACAGCCTTTGTGATTCTCCCCCTGGAAGAAGGGCATCCCCTGGGCCCGGGAGGATTAATACAGTATGTGCAATCTGCATATACCTCCACCCTCCATTGCCTACCCACCAAATCTGCCTTTGCCCCAAATACCAATAATTATTATAATGTTTAACCTACCTTACGAAAATGATTATGTCTTCCCGTCCCATTTTTTCACAAGAGATACCTTTTGTGGAGTGGTGGAGAACCAGAGCAGGGGGACTGAGATTAATTTCTGGTACCCCAGAAATAAGAGTAAATTTCAACAAGGCATCTTCCTCAAAACTCTCTCTCTCTGGAAGACCCAATTTGGACGGGCCAGTGACCCTAGTCTGGGTTTCTGTGCATCTGTTTTCTGTTTTGCATTCAAGGACTTTCTTGATATGCGATTTTCTTTCTCTTTGTGCTCCCAGTGTGGGAGAAAAGAAGACAGGAACAGAAGGAGGACACAGCAGGGCCTGCTTCCTTCTTGTTCCTGAACAAAGTCTCTGGTGGGAAGCTGGGCGGGGCAGCTTTTCACATTTGTAAATTGCAGCTGAAAAAAAATATAAAGTCCCGGGTAAATGTGGCTCAGGAATAAAAGTGAAAGAAAGGTTTTTTTTTGTTTGTTTTTTTTTTTTTTCCTCGATATTTTGAGTAAAAAGAATTAACCTGGGCTTCTTAGTTATTTGTGCAAAATGAAGTCATCTGAGACTGGGATGTTTTCAATTTTATTTAAAATTGCATTTTACTTAGGACATTGTCTTTCAAAGGGATTTTTGGACAAATATAATATTTAAAAAAAAAAACATGTGTTCTACTTCATTAATACCAATAAAGAGGGTTCCATGTTTGGGTTAGGCTTCAGTTTTGAAGTTTCTCATGCCATCGTGAGAAGGTTGTCTACAGAAGCCCTGATTCGTGGTGCCAAGGCTTTTCCATGGTCTATGAAGGGATCAAGGCTCAGAGAACTAACCACCCCACCCAGCTGCACCTGCTAGTACTGAATAACCCTGCAGACACAGTCATGTGTGTAGTGTGTGTGACTCAGTGTTTCTAATGACCCCAGTTTGAGCCCAGAAATCTAGCAATGCCCACTGTTTCCTTTCAAAATCTCCATGAGACTGGCTTCTCTAGTCACCTGGTTGTCATCATTTCTTTCTGGCTTAATGGGTTTTTCCTCTCACCAAACATCCTTTGTCTCTAAAAACACCCAACTCTCCCTAGTAGTATGGTTAACTGTCATCATGAAACAAACTATCCAAAAATTCAGTGACTTAACACAACCATCGAGTTATTATATCCTACTGGACAAGATTCAGCTGAGTGACTTATCTTTTCCATGGGCCTTTGGAGGTGGGACTAGATGATGACCATCAGATAGACTATTCTGGATGCAGAGAAGTCCCCATCTCTGGTAATTTGGTGGGAAAGGTAAGGCATAAATGCTTATTCTTCAACATGGCAAAATTAGGTTCATCAAAATCTTATCTAGTGACAGCTATATTCTTACAAGCCACAGGAATCAATGGTTTGAATGTTTGTGACTCCCCCAAAGTTCATGTTGAATATAATCCTCAGAGATCAATATGAAGAACTGGTGTCTGCAGAAGGTTATTTCATGAGAGCCCAGTCCTACTGCATGTAATTAGCACCTTATACAGAAGATTGGGGTAACTAGCTAAGTCCCCTCATGCATTTCTATCCTTCTGCTATGTGAAGATGCAGCAAGAGGTACCAATTTATAAGCAGAAAACAGCTCTCAAGAGAAGGTGACTCTGCCAGAAACTTGATCTTCTACTGCCGTGGTAGTGTGAATGGAATTGGCCCCAACAGGGACTGGCACTATTAGTGGGTGTGGCTTTGTTGGAGTAGGTGTGGCCTTGTCGTATGAAGTATCTGACGATGGGGTGGGTTTTGAATTCTCCTATGCTCCAGCTATGCTCAGTGTCAGAGACAGTTCGAGTCTTGTTGCCTGCAGATCAACTCTTTCTGCAACACACATCTGCCTGAATGCCCCCATGTCCCACCAAGATGATAATGGACTAAACCTCTGAAACTGTAAGCTACCTAATTAAAAGTTTTCCTTTATGAAAGTTGCCATGGTCATGGTGTCTCTTCACAGCAATAGAAACTTTAACTAAGACAACTGCCCAGCTTCCAGAGTTAGGAGAACTGAATCTTCATCTACAAATCATCGTCTAGGGCGGCACAACTGGACTGGCCTTAGTGCCTTGATTCTAATGAATACAATTATGCTGCACAACTTCCAGGGACAATTTATAAGATGTGTTACAAGTTTGACCTGGTTACTTTTCCCAAGGCACAGCTTGAGTATGGGATTAACATACATGTGACTAATGGCTCTGGAGCTATCCCGTGGAGAAAATTTATAAAGAGATTAGATAGTAATAGAATTAGAGGTATTCAAAGTCCAGCTACCCCACTATGTGAAGAAGAGACTTTGGGTCAGCCTAGCTCTCAATATCCAAAACCCCTGATGAGAATTCTCTGCTATGTTGGGTATAAATTTCTGGACTTTCAGAGTTTACAAACCTCATATGTATTTTCCCAACCACCAAAGTTTTGTGCACATTGCTTTGCAGTCACAACTACCACAGCAGTGGTGACTTGGGGACCCAGGAATGTGTGCTACAGAGAATTGAGGGTGTGGGTCCAAATTGTGGCAATTTGATCATTTCTGCGGTACTTCAGTCAATATAGTGATGAGAGCTGATGGGTGATATCACAGAACCTACTTCTTGATGAGGGGGAGGTAAGAGGTTACAGTTGCAGTCATATTTTAAGTCCTTCTTATCAACCATTCATTTTTAAGAGATGACAGTCACTGTTCAAGCTGGAAACCTGACACCTTGTTTCATTCTTCCCTCATCCCTTATCTAATCCATCAGCAGTTAGTAAACTTGGGTGGTGCCCGTTCCAACACACTTGCAAATCTATATGTGTCCTCCCCTCTCTTTCCTGCTGCTCTGCTTCATGTCACCATCATCTCTTGCATGACATAGAGCCATTTCCTTCTGACACCCTCTACTCTACCCTTGGTCCAGACAGTAGTGACTACCAAAGGGATATTTAAAAATATCTCTTGTGTTTTGTCTTTGGTTCTCCTGGAGTTCTTCAGTGGCTTTCTTCTTTAGCAAGGGGCATCTGAACTCATTGTTATAGCTCACAAAGTCAAAAATGATCACTTCATGTTTACCTCTGTAGTCCAAGTCACTCTAATGTTTGCTATCATCCATGACAAGCTCTTTCTAGTACCCAGGACCATCTCACATGTTCTTTTTGCCTAGGATCTCTTTTGTTGTTGTTTTGTTTCTCCAGACAGGATTTCTTTGTAGCTCTGGCTGGCCTGGAACTTGCCCTGTAGACCATGCTGGCCTGCCTCTGCCTCCTGAGTTCTGGGACTAAAGGTATATGCCACCACTGACCAGCTATTAGCTACTTATCACTCCTTAAGTCACATCTAGTTACATCTTAAATGCTATCATCACAATCAAGTTTGCCCTAACTATGCCAGCCAATGTTTACTTCTTTTTCTCTTATTCTCTCAACACCTTGGTATTTCGATTGTTTGTGCAGTGGATTTAAATTTACACACTACATTTCAGATGCGCCAAAATTACAGTTCAGTATTTTTCTATGCAAGTAAAAGCTATCTTTCTCTGGGTGACCTCATCATTATAACTGCTAGAGACAGTAACGGGTAGCTGATGGTAGATGGATATAACTTTGAATCTTCTGAGCTAAAAAGAGATGGTGATGGAGGTGAGGGTCAAGAGGAAGACTAGTGAGAGGCTGGTTGTGGCCTGGTGAGAGACCTCATGACTCAGGAGCTCCAGAGCTCTTGTCTGAGCAAGCAGCAGAGAAGGCCCTATGTCAACCCCTCTTTCCTGCTCTCCAAAGGCTTTAAACACACTTGTGTTAGCCTAGCACCATTATCTTTTGGTTCTTGTTTGTCTAGGTTGAGCAAAGGCAGCTGGTAGCCCCTGAGGAACAGGGGCTGATTCTGTTATTAAATGACAACTTTCCAGGCCATTGTAAGAAAAGTGTCCTACCTTTCAATCTGAGACAACCCAGAGATAAATCTCTCAAAACAAAGTAAATCCAAGAGAGCATGTAGCTTAGGGATTTGCTTGGGGTCATGGGACAGAGAGGTGAAGATACACAGAACCACAGGTACCTGAGACTCAAGGATTATATGTGTCTGGGGACTTCAGACCAAATGGAACAATGAAAGTTCCCAGGGCTGCTAAGGTGACTGTTGAGCATCCTCTGTGCTACTCAACGTAAACCAGTGATTCTCAACTTTCCCAACATGGCAAACCTTTACTACAGTTCCTCATGCTGTGGTGACTCCCAACCACAAAATTATTTTTATTACTACTTTATAACTACAATTTCGATGCTGTTATGAATTGTTATGTAAATATCTGATATCTGACATGCGAACCCTTCGAAAGGGTCATTCAACTCCCAAAGGGGTTGTGACACACAGGTTGAGAACCACTGACCTAAACACTTCTATGTTCAGACTTTTCACGTCCAATTGTTAAGATTTTGCTTGAAAAACTGGAATCTGCTACTGCTGCAAGGAATGTGCAGATCTCCTCTGTTTTGAACCACTTGTTTGTAGGCAAGGAAAGAAGACCCTTGATAGCAAGATCCTCATCCCCAAAGACAGATTGCTGGAGACAGGAAAGACACTTAAGCTCAGCATCCAGGAGGGAACAAATAAGCTGAACCCCTTTCGGTGAGAAATTGATGTCCCCTGTGGCAAATGCAGTTATTCACAGGCTGTCTCTGGCCACAGTCAGTACCAGAACACCACCCACTCCATCTCCGCTGAGTGGTGCTTCAATCAACCCCCCTGGGAAAGGACTATACTGCTCCAAATACTTATTGTCTCAGCTATGGGCATTTTGACAGGTATTTGCATCAAAAGACCCAACAACTCTTTACATCAGAGCTGCTTTTGCTAGCCCAAGAACATTCCAAACTTTCTGTAGTTTGGACTATTGGATTTCATTTGCAAATGCACACACTGATAGGCTATAACATCATCTAGGCAGTGGGGGACATTCATAGAAGTGAGCCAAGGCAGGAATAAGACCATCGCAGCTCTGGACACAAGGGAACCTCTCTGCCTTCTCCATGCCCATGGCCCAATCTCAGTATATAGACAGGTTGGGTAAGGGAGCTCTAGCATTCAAGGAACACAAGCAAGGATTCAGGAAATGATCTGGGTGATCTACATACAATTTTCACCTGATTCTCCTGTAGCCTTGAGAGGGATGGTATATCGGTTGGAATAGCGAGTGTCTACTGCAGCAATACATAAACTCTGACATCCCAAGGGCTTAACATAATGGAGTTTATTGGGTAGGCTGGATTGCAAGGTGGATGCAGAATGGCTTGCTTTTCCTCTCAACCATTTCTAGGTCTCTCTTAGTGTAGCTAAAATCAAAGTGCTTCTGATACCCACAGAATGGATCCCCCCCTTCATATTGGTTCTGTACACACATTTATTATTTTCCCATTAATCAAACTTTTACCTCCATGTCTTAGGGGAAGTAACACAACGGCAGTATGATGCTTTGATGAATGCAGCCCTTGCCTGCTGACTTCGATGACAAAGCACTCTACATGGTAAATGCAATTAAAGAGTATGTCAGTGGGATTCCTTCTTAATACTAGGGGAGATTAGAAGTCTCCTTTTATCCATCCACAAATATAGCTGTTTTATGATAAAAATGACAATACTAATTTCATTCACAACATATGAAAAAAGTGAGAAACAAATGCTCTTGAAGCACAAATTATGAGGTTTAGTTGGTTTGGCAAAACTTTTATGATTAGCTATAAACAATCAGGTTTAATGAAGCAATACATCTGTTCATAAAAATATAAGTGATTATTAGAATTGTAGACAAACATCCCTATTCACAAAAGGCCTAATGGAATGAAAACAGTAATTACAATGCCAAAAATATTGCTAAGTGTTAAAACTGACACTAGGAAAATGAAACACTTTGCTTAATTTTTGATAACATTTCATGTTGAGACATGGCCTGCTTAGTGTTTCGATTGACACAAAACCGTGTTTTATTTATTTATTTATTTTTTGTTCGAACACATCTTATAGTTTCACACTCTGCTTTTGGCCTGGCTCATTCAGATGGGTTTTAGTGCATTGAAAGCTTACTTGTGTTTCCTTCTTTCTTAAACATTAGCTAAACACAAGGGTTTGGTTTGGGTGGCACTGGTATTTTCATTTTAAATGGTGGTCTGATACTATGTTCAGGAATACCATTGCTTAAATGTGGTATTTCTTTTCCTAGGCTATTATGCATCAGGTTTAGGGACAAAATTCGGGTCTTGGGACGACAGAGAGCTGGTGAACCCTGTTTCACAGAACTCTTACATGACACCAACATCAGGTAAAATGCACAGAGAGAATCAATAATTTTGCATTCTGTCTGGCATTCTTCGGACAATCAAAAGATTGCCTGACAATGGCTTGTATGTTCTATTTTAACACACTCCCTGTAATATATGCAGGCTGCTACAAACAAAAGGAACCCCACAAATTCCTGCAGGCCGACAGTGTGAACGGGCCATCTCCTCAGAGCGCTGAAATCAGCAGCCCCCTGAACAAAGCAACCTTCTCTTTTAAGAAAAATCGCTCTATAGAAACGCTGTAATTTCCCTGCTACAAAGGAGCCTTTTCCCAAGCACGTAAAGTGCCAGTTTGTTCAGTGTGACCTCTGCTTTCATTCTATCAAGGTTGTATCTGATTACAATGTAAGACAGATGAAGGGGATGCCTTGCTAGGCAAGGAAGAAGAAGAAAAGTTTCAGTCTTGGGTCACTTGCAAAAGTGGTTCATCACTTTTATTGGCAATGTTTTCAATATCATTCTGGGGGAGGGTCTCCCGTGTCGTTCGGAAGGGATTTCTCTGTCATGCATTTTCAGGCTCTTTAATGTGCTCACTGAGGGCCCCCGACCCAGGCAGGTGAGCCCTGTAAGACAGGGCTGCTCTCCTTGTGGAGGTTCATCCACACAGCAAGCTGGAGTCTCAGCAGACCACCTCATCAGCATCACCTTCTCTAGTCTGTACGGCCTTTGACTCCTAAGCCTGAGCTTATCCACAGTCTATGTCCAACAGGGTTTGAGGCGATTTCCAAAGGAGTACCCAACACAGTGAAGGATAATACAGATTCTGTATTTCAGATTCAATTTGTGTGTCACCGGGGAACAGAACATCATGATAGCACATTGCCTCACAGAGCTGGGGGGTTTCCAAACTTGGTTCTGCCACCTAGAGATTCTTGAAGATGACCTACGGTTATTGGTACCATGAAAGGTCACTTGTAAGTAAGTGACTTTGGGTGAGTTAACCAGCTTTCTGATCCCCAGTTTCATTCCCTCTTACAATGAGTTGTCAAGAACTAAAGGAGCTGATAAACAGCACTCTCTGGCCAGTGTCTAGGACATGATGACTGTTCATGAAATGTCAGGGTAAGTTTAATACATGTAGTTATAGTATGTTAAGGAAGGAAATAAAGCCCCCTGGGATTCCTATCTTGCTGAGATCTGTCACGGGGCCTGTGGTTCATCATCGTCAGAGTGGCATGGACCATAAAGTTTTGCTAGTATCTAGGTTCAAGTTCAAAGACTTTGGATAAATCCATTTCTGCCACGGAGCTTCTCAGGCACTGAAATAATTCCTTCTCCCAAATACCTGCTGTACAGGATGATCCAACAATGTTTTATAAATGCAAGGATGAGATAACAAGCAAGAAGCACTGGCAGGAAGTAGCTGCTCCACAGATGGCCTACTGTGCTTTGGGCTGGATTATCTCCACCTCAATGGGAAGCCATGCTCTGGTCAGCTTTACTCTAAAAGCACATCACAGACACCCACTGTGTCTTCCTCCAAACCCTCTGCCCCTGCTGAAGCAGACACACCCTCCCTCCTGCCCCGTAGTCACTGTCAGCCATTTCCCACAGGCCAGGTTGAGTCTCTTTCTAAAATTATGGACCAAATCATGTGACTCCCCTGCTTGGGCCTTCCAGTGGCTGTCACTGTCCTCAGGGAAAAAAAAAAAAAAAAAAAAAAAAAAAAAGCATGGCTTCAGCTCTTATCTTCTGTTGCTTATGCTATTGCATGTCCTATTTTGGCATCATGGTCCCCACTGTTTTGTTTTGTTTTCCCCGTGCATTAAGGCTTGCTCCTGTGGCAGCTGATTGTTCTTGCACCCTCTTTCTTATTATTGAGGTTTTGGCCCATACCTCTTTTCTCTGAGAGGCTCTTTGACAATATACTTGTCCCTCACTCTGATTCAAGGTGATAATGACCATGTCACCCTTGGGCATGCCCCCTTTCATTTTTAATGCCTTCCATAGATGAATATTAAACCTCTCTGAGATCACGTGGCTTGCATGTGGCACTCACTCCTGTGTCGTCAGTGCCTGCTACAGGCCCTGGCATACGGCAGGTGTTCGATCAATCTTGGATTAATGAATATTGATTGCTCGTTTCGTGCTGGGCACTTGGTTAAGGTGTCTGGGATTCAGAGACGAATGGCTGTTTTGTTCTCAAAGCAGATAAATATTGCAAGAGAGATAAGCTATGGATATTGAGTGAGAACAAAAAAAAGGCAAAGCCTCTAAATAAAGTGGGGGTGATGGTGGGAGCCCACAGACTTCCCAGGTTGACCAGTAAGACCTGAATCTTGAAGACTGGGCACCAGTTATAATGCTGCCTCCACAGCCTCTTGCGCCAAGCAGAAATGCATTACATATAACAATAATGTGTGTGCTGTGCAAATCAATGTTGCTATTCATGTCATTGTTGCTTTGGGTCAGGACATTTCTTTGCTCTCGATCTTCTGAAATAGACCCTCTGGCAGAATGGTTTATTTCTTTTCCTGTACAGATGTAGTGAAAGCACCAGGCCAGCACAGTCTAACCTGAACTCTCGAGGTTTGAGAGGAGAGTAGGAACGGTGAATTTAAAGAGTAGGGAGGCCAGTGGTAGGCATGGCCCGAGGAAATTCCTCTTGCTGCTTCAAGAAGATGATCCCTGCTGCTACAACCCTCAACAGTGCTGTCAGGGGAGATGCTGGAGAGAGGCTCTCACAGCAGCACACAAGAAGAATTGTTGTTAAAAATATTGTGACAAGTTATATGAAGCACCGAGGGATACTCCCGAGTCCTCAAGAGTGAGGCGGTCGTTCCCAGAGTCGTAAAAGTGCCTTGGCAAGCGAGGACAGTAAATGTAATAAAGGGGGGCAGGTTGTCTCAGCTCATAAAGGAGAGGGCGATTGTGTAGTTACAGTCCTTCATAAAATCCCTCAACATGGTGGAGGGAGAGAAACTGGGTCAGTGGACGATGCTTCCATCATTCTTTCTAAGATAGACAACATTGGTTGGCTGCAAAACAACAAGGCCCTTTCATTATTCTAACAAAGAAAAGCAAGCCTTGGGGGGGGGGGGTGACTGGTCACTTCAGATATGGCAAAGGCATGTTACTAGATCAGAAAACTTGCTGGATGAGGGTCAGGAGATCTGGGCTCAGGGTCTGCATTTTCTGCATTGCTATGGGTTGGGACTTCAGCTTCTAAATCAATTGGTTATTCAGGGTGATTAACTGTAGTGGCTATAACAAGCAGATCTATAATTTCAGCTCTGCACTCAGTGTTTCCAGAAGAGGGCTCTATTCCTCCTGGTCATTCAGGGGTCCAGTTCAGTGGGCACCGCCTCCTTAGTTGGGAAAGGGCATAAGGACTAAACTGGGTATCTCATGGGGCCAGACACTTTAAAACAAAACTTATGGATTATTTCTCCTTTTTATGTACAGTATAGGAGTAGGGAACAAAATTCCATAGTTCAACAAAATAATCTCCCATTCACAGGGAGAAAGAAACCCATACAATTGAGGCTCCACAGCAGGGCGGGAATCCTATTGTACATATGCCCAAATTTTGTTCTACTCTTTGGAGAGATGTCCTGGTTCAATTTTCCTCTATGGTCCCATTTTTCATCTCTTGGGGAGAGGGATTTAATTTCTCAACTTGTACCATGAATACAACTATAGTAGGTGTTGGAAAGAACCTGGCCTCGTGGGTCAACGAGTTTGTGCAGCTTACTGTTTGCTATTAGAAGGTTGAAGGATCAATGGGTTGCTATGAGCTTCAAATAATCAAGGATCCATTTGGTCTGAATTTGTAATATGGTTCCTGCAAAACCTCAGTGGACTGTTGGTCTTTAAGGAATTTATTTGTGTATGTGTATCTGTGTGAGTATATGCCACATGCACGTGGTACCCTCAGAGGCAAGAGGAGGGCATAAAATTCCCTGGTGCTGGAGTTGTGAATGTTTATTGCCACCAACATGGGTGTTGGGAATATAACTTGGGTCCTGTGGAAGTGCTCTTACCCACAGAGTCATCTCTCCAGCACCAGCTGCTAAATTTTTCAAATCCACTATTTCTCTGCTTTCTTTCTTACCACTTGCTGTTTTCTTCCAATTTCATGGTACATTGATTGACACTTTCAGAGTTAAGCGGCAGACCACATTTTAAACTTGATCTTTGTTGCAGTGTTTGATCAGACTGTTTGCCCTTTTAGAGAAAGGGTTTTTATCAATATTATTATCTGCCATTTGAAATCTAAAATCAGCTTTTCTGATCCTCCCAGGCCCCACATTTCTGGACTCTCTACTCCCTTCCGTTTCTGCTTATAAACCAATTAATGGTCCCCTGAGCACATCTTGTTTTTGCAATGCCTTGTCAAAAAGCCAATATTAGCCAAGCACTCCCAGCATTCAATTTTCTACCGGACATGAAGCCTAACACATATCAGATTCTTGGATCTATTCTTATACTGAAAATGGGGTGTGTTTCAGGAAAATAAATTCCTTCAGGGATTTAAAGCAGGAAACAGTTTAATATAAGCAAGCACAATCTCACTCAATCATTGGAAGAGCTGAGTAGACAAAACCAGAAATCCTACTCTACCTTGCACTTTCAGGTACAGTAGGAGACAGACGTATTGCCATGGTGTGTGCCATGTGGGAGACACTTCTGTGTAAGCTCAGAAGCAGCCGGCAGCCTCGTGTGACCTTATAGAGTGAATTATGTTCATGCTAACACTTTAAGTGTAGGCTTCTATAGTATCCCTCAGTGCCTGGGCACAGAGGTTTGGGGACAGTTGGTCCCCATAAGCCACATTTCCTAGGTAGCAAAGCACTGTGTTCTTGCTGAAGGGCAATGTCTGGATTCAAAGTGAGCAAAGGGAATACTGTCTTCTCCTTTCCTTCAGCACGACACACGAAGGTGTCCACGGTCTAACTTCTTACCCACCCCCCACCTTTCCTCCTGTTGGTATCAGACAAATCAATCTGTATTCTGTGAGCTCGGCACATTCCACTCTCTCACTCTCTGCCTTCCCTTTGCTAGGGTATGTCCTTGACCCATACACGACAGCTCCTCTTACTCGAGGAAAAATTTAAACACACAAAAAAATGATGATATAACTTGTCAGAAATTTTGGATGCTGTGGAAGTAATGCTATGGGGATGGGAAATTATAGCATTTTACTATACATGGGTTATATAAGAAGAAAGATTTGTCATCAACAATGTGCGTTTATGTCAAAAGAAAGTGAAGGGAGTATCTTAAGCTTAAATCAGTAGAAAAGAATGAAAAATACATTAAAAAATCAGTAAGCTTGAAAGAAGGAAAATAATAGGAAATAAACTATTCTTAAAAAGTGATCAATACATGGCGGAGTGGTGGTGGTGGTGGTGCATACCTTTAATCCCAGAACTCAGGAGGCAGAGGTAAGTGGATCTCAGTGAGTTCAAGGCCAACCTGGTCCACAAGCCAGGTTCCAGGAAGTCAGGACTGTTACACAGAGAAACCCCTTCTCAAACAAAGAAAGATCAGTGTAAGGTTAAAACTATTCTTGACTGAGTAACAAAAGAGAAACTACCAACACCAGAAATAAAGAGAGATCATTGCTACTGATGCAGTAGCTGCTAAAAAACAATGAGAAAATTAAGAATAATTTCCTTTGATTATTTAGATTAAACAGAACAATTTCCTGGAGAGAACAAAAACTTGTAAAATTTACACACAGAGAAATGGATAATCTGAATGTGTTTATGGTAGCCACTAAATAATAATTTGAATCAATGACTAATACTTTCTAAAGTGACATTGCATTTAAAAATTTCACTGCTAAATTCTAGAAATGTTTCAAGAATGAATGACACCAATTCTCTTTCACAAAGTCAAAGTAGAATGATCACTTTCTCAATCCTTTTGTGAGGTCAGCATTACACCAACACCAAAACTAGACGAAGAAATTACCACAAAGTGTAAACCACTATTTCTCAGATACAGATGCAAAATCTTCAACAAAAAATAACAAAACAAGACCAACATTGTATAAGCAGGATTATATAACATGGCTAAATGAGTTCACTGTAGGTATATAGGGATATTTGTATATTTGAAAAAATACAATAAATCACCAGAAAAGTAAGTAAAAGAAAGAAAACCATATGACCAGGACAACTGATGCATGACAAGCTTTTCAAAATATGCATTCATGACAAAAACTCCCAGAGTAGTAGGAATAAAATGAGCACCCTCCATGTGACCAGGGTCAGCTACAAAACACCTACAACTAACATCATACCTACTAGAGGGAGACATGGCTCTCACCTCCTCAGATTAGGAACAAGGCAAGAATTCCCCTCACTGCCATCCAACTCCAAACCAGAAATGTCAAGCAGTGAAAAAGACAAAGAAAGAGTGAAATGGTGATGTTGATGACAATGATGATGATGGAAGAAAAGAAAAAAGAAAGAAAACAAGGTATACAGACTGAGAAGGAAGAGACAAAATTGTATTTGTTTACAGATGATGTTTTGTCTATGAAGAAATGCCCCATCATGAAATCCCTGGGAACAGTAAAGGATTATAGAAAGGCTGCTGGGCAAGAGATTACTATGAAAAAATTAGTTGCTTTCTCATGTACTAATGATGAATATTTGACTATGCTTTTAACCTACATATTGTATATGTAGTTAAACACCCATAAACTATGCTTTTATAAAATAAATTTCAAAATCATCCGACTAAATTAAGAGGTAGTCTATGTTCCTGAGAAGTCAGGTCATTACTGTATTAAATGTGACCGTGTGGCTAGTAGGCATTTAGAGCTAGTTTGCCAGAAGAATATTGAAGGGTTTGAAAATGTGGACCAGAGAAGTCCTTAGATGCAGAAGGAGATCTTAGAGGGACATTCTGGTAGGGGTGAAGAAACCAGAATGTTGACAGAAACATGGACAGCAAGGGTCAAGCTGAGGAAATCTTCAGGCAGTGAGTGAAGTCAGCCTTAAAGACAGGTGTGTGCTACAACTGACAGGCGTGAAGCATCAGAGCTACGCAAGCTCATGGGAACCTAGATGTTATTCCTCTGAAACCAGGTTGAGGAACACGGGGCTACAGGTATTGGTGCTTGCCCTAATGGATTTGGGTCTTGCTCTGGTCAATAGTATATCCTCCCCAATGTCCCAGTCCTTTTAGAAGAGAATGCTTACATAGTACCATTGTGTATTCGGTTTACGTAACTCTCTTTTTGATTTTACAGGGACCCATATTTAAAGGTTGTCTTGAGTCTCAGAAGAGACTTTGGACCTTTGAACAACGTAGAGACTGTTAAGACTATGTGGATTCCTGGAGTTGGATTAAATGCTTCTCCCCTAATGAGATGACTATGAAAGTCTGGGAACCGTGGTAGGATGCTATGGTTTGGATGTGAAATGTCTCTCACAGGCTCATATGTTTTATCACCCAGTCCCTAGGACATAGGGAGGTTTAGGACCTTTAAAAGGTAAGGACTGGCTTGCAAAATTAGTGCACTGGAGTAGAGTTTGGTCCGAGTTCTCTTCTTTCCAATCTGCTAAATCATGTGACGAATAGCTGTCTCATGATTTCCCTGCCAAACTTTGTGGTGCTTTCCCTATCATAATGTTATATTCCCCCCAAAACTATGAGCCAAAATGCACTTCTCTCTTAAGTTGTTGGGAACATGTATTTTGCTGTAGCAATGAGGAAAGTAACTAACACAAACACTAAGTATAAAGTAAATATTTAGTGGTGATTAATGATACAAATAAACAAATTAGTGGAGGAGAACGGGCAAATCTTCAGTAGAGAAGAATGGTAAACACCACAGACTCCACCCTCAAGCAAACAGAGTACTCCAGTCCCCATGTGTGGGTTATGCCTGACTTCCTTATTGTTGTAATTTTAAAAAGCAGCACCAGAGAGAGAAGACACCATTTGACAGAGCTTAGATGGAGAGGTTTTTTTTTTTTAATTGGGGGGGGAGTGAATGGGAAAAGGGGGAGGGGAGAGGGGAGACTGGCCTTAGGGAAAGGAGCAGCAGAAGAGAAGAGAGAGGCAGAGAGAGAGAGACAGAGAGAAAGAGACAGAGACGGAGACAGAGTGCAGGAGAGACAGCAGAGAAAAAGAGAAAGAAAAATGGGAAGTGGTTGGGTCCTTTAAAAAGGGAACATAGTGAATGTGCACAGGTGGTGCTCTCAGTGGCTGCAGCTGAGGGTGTCAGAATCCCAAGGACAGGCCAGTACAGATGCCTGAATACTAACAGAAGAAAGGAAAGAAACAAAAGGAAAAGAACAACTCCCGAGGAACAAAACCCAAGACTGTTCTCTGATGCGTTCCCCTCCTGTCCCCTACCCGCACAGACATGAGTACAACATGGATAGAGTGATTTGAGAAGAAGTAAATACGGCAGAATCAGTGTCCATGTAGACTTTTCAGATAATATAGGGATATAAAATGTTGGCCAGTACAGATGCCTGAATACTAACACTCATGAACTATTTAATACAGAAAGGGGCAGGGAAGACCACTTAAGAGCATAGTGACGGGACAAACACTTGCTCAGCAAAGTGACCATGGTCCATGCCAACAGTGACAATGACAAACTACTCCCTGATACATGAAGGGAGTGGTGCTAGACCTCTGTAGACTTCCTTCCCAATGCCACCACCCTGTGTAACTATGAAGAAAGTATCAGGTAAATTCGAATGTAAGAGAACTCTACAAACACATAATGGGAACTGTCATGGTCATCTCAAACACAGAAGGTGTATGGAATTGTTACCTCCAGAGGAGTCTAATGGGACATGGGGAATGACAGAACATGGGGAATTAAATTAGTATGGGATCGTGGAAGGCATCTGAGATTTGGGCCATTAGGTTAATAACTGAGGGTATTTGAGCCAAGTAGGGACTTTAGCCAATAATAATATTTCCCTGCAAAGCAGTTCTTTCGAGGAATTGTGTGGAAAGCTACAACACTGAAAGGAACGAGATGGTGAGTGATTTATTTTGAGCAAGAGTCCCGTGAGAAGGCTTAGTGGATTCCTGCTGACCCTTGAAGCACAGCTTCAGGTCTCTGGACCAGGTGGTTGCTTTACCTCCCTTAGAACCCTGCAAATCACAGAAGGAATTTGCCAGTTTACCTCCTACATTTTTTTTCCTGCTTCCTGGGGAAAGAGAGAACACAAAGGCATGATCAAAATAGTTATTGAGAATGCTGCCCCTGGCACTGAGTTGTGTGGTGCTCGACCTGGAATGTACAGAATATCTCTGGTAGGGTATGCACCAAAGTTCTCACCTTTCCCAGCTTATGAAGAACAGCCTTGATCTCACTTTGATTCATCTTAATGTTGTGTAAGAAATATACTGAAATATCTTATTTGTGACTTTGCGTGGGAATGTGTGTGTGTTGGTCTTCCTTTTTTTTCACTTATAAAGAAACAAGAATGAACATACTGGCAACCCTACACTTATTTTCTGAATTTTCCCCACATTTTAGTGAGCCATCAAATTTCAGAGTTTAGGACGTCCCATATCATGGCATCAATATGCTCTTCAGGATGACTTGCTCCATATATAGTGCCCCAAGTGGTGATTATTCGAATTGCAGCCGTTATGGTACAAGGACACTGTAGTCTGTGCAAGTTGACCCTGGACTAGACTGTTTCCTGTACGTGATTCAGAAAATCAGACAAGAGGAGAGATGAATGTACAGTAAATCATATTTGGCCTGAGGTCAAAGAAGTTTTGATTATGATTCTAGATTTGAAACAAACTAGAGTTGCAAATTAAAACTGCCCCTCCCAAAACTGTCAGAAGGAACGCTGATGGTAATGATGTCCTCATTGCTGTTGGGGTCTTCCATGTCTATTTCAGGGTCACCTGAAACTGGTGGACTCTCCAGAGTATCTCTCTACTAACAGCACCCCTGCCAAGGTCCCCTGAAGCTATATCTGAATCTGAGACCCACTCAGTGCCCTTGTCTCCCCTTCTGCAAAGTCAAATGTTAATATGCTGAACTCCTTTGTGCTCGTTGTTAATAGAAGTCCTTGTCTTTCAGCAGTGGCCTTGCTTGCTGTCATCCAAAAGGGACATTTTGCATTACTCCAAGTGACAGGCTGGGAGCATATCCCTCCCCTCCTAGGCTTTGGGTTCACTTTCTGGCAAGAGATGCTCAAAGTATAAGCTTCCAGGTTCCCTACCCCCAACTCACCATGGATCCGTCCTTTTCACGTAGTCTGGCACTATGCTAAGCAAGCAAACAAACCAGATTATTATGGTGGTGGTGGTGGTGGTGATGATGTGATGAGATGATGATGATATCCCTTACATCACAGCCACCATTCTAAAAGCCTTACCTCTATTAACCCAGTTACTGTTCATCCAAACTCTAAGAGATTAGCACACAATTACCTTCATTTAATATGGCACAGCCGTATCTGATGGGAACAGCAAAAGTCATAAAGCCATCACAGCTGCTTGATAGAGATCCAGCAAAGCCGAGCCACATGATGGCTGCTGTGAGTGCCACCTTCGGTTTTCATCTCTACCTGTTGTTTACTTGGGAGACTTTTAATATTTATACAATTTGGAAATATTGGATTGATGGAAAATTTCTTATGAGTCATTTATGCCTTCTCCCAGGAGTACTGCTTCTAAGCTTGGCCAGAACAGTCATGAACACACCACCCCTCCCTCTTTAGGGAGACATCCTTATCTACCTGAAGGTCTTCCTTACATCTTGGAGGCTGTGACACACATAAAGAAGCTAGAGATCTCTTTATGAGGCTATAGGATACTCTTGAAATATCTGTCCCTGCACTTAGGCAGGAACAAGATATTCACACCCAAGTACACTCAAAAAGGTCAACAAGATTTGGTGGGATAGAGGAGTTGGTGATAGTTCAGATTGCAAGCCTCTTCTCACTATACACTCAGGCAATTGTGTGGCATATACAGCAACAAAGTTACATTAGCTGAAGTTCCCTCAGCCCTACACAGAGACTCATATTGATGAGCAAAGTATGGAGTGGAAAGATATTAAAAGAATGAGATGTCAGGACCTCCCCTTCTTAGAAAAGTTAGCTCATATGGTGTCATATGACCAAGGAACAGTAGAATGCCAGGATTAGATGTATAGACACACTCCATAAGGATATAAAATGTAAACATTGTATTATGTCAGAATTTGAATAACTGTGGCAGCTTTGGCCTAAGGATTTTTCCTGGGCACTCTGACCATTAAGAGTTCATAATAAACTGCTTGGGACATGGGCGTCTACCTGGGCTGGCCATCTGAATCCTCCCATCACCGCTCATTCATCTATCCATATTCAGACCCTCCCCTCATCCAGAGCTGGACTCTTGACATTTATTAGAAGGAAATGAGCCACGATGAGGTCCAAGTTCACACATCTAAGAAGCTGAATTCGAGCAACCTCAGAGTTTAAAACTTGAATAAGTAATTACTGAGCTATTTTACTGTCCTTGCCTCATGAACAAAGGGCAAGGATTTTGAAATGGATCAACCAAATGCTGGATTTCCGTCTGGTTGCTCCTAGTTTCCCTCTCCAATCCTTATCATTTTGTCTCATCAGAGATCTCAGGCAGACTTGAACATGCTTCCTCCCTCACTCCTTAATCTGGACTTCTTTGCCCAGAGAACATTATTCTAGGTCAAACCCGCCTCACGACTCAACTAAGAGGTTCTATATCCTCCACCCAGCTTTCCCTGAGCATTCTCCCTCTGGGTTCTCATAGCCCCCCCTCCTGAGACTTTCATTTTACAGCCTTTGTTTGACTGAAAACATTGGTGGGATTTTATGCCACTAAACTCTGAAACCACGATCCCCAAATACAAATCCTGGCTTGACTGCTTTCTGGCTATGTAATCTTGGAAATTCACAGATACCTCATTTTTTTTTTTTGGTTTCTTCATCTGTGAAATGGGACTGAAGACATTGTAAGGATTGAAGGACTTGACTCTGCAGTGTTCAGATAACTGACATAGCCAGAGGTGTGTCTCCTAGGGGACTCCAAGTCATTTCAAATTGACAATGATCATCAATCATTCATTGCAAACAAAAACCACTGATACATTCCCTTATGGATGGTAGTCTGGAAGTTTCTAAGTGTTTGCTTTTACAAGACTCATGACAGCATTTGTGCCTACTGCATAGCATGGGTTTTAGATTGACTCAGACTAAACCATAAGCACTCATAGTACTGAGGCTATATACTTATGAACCTCCATTCTCAGGAGACTGGAGACATACAGAAGTCAGACGTATAAAAGTCACTCAACAAAAATCTGTAGACTAAGTAAATACATTTAGTGAAAATAGCCCTTGAAAGAAGGTATAGGAACTGCTGGGCAGACCCACAGGATGACAAGAAAACTCTCTCCCAGGTATGGGGGTGATGCTGCAGAATAAAATCCCCCTGTTGTTTCAGGCAGGTTCTTATTCCTTTGTGCACTGAAAAGTCAGGGCATTTTGCCTTAACTGAGTATTAGTGAATCTTGTGGTGGAAAGGAACACTAGCCATTTGGATGTATGTGTACTGGGGCCCTGTCACATGACTGCACCTTCACAGAGCAGTGCATGGATCAGCTGGCACCATCAACAAGGCCTCACAAGGATTCACAGGTCAGTCTGATAAAGTCTGAAGTAGAAACGTGGGCTTGTGGGCCTTTTCATCCCATTACATCTTTCCACTGTCATAGTTGTCACCTCATGCTGGGATGTGGTGCCTGAATCTTTAGAAACTACACTTGTGGTTAGGGCAACACAAGGGAACACAGGTGGTTCTAAAGGACCTTTGCAGATGACCCGATCTTTACCATCTATTGGCCAGTCCACATCTCATCATTGGGGCTATACTGAGCCTACACAGACACGTTTCCTAGCCTACAGTATGCAGTCTATGTTACAGATGGATTTCAAATGGTCAGCAAACAACTTTTTACTGTGAGTAACCCATACAAGAATCATCATCTGAGAGTCACATTTACCTAGGCATCCTTTATTTTTCTACATTTTTCATATAACATATTATTATCATACTTCTCTCTCAACTACTCTGATCCTTCTCACCTCCTTATCTACTCAAGTTCATAGTCTATCAAACAACAACAAAATCTCCCAAAGACAAAAAACAAACTATAACAACAACAAACACATATAATGGAACATGGAGTCTGTTTTTGTGTTGGAGTATGAGACCAGTCCTGGAGTGTGGTTCATATACCCAGTGTCACTCCATTGGAGAAAATGGATTTTCTTTCTCCCAGCAGTTATCAATTGCAAATAGCTCTTTGTGCCCATTTCCTCTTCTCAGTGCTGGGATTTTCTCTGGTTTGAACCTGGTCAGGTCTTGTGCATGCTGTCACAGTCTCTATGGGTTTGTATGTCCATCTGTCTTGTGTCCGGAAAATGCTGTTTTCTTGGAGTCATCCACTCTCTGGTTCTTACAACCTTCCTACTGCCTCTTCCATATAGATAGCTGAGTGCTCCAAGGTTTGTCACTATCTTCATGTTGTCTAATTCTGGGTTAATCCCCATATATTGCAATAAGAAGACTGAGTAATGCTCTAATCTATGGGCATAGCAATATATCATCAAGAGTAATTTTATTCCTATTTCTTTAGCAGAATAATAGCAGTAGACTTTCCCTTAGGCCCACGAGCTATCCAGTCACAGGTTCTTGGCCTCATTAACAGTATCCTGCATGGATTCCATCCAATGGAGTGGGCCTTAAATCCAAGCAGAAAGTGGTCAGTTACTGCCTAATGTTTGACCCACTATTGCATCAGGTATGATTTGCAAGCAGGTCATTATTGTAGCTAATGGGGTCCATAGGTGTGTGAGATTGATGATAGATTTTCTTTTACAGTAGCATTGATAGTATACTCCAGTATATGAAAGCTTGCCAATAAGGGTAAGACTTGTAGTTCATGTACCTTCTCTATTTCTTCATGTTCAGTGATATAAGTGAATGGTATCTTCAGTAATAGAGCTCAAGTACCAGATTGGGTATGGGAGATTGGCAATAGCCTGGAATGTTGCGGGGTGTCTATGGGACTTTTGGCTAATGACTCAATTCATTACTGACGGGTACTGGAGGTTTTACATGTTATATGATGCCTAGGTATGGCATTGCATCTCCATTAGATTCTAATTCCATTTAAAGCACACACACACACACACACACACACACACACACACACACACTCTCTCTCTCTCTCTCTCTCTCTCTCTCTCTCTCTCTCTCTCTCTCTCACACACGGAAACTTTTACAGTAGTAGGTTTCCATATGGCTCTTCCAAGGCCGTTAGTGTTAGTTGTCCTTCCCAAACTCTCTCCTTTACCCTTACCTCCCATCCCCCACCCTGTTTACTCTTCTTATTCTAGTTTCCCCTTCTCATTTTTCATATTTCACTGTGTACTTATTCCCTGCTGAGTCAGACAGTTCTCATTAGTTCCCTCTTAAGCATTTTCTCAGATGCAACCATCAATCTTGTTACCTCTCAATATCCCTTTATTCAGTGTTATCCTTCAATAGCAACTACTTTGAGCCTGGGGTGTAAATAGCAACTTATTAGGAACAGGGTGCACATTAGGGGAAGAGTGTCTGAATCTGCCCTACCTTTGAGGGGCTAGTGAGTGCATGAAGAAAGCAAGATCACGCTGAGCTAGAAAGCCAGAAGCAATCCAGAGGGTTCTTGATCTGGTCTTTGTCCACATGGGGTTTATGATATATGAATCACAGAATAAATGATGTCAACAGTCCCGCTGTTCATAGCAAGAAGACAAAGCCTGGCAAAGGGTTTAAATAGATATTTCTACTAAAAAGACATAAAAGTAAACACCAAAGCACACATGGATAGATACTTAATAAAATTAGCAATCAGGGAAACGTGAATCAAAACCACAGTAAAATTCCATTGCATACCAACCAATATGGCTACAACCAACAGAACAAACGTGAACGAGAATATAGAAGCTGTAACCATCACACATTGTTGATAGGAATGTAAAATCAGAAGAGAGGTTGGCAATTCTTTTGATAAATATTGATTAATATGACCCAGTGTTTCTACTCTTAGATATATACCCAAAATATTTTAAAACAATTTTAACAAAATTTATGCATGAATATTCATAGTAGGAATATAATAAGGATATTCTTCCTTTTCTTCTTCTTTCTTTGTTTTACTTTTATTTGTTTGTCCAGACAGGTTTTTTTTTTTCTGTGTGACAGTCCTGGTTATCCTGGAACTCACTTTGTAGACCAGGATGACCTCAAACTCACAGAGATCTGCCTGCCTCTTCCTCCCAAGTGCTGGGATTAGAGGCCTGCACCACTACCACCTGGCTAGGAATATTCTCAAGTAAAATTCATGACTGTTCATGACATTCCCCTCTGTTCCGACTGACAAATGGATAAACATTTTCAGTATATGTATGTTATAGAATATTACTCAGCTATAAACAGGAATGTAATACTGGTTTGATGTCAAAGAAAGTTGAAGCAAGCTGATTGAGAGAACATAGACATGAACTATCCCAAGATCTATGGTTTCATTTGCATAAAACATCCTGAATTTTGCAATTCTGTAGAGATAGAAAGTAGATTAGTGAAAATGAAAGGATTATGGGAGGGAAACATTGGGCTGACTACTCCTAGGACTTACTAACAATTAGGCAAGAATTAAAATTTTTCTAGATGAGAGAGCAGTGGTAGTTCATATGTTAAAAACTTCTGAGCTCTATGCTTCAAAAGGATGGAGAGATGACTCATTGGGTAAGGTTGCTTGATGCAGAAGCCTGAGGACCTGAGTTCAGAACCCCCAAAACTTATGCAAGAAACCATGCTCAGCCATATAAGTCTTCAAGTCCAGTGCTCGGTGGAATAGGGCATGTAGAGACAAGGAGGTTGTTGAGTGCCAGGGTATCTCAAAAGCAGTGAACCCCAGATTCAGTGAGAGACTGTGTCTCAAAGAGATATGGTGAAGAGCTAAAAAGATGGACAACCAACATTCTCCTGGAGCCTCTCCACATGCATATAAATACATGCACCCACACATATACACGCATGTACACTCATCCACAACACACACACAAATAAAAAGTAAAAGGATGACTTTACAGTATGTGAAGTACTGCTGAATAATAACAGCATGGCAGACGCTGCTTTGCTAAGGCTTTGAGAATTCTGAATGATATGACGTCTTCATGTTTCAAGTAACTTTGAGATCCATGCTATGGGCCAACTTTAAAAATGCTAATTAATATTTTAAAAGAGAAAAATTCTACTCTGTTACCACTACTGTTGTTTTTAGAGACCGTTTTTGGACGAAGTTCTTTGTGCTAATGAAGCTTAGCTTTATGAAACACTTAGTATTATTCATCAATTCATTCCAAAACTGTTGACAGCATGTTTGCTGAACATCAGAGACCACACTTGGTGGTGGGTTGGAAACACTGCTACAGCCTGCTGAGCTCAGTGGTGGGACCTGTCACTGGCACACAGAAGTGTTGGTATGTTATGGACTCAGAGAAATGGATGAAATAATATGGTCCTTTTCTCACAGAGGGTACCATTTTCTAGGGAGGTAATCTGTTAAATAAACCTACACAAAAATCTGTAAACGTGTGCTGGAGGGTAAGAATTGGAATAGTAAAGTATACTCACGTGGCAAAACCAGGAAAAGATGCTCAGGCATGCTTTTTTTCTTGCTTCACTTTGAACGGGTGAAATCTTCACAGAGATATTCTCACCCAGATCTGAAAAACACCAGAGAAGGTAAAAAGAAATGAGCCAAGTGCCAAGTGTCAGAAAAGGAACTGGAGAGACAGACAGGAGCCGTTTGCACTGACTCACATAGGTGTGTCTTTGTCCTGTTCTGCCTGCTGGGAGTCTCTCAGAGTGAGAAGACAATCTGGTGGGAACAGTTGGCCAAGATAGTTGGTTGTCTGGACTTGTCACAATTTATGTTACTGTCCCACAGAAGCCAGGAGACCTGTCTAATAGCCATCTTGGATCTCCCATTGCCAATTTCAGCAAGCAATGTTTCCTCTGGGTGTATAAAAGGAAGGGAGAGAAGAAGGTTGCACAGTGCTTTCGATGTGTTAGCTACCACGTCAGGCTTTGTGCTTCTCTCAGGTGCACTGAGGGGAACTCCTATGGTGGCCACACAGAACAGGATGGGCTGGGCCTCAGAGCCCCAGAGTTAACTTTATTTCCCAGAGATGAAACTTTAGCTTAGAGTTGCTTCCTAAGCACAAACACAAGCTAAGAGTTGCAAGAGGGAGCTATGGCCACATCTGCTAGGAAAACACTGACTTCAGTATTGTATAAGCATGGAGAGATCTTCCCACATTCTTTCAGTGCAACTAACTATCTGAGGCTGAATTAAGAAGCTTAAGTAGATGGGTCTTGCTCATGTTTACAGAAGGTTAAATGAACTTTCTACCTGGTTGCCTTTGTAGGCTGATAAAATTCAACAAGTTAACTGGTTGATCCTATGAAAACAAAGGGCAAATAACTGAGCCAAGGGGTTGACAGACTATGGAGCTTGGATCCATCCAACCCATGGTGCATTTGTGCAGTGTTGGATGCCACCGTTAATGTATGTAATCCCTTTCACTAGCCATTGGTTACTCTGATGAAAATGAGTGGCTGTGATATACTACGCCTTTTAGAGGGAAGTTTTGCTTACCCTTAGCCTCGAAACTTGATGTACTTAATTCTATCTACCCCAGATATATTCATTCATTCATTCATTCATTCATTCATTCATTCATTCATGCATTCATATTAATTGTAATTCATTTACTCATGCGAATTGAGAGTATGCTGTGAAATGTGCCAGGAGCTTGGAGAGAGATCCAGAAGCCCTAGTTTTTGTCAGCACATAGCTGTATGTTTAGGGGGCAGACACAGGTGGAAATCACTATGAAAAGAGCAAGCAGAGCAGGTGGCTAGACCTGGTGGATTGGGAGTGGTTTTCCAGCTACCATGAACTAGTGTCCTCAATGGCCCGTGAGTAGAAGGGCTGGTCACAGACTGTGGTGGTTACAGGAGGTAGTAGAAACTTTAAGGGGTGGAGCCTAGTGGGAGAAAGGTAGATTTGGGGTATCGTGCCTTTTGAAGAGGATTTCTGGCAGCTGTGAGATGAGCAGCTTCCTGAGAAACATGTTTCTCCACACCATGCTGCCTAACAGGCCCAAAAGAAATGACCCAGCTGACCATGGACTGACTCCTTCTAAACTGTGAGCCCAAACCCTTTTCTCTTTCAAGGTTAATTACCTCAGGTACCTTGTTATAGTCATGGAAAAGCAATCAACACACAGAATGTTATGATCTCTAGCTGAGCTTACTCAAAGATAAGTTTTGTGACATCTTCTCCAAGCGAAGCCACCTGGGTGCTCTTCTACAAGGCTCACCACATGCCCTTCCCTTTCCAGATGAGAGGAGGTTTTAACAAGCTTCTTGAGTGATTTGTTCTCAAACAGCATATAAGAAGTTTTGACTTAGGTGAAGTGTGTGCCAGTTACCTTTATGGGTGTCCCTATAAACTAATTCACCCAACTATTTTTACACCACAGCACCGAGTTAGTGCCTGAATCTGCTTCCAACGGCTCTTCTCTCTTGAAGGGCCTGGCAGGTCAAAGTGAGGGGGACTGATGTTGTGTTTGGAGGGCTCAGGATGTAAACTTAGCAAGTAAAGGATGCAATCAGGGTGTTGTGTATGGGTCAAAGTCATCACACAATCTCAAGTTTGAACAGAATAAACAATAATCTACTATCAAGGTTACTGACCAACGTCAGGGCCTAACATAGGTGACAGAATAAAAATGAGCCTTTACGTTCAATACAGGCTAACACTGACACAAACTGAGACATAATGAACTAATTCTAGCCCTTCAGAGGCTTTGCAATGATCTTGGATAATATGAAGTAAGAAGTGATGATGCTTTAGATAAGAGTTGGGTAGATCAGGGAGTGAGTTTGATTATGCAGGTAGGATGTCTGAGTTGGTCCTCAGCAAGACTAACCCAGACCAAACATGGCCTCTGCCTCGGGGAAGGTCCCACCAGACTCCTGCCAAGCAACTCTTCCTGTTTCTTTAAAACGCCAATGCCTGTTGTGGCAAGTTGGAAAGACTGATGGCTCCTCTCTGAATCTTTGGAAACTGGCCATGACTCTTGGTCCTGGAAGGGTTTGAGATGAAACTCTGTATAAGAAAAGCCAGACCTCCCACCCTCTTCCAGAAACTGTGCATCTGCTCTCTTCTTTTCTATTGTCATTCTTTACCAGGGTCATCATTTCCTTATGATTTCTCAACCTCCCTAAAGACAAGACTCACCCAGAGTCCTTGCAATAACTAGCAAGCCAGCAGCCTGTGGGTCCCCAGATGAGACCTCCTAGTAACCTGAAGGTTTGAAAGGCACTTTATCAGGGAACCTGGGGAACACTGGTCCCCAGAGTTTAGGACTATGGGTGCCTTAAACCAGATCCCTGGGTCACAGTTACATTGCAGTCCATTTCCACTCTACAATCCCACAGGAGTTTCAGACCAAACAAACACTAGTTTCTTTCTCTGCAGAATAGGGGTGAGTGTAATGCCTCCCATTCAAGTTCTTTTTGAAAATAAAGTGAGGCATGAGAACCGATTACCTGGCAGAGTGTGAGGCACAGAGTAACCCTCACTGAAATATAATTTAGCTTTTAGATTCTCCTAATGAGTTAGGAATAACTGAACATTAACAGTGCTAACTGCTGTGCGCTGAGAAAGGAATGAAATGCAGGTTTTCTCATCCTTGCCCTGTGGTCTAAAGTAAGCCTTCATTTAACTATCCTTGCCCAATGTCCTCTGGCTTCACTCAACACTGCAGTCTCATTTCCTGCCTGTTCTTTTCTAAAATGTCTTAATAGTTTTTAATGCACATACTCACAGAGCCTGCTCACCCTATTTGCAATCCATTTGCAGGAAGCTGCTTCTGCTTGGAATATCTGCATCTCCTTCCACTCACCTAACAAACATTGGGTAGCTCCTAGTGAGGTAATAACACAAAGCTTGGCTCTCTCATTCTCCAGTGTGAGGGTACTGAGCCTATCCTCCTTTTGTTTGTGTGACACAACCGACAGTCTCAGGGACAGAAAAAAAAAGGGGGGGGAGGATACTCTTGAAGTAAAGTATACTTCCAAAACAGACAGATGCATGAACCTGGAAGACCAAGGGTGGAGCCAGTGTCTGAAGCCTCACTTGCCTGACTGGTCATTTGCACTTTGTTTAAGAAATGGAAACATCCTTCGTGGGGCTCCTAAGCAGGGAAGATACCTAGCTGGGAAGCCTCCTCCAAGGGTATATGATATCTAAGAAAAACTGTTGAAATCTTGTTAGAGGTGTCCAGATGAGTTTTACCCAGACAATTCCAGTAAAAGCATGTCTGCAGCTAAGTCAAATGTGCCAACAGCTTGTGAGGGGAGAAGAGAATAAAGAGAAAGAGGGCTACAGGAATTATAGGGGGTATGAAGACTAACCCATGGGGGTGCTATGGACAAGTGGAAAGTGGCAGAATTGGTAAAGGAGTTTTGGCAGTATGAATGGGGCCAAGGCACACTTTCTGGTTTGTCACAGACTTGGTTCAGGGGACAATCTTGAGACATGAATTAGCAAAGGTGCAAGCCAGGCTGGAGTTTGGGTTCAGTGTTCACCGGAGTCTTTTGTGCTGCATCGGAATTGACAGAGCAAACTGAAAATTCTTCCCTGTATTCTTTGTAGGTCTGGAGCTGAGAACAGACGCAGGGGTTCCACTGAGCTTCCTCCTGGGGCAGGAGCAGGAACTATGGGGTGGTTATGTGAGCATATGTACACAGGGAAGAGTACCCAAAGCAGGGATGTACTGGCATTGACTGCCCCAGTGGAAGGCAGGGATCTAAGCTTTGCATCAGTTGCGTAATGATGGGACTGGGACTGTCACTTCCTACCGCATGTCACTTCTGACACTTGTCCCATCCCGAGGGTCCTTGTTAACAACGTACTGTAATATGACATTAGTTCTGTGTAAATAATACTCCAACTCTGCGTAAACATCTCCCAAGAATAAGATCCATTCCTCACGCATCCCATATAGCCCTCTTGGCTTGGTTGCTCTTCTTTTACCATAGTGTGCGCCCCTGATGCCAACATGAAATCATATTTACTCCCGAGGAGCAGAAAGGGAGCATAGGACAGAGCAAAGAAGGTTCTGGAAGCAGTATTTGTCAGTTTGGCTCATGTGCCAGACAGCCTGGGTTTAACCCCTAGTACTGAAAAAAGGGAATCCAAATAAACTGACTGGCCAAGCCTGTAGCCAGTGTGGCAGAGTTCTTTCCTCTTTGTGGAGAGGCATTCACAAAGCTCTTTCTGTATGCATGTTTAGAGGCCAGATATTGCAGAGCTCTTCTAGTCTACACTGGAAGAGTTTGAAGTGAGTGACTACCATGGCAAATGGCTCATTTGCATGCCCAAGTGCCTAGTGATATACATGGTACTGAAAACAATGTGCACTGTTCGGATGTGGAAAACTACAAATTACATGCTACCGGAGAACTGCAGAGTCTAGAGCCAAGCGGCCTGATGAACACCAGTCCCTGGTATTCCTACTTACCATTGTCTGGTTCCTATTTTTCTCCTTCTCTTCTCCTTTCTCCCCTCTTCCTACTCCCTCCCTCTTGTAGAACAATGAGATCTGAGGATAGGGATACTTCTCAGTGGTGGAGTGATTGCTTAACATGCACAAGACCCCAAGTCTGATATCTACTACTGATAAAAATGAAGTTCTAAAACCTAAGTGACCCCCTCAAGGTTAGCAAGCAGAAACAGTGCTCCCACTTCCCTTGCTGGAGTCATTTTCAAGGCTGCAATTTGAAGAGCATTAAACAAAGTCATTTGTAAAGCAAAGACCTCTTTGGGAAAACTAATCAAAACAAAACAAATAAAAAAAAACAAACAAAACCTTCAAAAAAGCCACAAAATATCAAACAATTAAGCCTCTTATCAAAACACCCATCTAACTAATATTTATTAATAGAATTTCTGTATGTACCTGGCAGGGTTTGAACTTGACATCCAAAGGTTTGATTGTGGAGGTCAGTGCTGTAACTGGAAATCCTATCTTGTCTGGTTGTTACATTATGGTGGGTGAGAGTATTAAGCACATTTGATGTTTGCTAAAGGTAATCTGTGCCCCAGCAGCAGTTATTATAGAACAATCACAATTTCTCTGGGATTCGGGAAAAAGATAATTCGAGAAGCCACGCTTTCAGTGAGTTCATTAATTGTGTGTCTGTCTCGGGAGCTGACAATCAAAGGAATAAAAAGACAACCTTCTCTCACTACAAAATACCCTTTCTTTCAATTATGCCATTCCTGTTGTTCTCAGAAAAAAAAATCTCTGAGAATAATATATCCTGTGCCGCAGGGGGTGATGGGATGCGGAAGAATGAACTGGGGCTGGCTAACAGCCCTGGTGAGAAAGTCCTGGGGCGGGGAGAAACAGTGAACTCAGGTGACCATGTGACTGGGGTGCCTGGGGTGACCTTCTCATTCTTAAGGTCCTTACATAATGGGAATTAAAACAAAAAACAAAACAAAAAAAACCTTCCTGATGGGGATTTCCAGGCAAAATATGAGTCATTTGTACAAAGGCTTCACACACATTTGTCACCATATGGTCAACACATAGAAGTGAGCATCCAGATCTTGTTGTGATGGCCACTGTGTCTGACCATCCCCATTCTGCGTGCCTGCCAGCCAGCCACATTTTATTTTCTTCTACCTTTCCCTACCCTATAGGGTTGGGCTGGGGGAGGGGTGTGCAGAAAGACAGAAGTCACACTGGCAAGTGTAATATCTCATTATCACAGATAGTTAACAGTGTTTCCCATGCTAAAGTAATGAGTGTCAACTAACTGGTCTTTTGAATCTTGGGGCTGGGAGGGTCTTAAATGATTTCTAGCTTAATCGTCATTCAGCGCACTACTACCCTGCACAACACTAGGACAAGTAGCATGAGCTAGCAGCATTAAGGCTCTTAGTGGCCAAGAAGTTGAGCTGGGCATGGTGGTGTTCTTTTGTAATATCAGCATTAGGGGAGGTTGACGCAGGAAGATTGGGGCTTTCAAGATCAGCATTGCCTACCTGAGGCCTTGCCTTAACTCCCTTCATGCCTTAAAAAGAAAAAAAAAATTGCTGAAGAACCTGGCACATTGGTATTTTCTACCACAAGAAAATTCTTCTGAGTGATGAATGACGGTGCACTGTTCTGTCTCTCCTACCCTTGATCCATGCCCTGTGCTGATGACGTCTGTGTCATGTTTTCAGAAAATATGGGGCTTCCTATCTAGCTATAGGTTTCCTTCCTCAAACAGTAGAGGTTTCATTTTTTTCTCTTAAAGTTTAGTATTTTGAATGCATCTAAAACTAAAGTACCTTTAAAACTTGGTGTCGCTTTATTTCCCTTAATACTCTTGAGTGTTTTGCTAAGACGCAGTACAGCATTGTGATCAACAGGGCGGGATCTGCAAGTTCCTGCCAGGGTACATATTTTAGTTGTGCCACTTACTGCTAGAGCACATGACACCACAAGATACTTAAGCCCCATTAGCATCATCTTCATCAGCAGAATGGAGATGATGAGAATGAAATTCTGGAGAAATCGCCATGAAGATAGACAGGCTATACAAACATCATCATGAGTATGTTGGCTACACAGTGAGTGCTTAACAAATACACATCCCTTTCCTAAAGACCACACACTGGAGACTCATTAGAGGCTGCTGCTGTCTGGATAGGGTTTAAGTGAAGCTTGGAAGCTCACTCCCCAGTGCAATGAAGTTCAAGTATGTTGTAGTCATTAGGGGTACCACCCTTGGGTGGGATTAAGGTATTTCTTATTAAAACCTAAATGAGGCCCCCAAAGACAGTAGGACATTACAGAAGAAGAAAGACTGGCCTCTACCATGGATTCCCACCTCACCATGTTGCATCTTTCAACATTGTGATGACATTTATTATCATGAAGCCCTCACCAGACCTGAACAAAAAGTTGTTGATCGGCTCTTCGATTGCTATACTGGTGAACTAAAGAGACCTCTTTTTTTCCCATTCATTTATTTAGCTCATAAAAGTCATGCACAATTATGATACATAATATAGTATATTCACAATAGCATGGCTAAATTAAATCAATTAACATGTTATATCACACATATTCATCATTTTTGTTCTGAGAACACTTAAAGTATACTACCTCACAACTTTTAAAGTATAGCATATTGTTATCAACCATATTTATCATGCTCTCAGTAGACCTCAAGACATCACAGAGTCCATGCCTCTTGTCCAACTGCTGTTTTATGAGACCTCTTTTTTTTTTTCACTAGTCACTCAGTCCAGATATTTGTTAAAGCAATCATGAACCAATTCATGGGTTTTTATGGATTCCTCTTTTGAGGTTAGAATACTTCATTTTATCAACTGCATCACAGATTTCTGATATTGAAATAAGTCCAGAGAACCTGCATAAGACCAAACTGGACTCCCTTAATATAGGTGACAATGGTGTGACTGGGACAATATACGAGGCCACTGGCAGTGGGTCCAAGATTAACTCTAATGCACAAACAGACTTACTGGAGCCCATATTATATGGAGAGATACCTTGCCCGGCCTAGACACAGGGGTGTGGGGGGTGCAGAGGTGCCTTGTTTCTGCCTCAACTAGATGATGGGACAGACTTAGTAGACTTCCTAGGGGAGGCCTTACTCTCTCTGTGGAGCAGATGGGAGGTGAGGGGAGTGGAAGGAGTGGGAGGAAAGGAGGGAGGGGGAACCGGGATTGGAATGTAAAAAAATAAATTAATAAAAAAAATGAAGAACAACAAAAAAAGAAATAAGCCCAGGAATGTTTACAACATGGATATTGGGATAGCTCTTAAACAAATAAGGAAATTGAATGCTAGTTTAATGAATTTATTGAGGATTTTGTGTTTAGATGGGTATTTAATAGATTCCTTAAAATTAAATTAATAGGTACTAAGGTGGAAAAGTTTTAGTAGTGACTCAAGGTATCTTGCTTATTTGAGGCACTTAATTTTGGTTCCTCCAAAGGAAAAAGTAATCATTGAAGACTGTATTTCATGCCCTACCTAGATCTTCAGCTCACTGATAAATTCTGGTTAGTGTTTAAGGTCATATACCTTAGCATCACTTCATCTTAAGCAGAGCAACTAGATGAGGTAGACTGAATGGGAATGGCTCCAAAGGCTCGTGTATTTGAATGTTTGGTACCCAGGTGGTAGAACCATTAGGGAAGGAGTAGGAGGTACGACCTTACTGGAAGAGTTGTCACCAGAGGACGGACTTTGCTGTTTCAAAAACCCACACCATTCCCAGTTCGTTCTCTCTGCCTCCTAGTCAAAATGTGAGCTCTCAGCTACTCTTCCAATGCCATGCTTGCTTGCCTGCTGTCATGCTCCCTGCTGTGATGGTTTTGCACCTGCCCTCTGAAACTGTAAGCCACCAACTAACCCTTTTGTCTATAAGTTGCCTTGGTCATGGCAGTTTGTCACAGTATTTGAAAGGTAACTAAAATACTGGGGAATTTATACTCCAAGTCCCAGTATGCACTGGTAAATACAGCATTCCAAAGGACTAGTAAAAGGCAGCTGTCAATACATTGGCATTTCAAGTTCCCTTGTATGCCTTCATGCATATAGACAAGACACTGACAGTTTCTATTATACTTCCTTGTTCGTATTTAATTTCTTTTGGTGAGGTGAGAAGACCCAAAGCAGTCTCTGCTTGTGATACACTGTGTGAGACTCTCTGCCAAGCTGAATTAACTTGATGCCCTACTGTCAAGGGTAAAAAGTATCTATCTACCTTACCTATACATAGGAGGCAGAACACTGGAAAGTTTAGGCCCTTTCACAACCAATCCTTGCTATGGATATTATAGTTTTTAAGAGGGTCAATAGGGAGCCGGGTGTTGGTGGCGCATGCCTTTAATTCCAGTACTCGGGAGGCAGAGGCAGGTAGATCTCTGTAAGTTCGAGGCCAGTCTGGTCTACAGAGCAAGTTCCATAATAACCTCCAAAGCAATACAAAGAAACCCTGTCTTGAAAAACCAAAAACCAAACAAACAAACAAACAAAAAAAATGAGGGTCAATAGGACCACTTTGCATATCCCTCTAAGAGAAAGAACACAACAAATACACTGTTTGTGTGTGTAACACCCCTCCAAGCAGAGGCTTTAAAACAACTGTCATTCATTATCTTTCATGATTCTATGGTTTCAATAAATTCAGGCAGTTGGTTCTTCACCATGGAATGCCAGTTGTTGACTGCAGTCATGGAATGGCTCAGCTAGGCCACAACTTACAAGGTATCAGTTGCATACTCAGCAACTAGTGTGGACTGTCCTGGGATTCTCAGCTATGGCTGATGACTGAAGGGCCTTAGTCGTCCTTCGTGTGACTTCTTCATGAGGTCTGGGCTTCCTGCAGGATGGTAGATAAGTTCCAAGGGAACTTTCTGGAAGAGGGCAACTGAAGATGTTTGAATGCGTATCCTAGGAAGCTACACAGCATCAAGAAAGAACATTCTGGGAGCTGGTGACCACTAAGTCCTCCTGTGGAGATTTGTGATGGCAATGGTCTGTTGCCCTAGTTTGGGAGGGATTGTGAGGTTTCTTTACATGGGAACTATATCATGAAGGAGCTGAGAATAGGCTCCTGGGAACCATGGTCATGAAGGTGGGTTCCCAGGAAGGTGAACTAATGTGGGAATTACCATACAGAGTCAGGCAAAAATATAAGTGTATTTATTACAGAGAAGCCTTACTTACAGATCAACCTAGCCAGCTGGCAGGGCAGGAGTAAGTACAGCAAGCCGAGGATGAAAAGGAAGAAGGGAGCTCCATGTGCACACCCCTCACTCTTAAACCTACCCTACAGCACCCTGACCACACCCTCGAAGGCGTGGTCTGGCATACCTATAGCCAGCCCCTAGCAGGTGCGGTTACAGTGTCCCCTGCAGTGAACCTCCTTCCATTCCAGGAGGTGAAAAATGTTTGTTTCTTCTCCCTGTCTGGTATGCTTTGCTCAGCAGAGACAGGAAACCAGCACCTGTTGAAAACTGAATTCAACACATCACGGATGAAGAAGTGAAGGAATCACCAACATTATCAAACTGGCTCTGAAGTTGTTTTTTTTTTTTTATTTTAACAAACATTTGTTTGTTTAAACTCTGCCTCAAGGGTTAAAAAAAAAAGTTGGGGGCAATAATGTTTCACGTTAGTGACTGTTCTTTGTTCATTTGAACTAGGTCTCCTACCTTTCTTACTGCATGGAAATGAGTCCAACTGCTAATTATGGAACTCGCCTGTGTGCCTCCACTTAGAAATAAAAAAAAAAAAGGAAAGAAAAACATGAGTGCATTCTTCTAGGAAATAAGTTTGTGGCCCAACTGGAATAATCGTGCTGAACTTCACAGCATGCTTTTCTGCTTGACGGCCTTCTTTTATTTTGTTTTCATCTCGTTATTCCAGCTTATTTTCTCTTTGTCCCAGTTTTCTGATTTATTTTTATTTTTTGTCTTGCTGTGCTGTGTGTAAGGACTTCCTCAAATTATTTTCAGAATGAGGCAGAGTTTAAACAAACAAATGTGTCTTGAATTCATAAGAGCAAGGCTTGAATTGTCCTAGGCCTTTCCCCTCAACGTTTCCTCTCCATCTTCCTCCAAGTCATCAGTTCACCCACACCTGTCATTCCAAACAAGTCTCCTTGCACACGCGTGTGCACATTGCACATGTATATGTGTGTTTGTGTATGTGGAAGCCAGAGGTCAACCTTGGGTGCCTTTCCACTTTGTTTTAGAGACAGGACTTGCTAGTGGCCTAGAATGCAAACTAGGCTTACTAGCCAGTGATCCCCAGGGATCTGCCTATCTCTGCCTTTCCAGTGCTAAGTCCATGCTCAACCTTTGTCCACATTACTTAGGGAGCTTGAACCAGGTCTATAGGGTATTCTGCAGGTACTTTACTGATGGTGTCATCTTCCCAGCCCACACCATGTGTTCTTATCCCAAGATCTGTCATGATAGATGTAAGGTCCTATGACTATACCAGCAAGAGTTGGCTTTTGACGATATCAGAAAATTCCCATGAGAGCTTTGTGTACTTGTAACCAGAGCTTGTAAGATAAAAGCCAGACCACTAGTAGCTGTAACAAGTTCTTCTCAGATACCAGTGCCTATATATCTACTAAAGAAACAAACAAGAGCTGAGGAATGTGTCTCGGTGCATAAGAGTGCTTCCTGTGCAAGCATGAGGACCCCATCTTGCACAGATAAATTATTGCCCTTGACCTTTCCTCTTGAGTCAGTTTGGACACCCAGAATACAGGAACTCTGGACAGACCCCTCACCACAAAGAAGGCAAACCCCAGGAGGGCCTAGCCTTATCCTGGATCAGAGGTTATCATTTCTTCAGAGGCATCTTATCTATGCCCTCAAGCATCTACATAAAGAGATGGGTATAGCTGCATGTGCTGGTCATCCTAGCATTAGATGTTCAGAGAAAGGAAGATCCCACAAGCTCATGGGCCAGCCAGACTTGCCCAAACAGTGAGTTTCTAACTCAGTGAGAGACCCTGTTCCAAGGCAATAAGGTGGACCACAATACAGGAAGACACTCTATGTCTTGTCCTGGATTCTGCATGCACACACACACACACACACACACACACACACACACACACACACACACGCCACACCACACACACACACCTATATATACACACACGTATATGTGTAAATACAAAAAGACAAGCAATGGCAAGCAATAAGAAGAGATTTGTTCAGTTCAATGTGGCCACATAGAAAAGGGGGACAAACGAAGGGGTAGAGTAGCTCTTTGGGTACTGATAGGAGCTTGAGGTTAAAATAGAGGGTGAGAAGTAGGCATCCTTATGCAGTCCTGGTAGGAGGTGCTGCCCCTCATCATTGTCTCAGGTCTGGTTCTGCAAGGTGATCTGTAAACATCCTTGTTGCTTGAGGGGATAAAATGGTTCTTGGGAGACAATTACCTCTTCTCCAGGAGAAGGCTTGGGCCTCCTGGATTGCTCTTTTCACAGTGAGGAGGGGTGTGTCCTTCAGAGTTCTTCTATTCTGGGAATCCAAGGTGACTCAGGAAGAAAGGTTAAGTGTCATGACTTATCTTTGTGCTTTCAGCAGTGAGATAGGTTAGACAGCCACTCCTTGAGTGACTAATGTGCTGAGCTACAAGGTAAGCAGATGACCCAATGTGAAGGAGACAGACACAGGTGGAAGGAAGAGATGTCAGGCTTTCAAGCTTCATTAAGTTACCCGTGGGGCTAAGTGAAGAGAAGAGCCAACACATGGCAGCAAAAGCAGCCTCCAAATGTCTGTTTCGTACTGGCTTCTGTGCACCTAGTCCTACACACCTTAAGAAACTATTCATCTGGAAATGCAAGTGAACTGGCTTTTATTCTTCAATGATTCTTTTACTGAATTGAGATTCTAAGACTTTGCTACACCAATTGGATGGTACACTGGCATTACCTATGAAATAACTATATCATCTTTTTTTTTTTCTCTTCTGAAAAATGTGTTTGGTAGTTTTAAGTAGGATTTTAGGTTCAACATAGTTCCCCAAACTTGGTGGAGCCCCTGTTGGGGGCCCTACCCAGCCTGGGGAGTGGTGGGTGGATGGGGTAGGGGGTAGGTTGGAGGTGGGGAAACCATAGTTCCCCAAAACAGCAGTTCTGGTGACAATGTCCTAAATATAAGGACTCTGACCTGGGTAAGATAACAGAAGGGTTATCATTGGGTAAACAGAAGCCAGAATTCAGTGCTCCTCAGCAATCTCCTAAGCAGGGATTCTGTTTACCATGTAAAACAATACCTCCCTAATTGCCCTAAGGGTCAACCACTTCAGGCAATGACATCAAGTTACCCAGAGCTGCCTGCATCACCCCAAAGACCCCCACCTGCTGACTCATATAAAATCCGACTGCTTTTCTGCCAAGTTGCTGTTATCTGCCCCCAAGAGATAGCTTTGGCAGTTTGATCCTTCAATAAGTCTTTTCTTTCTAACAACTGAGTGGTCCTGTTTAGTTTTTTTCATTGTATCCTCACTTATAAAGGAAAATACATGCCCAATAAGGTGAAAATTGTCAAGCGCCTAGAGCTTGGGAGCTCACTGGTCCCAGGGGTGAATCTACCATGATTATTCTGCGAAAGGGACATATCAGGCTGCCCTCTCGATTGCTATTTGTCTACTGGTAGACTAGTGCCGCTCTTATGTGCCATGGATGGTGGTTAATGCAGAAACTCACAACTGGTCAAAGTGCAGAAAATAAGTATCTGTGGAGTGCTCGGCCATAAAAAGGATGTCTACACCATAACATACCCCCAAAAGCTCAGGGACCACCATGGAAGAGGTGATGATGGAAAGAGGAGACTGAGGATGACCAAAGTGAAACAGTGTCTTCTGGACATTACAGGACTGCTGCACCCCTGAAGTCACAGCAGCTGTGGTTACCTGGTGAAGACCTGGACAAATCAAGCCAATCGGCTTTATCCTAGCATGAAGTGGAGAGGGTTTTTGAGCCCTCACTCTTATAATGCAGCTCAAGGAGGGACTAAGGAGAATCCTATGGTGGTGAGGACAAACACACCATCAGGCAGAACTTAAGTATGAAGTTTTAATGGGGGAAAGGGAAGGACGTGGTGGGAGAGAAGAGAAAGAGAAGAGACAGGATAAGTTCTGCCTGCCCCTTCAGAGGAACAGTGGGAAAGAAAGAGTGAAAGTGGGCAGAGCTTGCCTCTTAAAGAAATCTTTTCATCTGTGTACAGACTACAGTAGTGAAGTAGCAGCCATAGGACCCCCGGACTGCCCAGGGTACTGTCTGAGTGCATTCTGTTAGGTGACAGGGTTAGGCCAGCATAATACCTGAATCCTAACACCCACCCCTAACCAGGGAGCTGTTGCGTGTGATGACTTCTTGGGGAGAGTCAGTTTTCTTTAAGGGTGTGGCTCCTTGTAGGTCAGCCACATTCCACAGGATGGCCACATGCTCAGAATTGTATGAGCAGGAGAAACTGGAGTTGATATGTATTTATAAAGAGACAGAAAGTTGGAGGGTTATGACATGGGTATAAATTAGAGAGAAGTTAGGGGAAGGAATTTGGTTGAATATGGTCAAAATACATTACGTGAACTTCCTCCCAAATTAATAAAAATATTAAAATGTTCTTGAAATCAAAGCAATGTATTTACGGGAGATAAACAAGATTACTTTTGTTTCTTCCACAGTTGTCCCCATCCCCCTAACGTGCAAGAAAAGAGTCACTGGTACCATAATTAAACAGTGTCCTTTGAACCCGTCCAATTTAGATAAGTAAGGGACCATTTCTCACTCATTAGGACAGTTTATCTCCACTGGAAACTCTGTTTTATCCCCACTAAATCCTTTAATCCATTGTACCTGCTTACTCACTTCTGCAAAGTGCATACTACTGACATGGACTTGTCATTCACTTATCAAACCTAGACGAAGATGAGTTCTCAGTGCCCTCAAGTGTTACAGTGCCAAGACCTTGACTTTGTTGTACATTTATGAGTTAAAGGTAGTCTACCCTGATGATAAACCCTTGGTTGGTTGTGCAGTGCCAGATGGTCATCCCCCTGAAATCATATACATACCAGTAACATGGGATGGACCTCAAAGGTTATATTGATATATGTATGTATGCATGTATTTATGTAAGTACGTATGTATGTATGTATGTATGTATGTATGTATGTATATATATAAATTGAAGACAAAGAGGTCATGAATTTGAGAAGTCAGGAGATGGGAGGAGTTGGATGGAGGAAGAGGAAAGGGGGCAAATGATGTAATTATATTTTAATTAAAAATTCATTTAAAAAGGCAATCAGACTTCCACAACATCCAGATAAACCTTCCTCAGCAATGCCCTTTGTTATGCTAAAAAGTCTTTCTGTCTCCTTTTGTTCCAATAAACTTTGTACATGGCAAACAACAGGAAATATCAAAAGAAAAGGGAAGGGGAAAATCCATATTTAAAATTTAATTTCCTTATCATCGGGATTTTGTATATTATTATTATGAGCTTTTTAATTAAAAGCTCATCTCAGATTCAATTTCTGTATTAAATGGGGTAAGGGGAGATGGAAAGGGCGAAAAGGACTTAAACTGATGTAAACATGGGCATCATTAACCATTATTATTTCAGCTAAATGATGGCAAATGGCACACATATGAGGCAGCACTGTAGGAGTTCAGGCTTTTTGTGCTCAGGCAACTTAAAGGGGACATCAATTTGCAAATAGGTGACTGTACTGCTAAGTACTTTAAAAGGAAAGGAAGAAAAGCAAACCTCAGAGGATTTTTGTCTTCCTTTCAGTAATAGTTCCGGAGTTTCACCCTCTTTTATCCCTCCTGTATACCTAATGGTATCAAGAACTCCTTTTTGCTCTACCCCCATGAAGGTTGGCTTGAATAATCTACTTGTCACAGTTATAATGAGCCCAGATGGAGGGAGCCTTAAGTGAAGAACTGATTGCCTTAATGGATGCAGGAAGATCCACCCTGATTCTGGGTAGCAGTCCAAAGACAAAGGGCATGGTAGAAGGAAGAGGTATTGACTTCTGCTTTTCTGGCCTTTCCTTCACCCTGTTTCCGCTGCTGCAGATTGCTTTACTGACATGAAAACCAGACTTTCCAGGCTTCCAGCCTGGACGAAGGACCATGGGCTGTCCAGGAATGTCCCAGGGTTTTGGTGCCAGATTGGGTCAGCTGAGGTACCCAGCCTTGTGAACTAAGTGACTTCCATGTTTTTAGGCTCCAAGTGAGGCAGCAGCTGTGGCTCCAAACTTCCCAGGCACATGGTGTCAGAGACCCAAGATCTCAACCTGTCACCTGATCTTACTATGTTTTAAAAAATTTACTCAAAAAAATCTGTCACCCTGCTATATACGGATGACACATTGGTGGACAAAGGAATCAGAGAAACATCACCCTTTACAATTGCCACAAACAACATAAAATACCTTGGGGTAACACTAACCAAAAAAGTGAAAGGCATATACCGTAAGAATTTTGAGTCTCTAAAGAAAGAAATGAAAGAAGATACCAGAAAATGGAAAGATCTCCCATGCTCTTGGATAGGCAGGATCAACATAGTAAAAATGGCAATCTTGCCAAAAGCAATCTACAGATTCAATGCAATCCCCATCAAAATCCCAACACATTTCTTCACTGACCTTGAAAGAACAATTCTCAACTTTTTATGGAGAAACAAAAGACCCAGGATAGCCTAAACAACCCTGTACAATAGAGGAACTTCTGGAGACATCACCATTCCTGACTTCAAGCTCTATTACAGAGCTATAGTCCTGAAAACAGCTTGATATTGGCACAAAAATAGACAGGTAGACCAATGGAATAGAGTTGAAAACCCTGATATTAACCCACACACCTACGAACACCTGATTTTTGACAAACAATCAAAATATATACGCTGGAACAAAGAGAACATCTTCAACAAACGGTGCTGGCAAAACTGGATGCAAACATGTAGAAGACTGCAGATAGACCCAAGCCTATTGCCATGCACAAAACTTAACTCAAAATGTATCAAAGACTTCAACCTAAAACCAGCCACATTGAATCTATTAGAAGATAAAGTTGGAAATACCCTTGAATTAATTGGTACAGGAGACTGCTTCCTGAACATAACACCAGTAGCACGGACACTGAGAGCAACAATTAATAAACGGGATCTCCTGAAACTTAGAAGCTTCTGTAAGCAAAGGACACAGTCAGCAATACAAAATGACAACCCACAGACTGGGAAAAGATATTCACCAACCCCACATCTGACAGAGGGCTGATCTCCAAAATATACAAAGAACTCAAGAAGCTATTCTCCAAAACACTAAATAATTCAATTAAAAGATGGGGTACAGAACTAAATAGACAATTCTCAACTGAGGAATCTAAAATGGCTGAAAGACACATAAGAAAGTGTTCAACATCCTTAGCCATCAGGGAAATGCAAATCAAAACAACTCTGAGATACCATCTCACTCCTGTCAGAATGGCTAAAATCAAAAACACCAATGACAGTTTATGCTGGAGAGGATGTGGAGAAAGAGGAACACTCCTCCACTGCTGGTGGGAGTGCCAACTTGTACAGGCACTTTGGAAATCAGTATGGCGACTCCTCAAGAAAATGGGAATCAGTCTACCACAAGATCCAGCAATTCCACTCCTAGGCATATACCCAAAAGAAGCACATTCATACAACAAGGACATCTGTTCAACCATGTTCATAGCAGCACTATTTGTAATAGCCAGAAACTGGAAGCAGCCTAGATGCCCCTCAACCAAAGAATGGATAGAGAAAATGTGGTACATTTACACAATGGAGTAACTACTCAGCAGAAAAAAACAATGGAATCCTGAAATTTGCAGGAAAATGGATGGAACTCGAAGAAACCATTCTGAGTGAGGTAACCTAATCACAAAAAGACAAACATAATAAGTACTCACTCATATGTCGATTTTAGACATAGAATAAAGGATTACCAGCCTACAATCCACACTGCCAGAAAAACTAGCAAACAAGGAGGACCCTAAAAGAGACAAACATTGTCCCCTGGAGAAGGGGAAAGGGTCATGATCCCCTGAGCAAATTGAGAGCACGGGAAGGGGAGGGGAGCTATGAAAATGAGAAGGGAAGAAAAGGAAGAATGCAGAGGTCATGAGGGAGCAGAAAGTTTGAGTCAGGTGTAGATTAGAAGAAAGGATATGTGATAGTTAGGGTTTTAGTTGGGGGTGGTAGGGGAGGAAGGGAGGGTGAAGGGAACTGGGATTGTCATGTAATTCAATCTTGTTTCTAATTCAAATAAAAAAATAATTAAAAAATTTACTTTATTAGGAGCATGTGTTGCCTGTGTCTGTGTGTTGGTATGTGCATGCCAAATGAGCATGCCTTAGGAGGTCTGAGGTGTTGGAAATGGAATTCCAGGTGGTTTTATGTCATTGACAGGGGTACAGGGAATTGAATTTTGGCCCTCGAGAAGAGCAGCATAAACTCTTAACTGCTGAGCCATCTCTCCATCATCTGTGGCTACTATTTTAATATAAGCTGAATTATCCCATTGGTTCTACTCCTCTAGAGAATCCTAACTAATATACCTCCTTTCTGTATTGCTCCTATCTGGGGTATTTCTGTAGCTCTCTGCTCTTTCATGTTCCTTGGTGTGGCAACTTCTTATTCACTTGAGCTGAAAAAATTTTGCATTGCTGGAAGTTATCAGCCTTCCTTGGCTCAATGCCCATAAGGAAGATCTGATGTCACTGTTTTCTTTAACCCAGCATCCTGAGATGTCATGGTTGGATAGAAGCTACCCATAAGCTTGAGCATAACACACACAAATCTCAATTCAGAAGCTGGATAAAATTACTCTAATGTCAGCTGGCAGAGCCTCTTGCAGGCTTGTCCTGAATTAAGAGCCTTGGAATCAACCACTCTTGGCCCCCTTCACTAAGCCAAAGTTAGCCTTTCTGCCTATAGCACTTTGGACATTGAAAACATCTCCATCTTTCTACAGGACAAATCTCCTCTGCTGACCTACGGTCTGCCTGTGATGACTTTATTCTAGTCTGCCCAAAAAAGCCCAGTGCTTCTTAAAGTTATTGCTATCCTCATATGAGTGTACCCTCTAGCAGGATCATCTCATCAGAATGCAGGCATCCGATAGGCCATATGAAATCTATGGCAAGACCATTGCAGCATCTCCTATGGTTGGATATGGCATTAGGTACACATGCAATTCCTCTATCTTCAGTATTATAGTTCCTGATGCCCCATAAGAAATTGATTAGACAGAAAGACAGATGGGCAAGCAAGTAGGAATACAGACTGACAGCCACAGCCACACAGAGACCCCTTTCCCCCTATACACACTTAAGTAATAAACAATTCCCATTCTAAATGTTGTATATCAGACTCATGTCCATGAAAAACAAAAATTAAACACATTCATGTTTGCCCTTGGGGAAAGCAACTTTTCCTACAGATTGGAGAAGCTTCCAAGTTGCAGACTAGATAGATATTCATTTAAGAAGAGAATCTTTGCACTGTGTATGTATGGCCATGGGCAGCAAGAAAGGGTGCGTGTTGGATAGGTGGTGATCTTCCTTTTCCACATTAGAGGAACTTTTCTTACAACATAGCAACCATATCCTGAAAAAGTTGAACCCAATTGCTCACCTCTTATAACGGAATTTCTTAATGTTTTGAAGTAAGAGATTTCAAAGACAGTGATGGAGTCAGAGTTCAATGTATACATGCTTCTCCTTCCGACACACACCACAGACTCTGCAATATGGGACCTCTTTCTTACAACTGTCCTAGGGGTGGATATAGGATATGAGCAGCAGGATGGAAACAGGTGCATGGTATGCTTCTGCTCTACCTGCTATCATCCAGAGACTCCAGACACCCCCTCCTTTCTCAACATGTCTGTGCATGCATGTGTGAACATGAAGGCAAACTGAATATAAATTTCATCAAGCATCCAGCCGTTTTCAGAAATATGTCATCACATACTTGATTGAAAGGCATTTTTAACTCAACACCTGATCTTTGTTGTATCAACTCAGGGTAAGATGAATCACATTTTTAGAACTGGAGGGGACTATTTTGGCTCACATACTTTTCAAGTCAATCTAAAAATCATTTGTCACGTATAATGGGTCAGATCCCTCGTGGGCCAGCTTGAATCATCTCTTTAAGTTCTGCCTCTGTTGGGGTGGACAGTACTCACAGAACTCCTATGTACCTTATATGGTGCTTCTTTTCACATCATACATAGCTCATGGACTGTTGTAAGTATTTGTTAGCAAACTTCTACCTAGTAACCCCAACCGAATCTAGAAATTCAGAGAGGTTCCCATACTTAGTACTAGTCCTCAAGAAGTGAGAATCCTACTTTTCTTGTTTATTTCCTGGTTGGTAAGCCACCCAACACACTCTAGACACTGTTCACTAGGGCACATGAAGAGTACATCTCTCCAAGTGTTCAAGACACTCACCCTAGCATTGCTCTTGTTACGACACACCTCTTTCCTCCTCCTCCTCCTCCTCCTCCTCCTCCTCCTCCTCCTCCTCCTCCTCCTCCTCCTCTCACACATTATCTTCCCACATATCCTCTACAGTCCCTCAGTTAAACTACTGGCACATGTATGCCTGACTCAGGCCCCAGCTTTAAAGGAGCTCAACCTAACAGAGTTGGTATTAAGAGTGGTTGAAGGATTCTATCAGAATGGCAGTCTAGAAACTGGAGAGTGGGACATGCAGTGGAGATAGTAGATGAGAAGCACTGGTCTGTAGGAACTTGGTGTTCTCAAAGACTTGTGGTACTGGTGACCAGATGGGAGGTACGGGTTGTTGTAATCTAAGAAAAGCAGCACTTGAGAGAAAGATGCCTTGTGACAGCGTTCAAACAGAGATTTTTTTTTTAATTAGGGAAAGGGATCATAAAAAGGGGTAAGGTAAGAAGGGGGAGACCAGCCTCTGGAGACAGGAGCAACAGGAGAGAGGAGAAAGGATAGAGGGGGAGAGATTAAAGAAGGGAGAGAGAGAAAGAGGGACAGGAGGAGAGAGGGAGGGGAATGTACAGAAAGAAGGAGAGAAAGAAAGAGAGAGAGGATGGGAGGTGGGCAGGGCCCTTTTAAAAGGGAACATAGTGAATTGCACAGGTGGTTCTCTTAGTGGCTGCAGCTGAGGGCGCATCCTGTCAGAACCCCAAGGGCAGGCCGGGGCAGACGCCTGAGTACTGACACAGGTGGAAGCTGAGTTGTGGAATATACGAGGCAACGGAGCAATAGTAACTTTGGGTTCTGAGAATGGGCTGCATTTCTTAATGGTTTTAGCAGCCACGAAGAAAGCAAATGACGAACCTGGCATAGCCACCTATTGTGGTGAAAGTCAGCAAGTCTCCAGCTCCACGGAAAGAGATCCTTATCTCCTATAGCTGTGGGAGAACTCAGAACCAGGATTAAATTATAGGGGTGATAGCCTGCTGATAAATCTCCATCTATAGCCTCAACATGTCTCCCATGCCAATTTCATAACTTGACACTAAAATTGAATGGATGAGCCTTAAAGTCTCAAACCTCTACCTTATCATTTCCATGATATTTTAGGCTGTCAGGAGCAGCTTCATCTCTTTTTTTTTCCCAGAAGGGAGACCCCTTTTTGTGCCTAGAGATCCCCAAACCTTTATAAGCTGATGATCAGTTTCTATAAGATACATATGACTCAAAAAAAAAAAGAGATACGTATGACTGTCCCCATTACTATTATGGTAATAAGTAGACATTTCGGTCTAGTATGTCTACTAGAAGAAGAAATATGCCTGCAAACATGATTAGAGGAGCTAGCCAATCTGTATCAGTGGATAGAATCCTGGGAAAGGGGACAGGGTTGTCATGGGAAGAACAGAACCTAAGGGTTATAGACAGATGATTTATGAAACTAGGAGGGTGGAGTGCTTTCTCATTGGGACTGCCAGCCCACAAATAACATCACAGAGATTTGTTATTAGTTATGAAAGCTTGGCCTTAGCTTAGGCTTGTCACCAGTTATCTCTTTTGTTTGTGTGTTTGTTTGTTTGTTTTTTTCAAGACAGGGTTTCTCTGTGGCTTTGGAGGCTGTCCTGGAACTAGCTCTTGCAGACCAGGCTGGTCTCGAACTCACAGAGATCCACCTGCCTCTGCCTCCTGAGTGCTGGGATTAAAGGCGTGCACCACCACCACCTGGTTCCAAGCCAGCTCTTATAACTTAAATTAACCCATATTTTAAAATCTACATTCTGTCATGTGGCTCGGTTACCTCTCCTCTGTATTAAATGTGTGAATTGTTTTGCAACTCACTATTATTCTCTACCTTTCTTTTTCTCAGAGTTCTCTCTCTGCCCAGAATTCCTGCCTATTCTCTCCTGTCTAAATATTGGCCGTTTAACTCTTTATTAAACCAGTCAGAAGCTGCCTTAGGCAGAGACACATCTTCACAGTGTAAACAAATGTCATATAACATTTCCCATTTTGTCTAATTAAAAAAGGAAAAGTTTTAACTCTAACATAGTAAAACTTTCTACAATAAGAGCAATTATCAGGTAAGAATTACATACACAATGCTCAGTCCATTTGTATTTAGCAAGTTTGAAGAAATTACTCTATTATCTATCCTATCTTGGTGAGTTCAAAGTTTCATACTTAAATCACCTTTTATTGTAAGTTTCATTACAATCCTAAAAATATCTTTTTAGACCTTAAAACATTTTCTTCGATAAACAATTTAACATTTTGTCTCTCAACCTTATATATTTTATACCTTTTGTGTGACTTTCTTTTCCGAATTTGGTAACAAGGAAAATGGTCTTCAACCCCCATCAGAGACCCACGAAGGATAAAATACTACCTGAGTAAATAGGAAGTGCAAAGCAAATAACTTCCAAAAATATAGAAACAATAGAGACACCTGACTACCTGAACAGTCACCCAAGGTTACTCTACAGTTTTGATGTATCCATCTTCAGCCTGCAGGCATAGATAGAATATCTGACAGACTTTTCTGTGAAGCAGGGATTTTGAAGAACTGGCGTATTTTCTCTTGGCAAAGTTCAGCAGTCAGATTCTTTTGTGTCCTGATTGTCCAGTTTGGACAGTGTACTGGGTGGTTTTGTGTGTCAGCTTGTTAAGGCTCCAGAGTCATCAGAGGAAGGAGCCTCAACTGAGAAAATGTCTCCTTGAAATCCAGCTGTAAGACATTTTCTTACTTAGTAATCAATGGGTAAGGACCTATTCCATGATGGGTGGAGCAATCCCTGGGTTGCTGGTCCAGGGTTCTATAAGAAGGTAGGTTCAGCAAGCCATAGGAAGCAAGCCAGTAATTATCTCCCCTCCATGGTCTCTGCATCAACTCTTATCTCCAGGATCCTGCCCTGCTTGAGTTCCTATCCTGACTCCTTCAGTGATGAATAGCAATGCTAAAGTGTAAGGCAAATAAACCTTTTCCTGCCCAATTTGCCTTTTGGTCATGATGTTTTGTCACGTCAAGAGAAACCCTCACTAAGACAGACAGCTTACTGTCAGCATTTGAGGCAAGGGCAGTTTCTTGCCCAGTGGCTAGCTTTGTCATATTGAAAGTAAACACCATGTGGAGGTTCTTCAATGCCTATCATCTTCTCTGAAGTAGATGGGTGTTGCCAGGAGCAGATATATCTCACTATCAAGGAAAGGCATATATTATTAAAACATCTTAAAAGCCATATTCTGTAGCTCTTTGAAGTCTTTGAAGACTACATATCTAGCTAAAATATATTCCTGTTTAATCTTGAAAGCATACCTAACATGACTACAATTTTGATTGTTATTGGTAACAACTAACAACCCGAGTTTAATTATTACAGTTTGTAATAGCAGCTTTCAAGGACAAGAAATTTAGATTTTTTTAAAAAAATAATTTGTTTATTTTTATTTTATGTGCATTAGTGTTTTTCTTGCATGCATGTCTATATGAGGGTGTTGGATGCCTTGGAACTGGAATTGCAGACAGTTGTAAGCTGCCATGTGGGTACTGGGAATTGAACCTGGTTCCTCTGGAAGCGAAGCCAGTGCTCTTAAACACTGAGACATCTCTCCAGCCCCAGGAACTTTACATTTTTAAATGAGCTGCATAGGTACAATCCCTTAAACAAGAGTGAAATATGTATACAGTATATAACAAACACAACCTTAAATTTGTATTAATTAATATGCAAACATCTGTGCCAATGTAAAAGATTTGAGACTAGTAGTTGCTTTTTATCTTAAAAGTAGGTTCGACAATCTACTCTTTTATCCTATCATTGCTACGTCCCTATTTTTATCTTTTCAGAAAGAAATCCCTGACCATGACCAGTAACAATTCGCAACTAAGCATCTCCCCGAAAGTAATGACAAACATCCATAATCCATTGAATGAACAAAACCCACCCCACCTCTTTGGAATGTGGGCATAATGCTTTCTAGACTGCTTCCTGTTGTCTGGGGGTTATGGCACCTTCAGGGGACCCTGAGAAAGCTGGGACAATGGTCAAGTCTTGAGAGAGCTAGCACTATCATTTTTTGTTAAGTCTCTGTGTGATGGAAAAGTGTAGAGCTTATCTGAAGTCCTGGCTGCAGTATTCTATGAAGTTGAACCATCTCAGCCAGAAGCTTTGAAATTTAGATTCATCTCCCTCTTCCTCTCTTTCTCCAGAAATCCTGCCTAGCCTCTCCTGCCTTACTATTGGCCATTCAGTTCTTTTATTAAGCCAATCACAGTGACACATCTTCACACAGTGTAAGGAAATATTCCACAACATGAGGGGTCTTGTGACTCAGGGTTTAACCTCCTAGCAAAGACACTTTATATGCTGCTGGAATGGCTCCATGGCACTAAGACCATTGGAAAACAGTGAGGAAGGCATCAGAGGTCATATAGAAGCAAGAGTAACTGAGCGCTTTATTCTGTAAGATCAAGGAATCCATCACCTCACTGTATTTCTTGAAACAGTCCACCCTTTCATTTAAGCAATAAGAGGGGCACTGGTTTTTATTGAGGGTTTCAGTAATAACTTTCTTCTAGGCTGTGGTTCCCCCTGGGAGATGATATCATGGAACTTCCTGGTGCCAATGCTGATGGTAAACTTCTGGGAGAGAGTCAAAAACAGCAGAGAGAGTACAGTCACTATTGCTGTCATAGGTGGTAAGAGCAGACTACACATAAGAATCTCTGATTCTTGGGGATGTGGGCCAGTGACTACTAGATGGACAGAGTCCCAGTTTTGAGAGTGAATGGCAGCAGATGAGTTTTTTGCTGCATTTCTATAATCAAAAGAAACCAGAAGTTTGCTATCTCTGTTCCTCTGACACCTTCCCTTGCCTTCTCTGTCTCCATTCTCTTCAGTGTCACAGTATCATCACAAGTACCAAACCAATCCCATAGTCCTTTTCCTAGATAAATAAGGGGGACCATGGAGACTGCATTTGTTACTTTTCTTGCTGGGAAAAAGATGCCTGACACAAACAACAGTGAATTGTGGTGCTGGTCTTGCTTTCTCCTTATTATGCAGTTCAGTATCTCATCCCAAGGAATAGTGTCACTCAAATTTAGCGTCAGTATGGTACTTTGAATGTAATTGGCCCTCGGAAGCTCAAAGGGATTGGCACTAAGAGTACATGTGGCTTTGTTGGAGTAGGGGAGACTTTGTTGAAGAAAGTGTGTCACTGTGGAGGCAGGCTTCATATATGCTCAAACTACCCCAGCGAGTCAAACAAATTCCTCTTGCCTTTGGGTCAAGATGTAGGACTTTCAGCTTCTGTCTGCATGCCACCATGTTGCATCATGACGATAATGGACTGAATCACTGAACCTAAGAGACACTCAATTAAACATTTTCCTTTATAAGAGTTGTGGTGGTCATGGTGTCTCTTCATAGCAGTAGAAACTCCAGCTAAGACAGTGAGTCTCCCCACCTCAGTTAACCTAACCAAGAAATTCCCTCAGAGACACTCCCAGAGGCTTCTCTAGTCAAGATGACAAGTAAGAGGCCCCGTAATGAAGGAGATTTGGGCTGAATCTGTTCTACCATAGAGCCGTGGGTCTGCACATTGACTTTCTGTGTTATTACTCTGTCTTTTCAGTTTAGGGTGGAGATAGAGATCTGTAGCCTCTGGCAGAACTTAAACTCTGTGCTCATCTTATGACCTGTGTTTTTAAAAATCCATTAAAATGGGAAGGGTAAAGTCAACACATAGGATTTCTTCCCAAAGTAGAGCCTCTTGAATCTTCTCTCTGAGGGGAAGCCCATAAAATCATAATCCCTTCTTTGCTACAAAGACAGTGGCTGTCAACCTGTGAGTCATGACTCTTTTTGAGGTCACTCACCATGTATCCCGTGTATCAGGTATTTACATTACGACTCATAACGGTAGCAAAATTATAGTTGTGAAGTAGCAGCAAAAGTAATTTTATGGTTGAGAGTCACCACAATATAAGGAGACTGTATTAAAGGGCCCCAACAACCTGAAGGTTGAGAACCACTAATGAGGATGAGCCAGAAGGTGTATCCTTTTCTAGGTAAGTTGCAACATTAATGCCACCATTAGAAAGAAAGGGCACAGGGAGAGTCTTTGTATTAAATGTCAGTGTCCTACATTCAACATAGGATCAAAGTTTCTGCGGAAAAATCTATACAGATACAGGGCTAGTCAGTTTAAAGAGGGATAGCCCTACTGCCCCTACTGTGTCACGGACACTACCTTTATTAGGAAAGAGCAGCTTTGGCGCTTAGTATGTGGCTATTGACTTGGCACACACTCTTTAAGTCTCTAAGGAGGACCAAATGCAGTTCGGGATGTTCTGCACTACTTTCTGTCATCTTGGCCATCTCATCCAAGACGGGTTAGCTTTGGCTTTCCCATATAGGTCAGTATTCCTTGTGCTGAACTTTTAGAAGCCAAAAAGGACTATTAATAATTGTGGCTGCCCTTCCCTGAAAGCCTGACACTCTCTGTACACTGTTATTTAATTGTCACATGAAACCTAGGCAGATGATTCTACTAAATCTATTTTAAGACTGAAAACAATGATTGGTCAAAGTTTGCAGAAATCCAATATAGATATCTGAGATTCAAATCAGGCCCGCATGTCATTGGGGTACTGTACTTTGTAAGTTTTAGTCCAAAGGTCAATTTAATATGACAATGTTGATTATTCTCTTGTTACAAACAATACTTTCAGGGAAAGTCCCCATATCATGTTTGTACACTGTTTTATGTTGGTTTGTGCATTTGCTTGCTACCTTTTTAAGGCACGTAGTTACATGCCTAGACTAGCCTCAATCTGTCTCTGTAGCTGAGGCTGGCCTTCAACTCCAGATTTCTTTGCTTCTATCTCCTAAGTGCCAAGATTAGAGGTAATGACTGCCTGTAACTAATCTATGTTTATATGTGTCAATAACAATTTTTCTCCTCCATATAGGGTGCTTAGGTTAGTCTTTTAACTGTACTGCCCTTTTAGAATCTTGCAGCAATTTTAAGAGATAAGTACAATTGTGAACCAACATTAACAGGTGAGAAAAACTGAATCTTGACAGTTTAAATCACATGCCCAACATCATTTGGATGTCTAGACCATATCTTGCTACCCATTAAGATATACTATATTCTTTAGAAGCTTTTAGGGAAAAAAGCCCCAGAAGTGGAGTGTCTGGGAATAAAAGTGGAATTACGAAGCAGGACATGTAACCACACTGACTAGAGGAAATACATGGCTGTGATTTCATATTTCACCCATTCCCATATTTTGGGTTGCACACTCTGCCACTCGTTTCCACCAGTAGGACAACCTTCCATTCCCAATTTCTATGTTCCTATATCTCTTTGTTTGAGCCCAAACAGATCTGAGCAAGGAGAGTTATTGGGGGAATCTAGAACACTTTGTTATGTGGGTAGCAGTAGTTAGAGGTGACATGTTTTAGAAAAGAGACATATTTTCCGGCTGGAGCAGTTTTTTTTTTTTTTGTCACTTGTTCCAGGAAAATCACAAAGTTGTGAAAATAAGACATCTGGCTACTTCACCTTGCTGACAAGTATTCAGAAATGATTGATGGGTCCAGCTTGGGCTTTTGAAACACACATGTAATGATGCTGTAAAATCTTTTTGTTGTTGTTGTTCATACATCTCAATTAAATACCCAACATTATTGGTACACTTGGTGAATAAATACCAGGCATGAGGTTTCAGTTAGGAAAGCAAGCCTAGAGTGGTAAATTGAGTTGACATAAGTGAATTAGGCAGACGCCTCAGAGAAGGTACGGGCCCTGGGAGGATCTACATTAAATGGGAGGTGACCCATGGGCCAGACACCTCCACCACAGACCACAGATGACTTAAGAGGGTAGTGAAGATATTCAATCCAAGGAGTAGATGGGAAAAGATCTTTAGGCTCCAATGTGTCTCAACATAGCTTGGATGTCAACACTACATAGAAACCATACTTTGAGTATCTGATGTCCTATGAAGCTTGGGAGTATATGCTTGGAGGAGTCACTACCATGTTTCCGTATGTAGAAAAAACCAGAAAGGAAGATCTTCCCCAAACACTATCATGAGGCTACTACCAAACTGCTGTCAGAAACACCAGGCATCCCCTCTGAAGTAAGATGCTTCTCTCGAAAGTAAGAAGAATTTGGGGTGAAAGGAGAATATGGAGGTCCATTTAGAGGAGAGAGCATATAATACAGGGGAACTAAAGTGGCTGGGACTCTGGGATATACGGAGAAAGAGGGCTGATGAGGCTGAGAGACAGAAAAGCAGGAACATTGTAAGAAACGTGAATTTAATCAGACAATGCTTTTCAAACCCTCTTATATCCACAGGCATTGAAAGATGTCTTCTTTCAGTACCATTGAAAATAACAACTGATGAATGGCAGGATGGGTACATACTAACACAAAACGTGGTTTCGTTTTCCCATTCATTCTTTTGAAAACCATTCTTAGGGGCTGTAGACACCTTGGGACAGTTTTGAGCTAGGGCCTACATGTTTACTTTGAACTGACAAGAGGAAGTAGCCACTCCTGAATCTGTGATCACCATAGAAATTGGAGAGATGGAAAGGGGTGAGGCTGATGTTTGAAGCTTGGTGGAAATAGAAGCTGATCCAAGGTTGGCATCGCTTGGAAGCTTACCAGGAGGAACTCTATCCTAAAACATTTCCACCAGCGCTCATCTTTTTTCTGAGGACAGTCCATGCTAGAAAGCAAACAAACAACAAACAAACAAAAACCCAAACAACAACAGCAACAAAAGCATAGTCCCAAACCTGCACACTGACTCAACAATTAAATAGCTTCTTTCCTGTCCAGAAGCATTTAGTTTAATGTACAGCTCCAGAGGTTTCCACCCATGGTCATCTGGCTCTATCGCCTCTAAGCCTATAGCCAGGTAGAAACATCGTAGTGTAAAGGTTTGGTAAAGGAAAGCTACCTGTTTCATGGAGAGAGGGGGCAGGGAGAGGCTGAAGACAACATAGGCACTTTGAAGGAACCATCTCAGAGACTCATTTCCAAAAATGCCTTCCCCTTAATACTCCACCTAGCTATAAACTCATCAAGCATTTGTCTGACTATGATAGGTATCATCATGATCCAATTACCTCTCAGTGGCTCTGCCAACCAGGGGCATGTGAGCTATTGGGGTGGATACTTCTCTAGCAGGCGAACTCCTGATTTTGTGTGCGTGGCATGCTCACAGTCCAAAGAAAATGATGTACAAATGTGTCAATACAAGAAGTTAGAGGAGCGCATGTCCCCTTGTTCCATTTTCCAGATGCAGCATTTCTATTAGGAATGGGGTCTGTCTAACTGTGGGTCATGTTTCCAAATGAATTCATTAATGATTTCATTGCTGAGCGTTTCCAATGAAGTGGGCTGATTGGAGCACTAACACACCTGTCCAGCATTGCAGACTGCTCATTCTCTAAGGTGGCCATAGCGAAGTACCACAGACCAGACATGCTAAGCAATGGGAATTTCTTTTTCTGGAGTCTGGAATGTTAAGATCAAGGTGATTTCATTTAGTGGTGTCTCTGGCACACTTACAAGTAATCATATCCTCCTTGCATCATTTCATGGGCTCTCCTCAGTGTGTGTTTCTGTATCCAAATTTCACTGTTTTTCTAATAGTGGCACCAGTAACACTACACTTGGACCAATCTCACAACCTCATTTAAATTTAACCGCCTTTTCGGTTAATTCATCTACACTTTGAGTTGTTAGGGAATAGGACTTTGGCATGTCAGCTTTGAAATTAAGCAATTCAACTGATGGCAGGCAGGGTAGCTATGTTGAAGTGAAGGCAGGAAAAAATATGAAATAGGACTACTGTTTGGTCTGAACTAGAATCAGGATGTCTGAGATAAGATGGCATGGGGCTGGGAAGATGACTCAGCCAATTAACTGTCTGACCTGAAAGCCGAGGATTTTGTGTTCACCCCTCCTCAGCAGTTCCCACATAAAATCTGCATGTGGTACTGCACATTTGTAACCCTAGTGCTGAGAGAGCAGGGGCGGGTGGATTCCTGAAATTGGTCAGCTGGCCTAGCTGCAATACTGAGCTCCAGGTTGAGTTAAGAGACTCTCTCTCAAATAATAAGTTGAAGAGAAATTGTGGAAGACTTCCAACATTGACCTGTGATGTTCACACACATGTACACAACACATACACGTGTGTCTGCATCAACGCATGCACATACAGATATACACACATATTCATAAATACATACCACTTACACACACACACACACACACACACACAGAAGAGATACTATAAGCAAGGTGAAGGTGGTCTTCTTTAAGCTCTTGTAGTCTGGGATCTAAGGGACTAATTTTGGAACATCTAGTTTCTAAAGTGTTGAGCTTGGGTCATCTCTCTTAGTGAACTTCTGTGATTGTGATACACTTGGGGTGCAGTTTGTTCAGTCATATTACCCACTCTGGGGACAGAGAGGAAATCCACAAAAGCCTTTGAAAGCCTAGGTTGTATAGTTAGTTACATGTAGGGTCTTACACGTACCCCAGTTGAATTTTCATGTATTGCTATATTTAACATGAAAGGTTATAGTAGCTGCCATTACTGTACACTTCCAAGGTCATAATCCAAATCAATCTTCTCTTTGAAGGTCTCAATATTAAGGGGACAGCTGGGAAGAGAGGTATTCTGTAGACATGCCATCAAACTTCCAGAGATTTGCCTGTAATAGTGGGGATGCATATCTCTGGAGCCTTCTTGAATGCCCATCCTAGGCTTGACCTTATGACCTCACTTGAGTTTTCCTGATTCAAATCACCTTTCCAAACTTTACACATTACTCTCTCATATCCAAGGATATCTAATATTTAGGGATTACAATTTTGTCACTCAAATTACTTGATATTATCCCCAGATTAATGCCATCTGCAAATTTATTTTTTTCCCTGTGTTTCTTCATCAAAATTAGTCTGGGTACATTCACTTTTAATCTATTTCTCTTTATAACATCAAAACCATCCCAAGTTTTCATGGGTTCTTTCTATACACCCCTTTCATCTGTTCAAATGGCTAAAATGTTTTTCCCTGAGAATGTTCAAGTTTCAGGTGGGGTGTCTGAGTAAGTGTCAAGTTCTTTGTCTTCCTGAAGTCACATACAATTTTTGCTTGGCCCTGCTTTTCAGACAATTTCTAGATATGAGAGATTATCCTATTTAACTTTAGGGAAGTAATAGTAATAAATAATAATAATAATAATAATAATAATGTAATTATCTTAAGTCTTCCAAACTATCCTAACTAATGGCTTATTTTTTATTTGAATTAGAAACAAGATTGTTTTACATGACAATCCCAGTTCCCTTCTCCCTTCCTTCCTCCCCTACCACCCCCCAAATAAAACCCTACCTATCACATATCCTTTCTTCTAATCTACACCTGCCACAACCTTTCTGCTCCCTCGTGACCTCTGCATCCTTCCTCTTCTTCCCTTCTCATTCTTTTAGCTCTCTCCCCCCTCTTCCCATGCTCTCAATTTGCTCAGGGTTATTTTTAACACTAAAAAAAAATGCAACACTGGGCTCTGGGGTGATGGATTAGTGGGTTTAAGTACTTTCTGTATAACATGAAGAAGACCTGACTTTGAATGTCCAACACCCATAACTTCATGTGCCTGTGACCTCAGCGTTAAGGGGTAAAGATAGGCAGAACATTAAGGCTCACTAGCCAGCCATTCTAGCAGAAAAGACAAGCTTACAGTTTAGTAGAGACCATGTATTAAAGGGGTAAGGCTGAGATCAATAGCAGAAGACACCTGCTATTCAGTTCTTACCTCTGCACTCAGAAGCACAGACCTGTGTATTTGCACAGTCATATGCATGCCCCGCCCTCACCCCTGCACAATATAACACTGATTATAATTAACGTGTGGTTAGAAGGAGTGCTTCTAGAGGCCATTTCATCCTGAGGAACTGTGGTGGGCCTTTTGGAGAGTAGTTGAGATGTGTCTGCAAGGCTGACTCCAATGAATGACAATTTATCAAAATGCATCCATGTAGCTGTCTTGTCACTCACCACTGGAACTGGATGGCCAAGACAGATAATTTATTTCATCACATTGTGGATATTGCCCTTGGCAATGGCACAAACTCACCAGAAGACATCTCTCTTGCACAGCTCTGGGGTGACGTGTGAGAAGGGATGAAGATAGTGGTGGATGGCTGTATTTCAGCAAGCTGTGACCCAGATAACTGCAATTGCTCATTGTAAAGCAATTTTCTCCTTTTCTCCTAAGTGTAAGTACTAAGCTGTTTATGGCTATTTTGGTATCTCCAACTCTACACCCTTTAGTCCTTCTTTCTACATTTATTGATAGATGACAGAGACATCCCATTTCCTCATAATCCACATCCATTGTCTCTTAGTTCCCCTACATCAGAGACTGGAGTTGATAAGTCTTCTATTTGCCCATCCTTATTCAGGACGAAACTTCATATCCCACAGACATCAGTAGAAAGATGCTCCAGGTATCTCCGCATTTTCTCAGCTTCATCAACCCTCCTTTCTCCTATATTTCTGCCATTACTTCCTTGCAGAATTACCAATAGATCTGTGACAGAAAGGCATACTGAAAAGTCAGTGAAGATCTTTACAACCAATAGTTCATGAGGGCAAGCATCATATGTTGGTGTGTTTTCCACTTTGTCCCCAGTGGCTAGCACAGTGTCCTACCTATGCAGAGCTTAGCTCATATTTACTAATCATTGTCAGAAAGACAAGCAGGTAGGCTGTCTAAGCCCTTGAAGAACTTACTATGTAATAAGAGGACAGTAAGACAGCACTTTATATCCTGTGTGTGGGATATGAACAGAGATTTGTACCAGGGACAGCTATGTTCTATGGAAAGGATCCTTGATTCTAGAAGGAAAATTCAGAAAAGGCTTTGAAGAGAATAGCCTTGATATGATTTGATGAGTACCTAAGGATTTTTTTTTTTTTTTTTTTTGGTTTTTCAAGACAGGGTTTCTCTGTGTAGCTTTGGAGCCTATCCTGGCACTTTCTCTGGAGACCAGGCTGGTCTCAAACTCACAGAGCTCCACCTGCCTCTGCCTCCTGAGTGCTGGGATTAAAGGCATGTGCCACCAATGCCCGGGCGACCTAAGGATTTATTAGCAAGGAAAATGGACATCTCAGCAACAAGTGTACACATGTAAGAGGGACCAAAGCCACAGAAATAGTCAAATGAGGAGAAAAATCACTAGCATGTCAGTGTTTTCTGGGCCTTCACTGTGTACAAGGTATGCTCCACACTCCTAGGGTCTGTCTGAGATGACAGGATATCTGCCACCAAATGAGGATTTCAAGAGGCTCAGGAAAACCCAAGTTATATTCCCACATAGACTTTGATCTGTTAATGGCTTGTTATTCACCATCCTTTCACTTTACAAGGTGCAGCCAACCACCCAGTACTGAGTAATGCGTCATAAAATAGTGAGTGGAAAAAAAATAATTACATGTTCCTGAAATTGCTTGGTGGTTATCCTTGAAATATCAAATCATTCTGATGAATTACTTGGTAATGTAACTTTTCTTTTTTAATTTCATGATAATGTTCCAATTTACTAGTCACAAAGCTCCCTGACATCACTGCCGTCCCAGCAGTGTGGATATTTTAAGCAGTTTTGACAATATAATTACGGTTATTAGGTGGATATTTGTTTCCTATCAACTAAATAATAACACCTTGTCCCAAAATCCAGGTTTCTTGGAACAATCTCAAAGCGCTTTACCAACAAGCATTATTTCTCTGAAGTTCAGAGGACCCTGGATACAGGAAGCAAATCCAGAGTACGCATGGAGGAAGGGTCGCTAAAGGAGACCTGGTCATGGTGGGAGCTTAAGAAGAACAGGTAGCTTGGAACCTGGGTGTACAATCCCTGATTAGAGGATGCAGAGAATGACAGTTCCCATGCAAGAAGAGCAGGGATTTGGTGTCTTCTATTTTGGAAGGCCAGTTCACAGGGCCTGATACAACTCTGATAACTCAGTTATGTCTCTGTAAGTCAACTGTGGTTGGCCCAGAAGTTTTTATTCAATGTGTTCCTTTGTAGTACAATGACATCAATAAGATTATTACTTAAAACATATAGCTTCATTAGCAATTAACATTATGCTCAACACTAAATAAAAACTGCTTCTGATTTAGCAGAAGGTAAAAACAAATGCTGCTGAGACTAGAAAGAAACACAAGTTTTACATTGCTAGGTCTTTCTAGAGAAAAATAATGCATAACTATACTTATAAAACTGTTTCCCTCTTGGACTTCTATGGGACCTCCTGTAGTAGTTCAGTACTTATCCCTAGCATAGGTGTGGACTTTGGGAGCTCATTCCACATAGAGGGAAACTCCCTGAGCCAAGACACACAGGATGGGCCTAGGCACTATCCCAAAGGATATGAAAGACTCTGATGACACCCTATGGAAGACCTCACCATCCAGGGGAGCAGAAAGGATATGTGATAGGTAGGGTTTTAGTTGGGGGGTGAGTGGTAGGGAGGATGGGAGGGAGAAGGAAACTGGGATCGTCATGTAAAACAATCTTGTTTCTAATTCAAATAAAAAATCTGCAAAAAAAAGTGGAAAACAACAACAACAAACTGTTTCCCAGGGCTGTGAGTGTGGCTCTGCGGTAGAATACATATGTGTGTGTGAGGTCCTAGGTTCAGCTCCTAACACCATAAGCAAAGCAACCCCTGACTCCCATACAAACTAAAGCGAAAAGCAACAACAAAACTTATTTCCTTGACTAATAAATTACTTCATATTTAATTGGAATTAAAGTATAATGGTTTGATAACATTTCCTGGTACTGGCCATTGAGGAAGATATGGTACTGGCTTAATCCATCCTTCCTAGAAAAAAAATGAGATAACTTGTGCTAATGAGTTTTTTTTTCAATATAAGATACCACAATAGTGAGAGGTGGGTGTTTTAAAGGGTAGGTTTTATCATTCATGTATTGTCCCCACCTGCAGGATGTCAACCTGGGGCAAGAGAGTCAGGGATAGAGAATGGGGACAAGAGACACAAAAAGAACGACCACAAGACAGGATTCTGATCAAGCGACAAACTTTACTTTTCTCAGGCTAGCTTATATAGTCAGGATATGGGGAGGGGCAGAATGAGTTGTTTGCATACCAGGTGTTAGTATAGGCAGGATATTAGGAAGCCACAAAGAGGATGTTTGGCAGGGTAAAGAGTTTATGAGTAAGAGGTCCAGGAAGGGTTGCTTAGGTGTCTGAGCCTGTGAGTGGAGGACTGGTTCAGGTTGTTTCTTTTCTTGAGCTGAGGTTCTAAGGAGCTACTATGTAAAGGTTAACTATGTGGCCTGCCAAGCATGGCCTAGGATCTCATGCCAAGCCCTGAGATTCGGCTCCCAACAATGTATCATGAGGATAACAGATGAGAAACATAGTGACCAGTGCAAAGTTGCTATGGCTCTCAATGAGAGGTCTCTTGCCATGCCATGGAGCCAACCTGGGCTGGTCAGGAGGCAGAGAAGTTGAGAATGGGGGTGTGTTAGTTACTTTCTTTGTTGCTGTGACAAAATACCTTGCAGAAGCAGCTTAAAAGGGTAGTCACTTGTTTGGGTTCCCAGTTGGCATACAGCTTGTTACCGATCCTGTGGGTCAGTAAGCTGAGAGAGGTTTGGCAGAAATGGGGTAGGACTACAACCCTTGGAAGAAGAGATGGGCAGGTAGAGTGATGTCATAGCAAACAGAAAGGGCTAAAAGGGAAGGTGACGTGGGTATGGTACCCTTGCCTGGTTGCACTTGCCACAAAAGTCCAAGTTGTAGAACCCTGAGCACCTGTGCAGGTGACAATGAGGGCTCTTCAAATGTTCAGACAGTGAATGAGTCAATGGGTGATTGATGGGTGCTTTGGTAAGTCAAGAAGTGATTTATCTATTCCTACCATAAGGAAAAAATTACCTCTATAGCCACAGACAAGTTATTTCTATATTATTTTAGTCTCCCCCTTTCTATCATCTCTCTCTCTCTCTCTCTCTTTCTTTCTATCTATCCATCCTTCCATCCATCCATCTATGTATCTATGACTGACAAGGGTACATAGGGAGTGGCACTATTAGGAGGTGTGGCCTTGGATTAGGTATAACTTTGGGGGTGGACTTTAAGGTTTCCAGCTTCTCTCTCTCTCTCTCTCTCTCTCTCTCTCTCTCTCTCTCTCTCTCTCTCTCCTCATCAGAATATAGGACTTCCCCAGCTCCATGTATGTCTGTGCACTGTCATATTTCCATCCATGATAATAATGGGCTAAACTTCTGAACCATAGGCCAGCCCCAATTAAATGCTTTCCTTTGTAAGAGTTGCCACCATTGTGGTATCCCTTCACAGCAATAGAAAACCAATCTAAGACTCTATCTATCTATCTATCTATCTATCTATCTATCTATCTATCCATTCACTCAAAGACTATCTATCTAGACATAGTCATATATTTAGAGAGGGATAGACAGGTGGATAGCTCGATGCCAGTTGTGTGTGTTTAGGGGATATATGAGAAAGAGAGGGTGGGATTCCAGCACTAGACCTACATAGTTTAGCTTAATTTTCACAACTTTATTATGAAAATTTAATTTAGCTGCATTTATTGATGTGGAACCAGAGAAAAATAAAATCTAAGTCACTTTGCCAAGGTTGTATGGTTAGTTAAAACTGGAACAAGAGTTGGACACAGCTCTGTGGAGTGTTAAGCAGGGCCCGTGGCTGAGTCTGTCTGCTCCCCTTCTCAGAACTACTTACTCACACTAGCCATGCCAGCCAACTGCTTTGGGTTTTGAGAAATTCTCTTTGCAAGTCTTCAGAGAATAGGATGATTCTCAAAATTGATTTGTCAGCTTGACTGACAGCTTACTAAATATCTCCAGCTTTACAAAAGTAAAGAAAGAGAAAATAACCACAAAGGACTATTATTTGATGTGCTGACTAATATTTCTGAGCAGGTATCTAATTAAAATAGGTTCATAGAACCAGTCTGGCTCAAGAACACAGTATAAAAAGCTCACTTGAATGCACCAAGAATAAAGAAATGGTGGTGGTGGAAAAGAAGCTCAGGGGGTAGAGGCCCTTACTACCAGACTGAAAACCTGAGCTTGATGCCTGGGTCCCCTAATAGAAATGAGAGCCAGCTCCAAACACATGCGGTAGCATGTGCCCCATCCCACCCTCAAATAAATAAATGCATTTAACTACTTATAAAAGAACAAAGGTAATACATATGTATTGCACACACACACACACACACACATACACACACACACACATACGCGCGCGCACACACACACACACAGAGAGAGAGAGAGAGAGAGAGAGAGAGAGAGAGAGAGAGAGAGAGAGAATGGTATTGGAGAATTTTTGAAAACTCTAAGAATCTTTTGGCAAATTCATATTAAAAGGTTTTGAGAATATTTTTTATAAAAGCATGATAACTTTTCCCTAAAGGTTGGAGCAATAAGAAATAACACAATTTCTATTTGGGAAAAATGAAACTGCAAGATCCATTTAACACTAGACTCAGGGAAGGAAGGAAGCTCCCGGTTCATCTCAGTGGCACTGGGGGAGTCCTGGAAACTGAGCTCCATTTCCAGGACTGACTGGAGCAGGGGTGGGTGGGTGTAGGGGGTGGGGAGGACCCTGCAATAGAGAAGAACATGTATTCACACAGCCGGCCTATATGTGCTCCTGCCCAATTCTTACTCGCAGACTGCTAGATGCTTTGGAATGCAGGGGTTTGACAGACCTTTATCGGCTTTATAGTCGATAGTCCTTTATCCCTATTAGATAAAGATTATCCTAGAAAGACCTCAGCCCTTAAGATATCCAGTTCTAATATCTGGAGCCACCACGTGTCATGTTATGTAGCATGCAAAACTCTGAAAATTTGATTAAGGATTTTGAGATGGGGTAATTATTTGGGTGGTGCTTAGGTGTAGTAATGAGGACCCTTACCAAAGTTAATCAGGGGAGATTCAGTGACAAGGAGCCACCAAAATGATGTCTAGGGCTAGATGCTGCTCTGCCCACTTTGAAAATAGAAGAGGTCAAGAGCTGAGGGCCGATGGGTGCAGCCCTAACTAGGAGAAGGGTGAGTGAAAACTGGTCCCTTGCCTTCAGAGGAGTATGGCATTTCTACAACTAGATGGCATCTCCTGAAACTTCGATTGGGGCTTTGACCTCTAGAACTACTAAAGTATATAGAGACAGTCATTGAAGCCACAGCGTTTGTAGTAGTTTGTCACAGCAGTCCCTGCAAACAAATGCTGTTTTGTATTCAACGTAATAGCAAGGAACAAAAAGAGCTGGAACTTGAACTCGGATAGTTTGACAAAATATCTGGTACCATTCCCAGAAGTATATATACAGTTTCTTGCTTTGTGGAATAGATTATCGTCACAGGCACTGTTCAATTTTTACCCAGCCTCTACCTTCCCACACTGACTCCCAAACATGACTGTGCAGAGACCCAGAGCCCAAAGATGAGAGAAAAGCCCCCAAAACTTTCCATTTTAAAATAGGTGAATTTGATGCAGTTTCTAGAGTCTAATTTGGGCATCATCAGCAGCACTTTCTATTTTTTTAATGCATCTCATATACATAGGAAGAGATAGATAACACTATGCCAGCAGGCTCCTCTTCCTTTTAAATGCACAAACGCTTGAGTGGAACACGGAGGTTTGGGGAGGTTACCGTGTGCTTAGCAAAGCATCTATCACCCCTGGGAGGCCAGGAGGCTCTCCTGTCCAAGAAGAGATTGTAACACATCCAGGCAACTTGCTATGGTATTTCTTACACCTACTGTCACAAAGGACCTTACGCTGTGTGGCCTAAAATAGCAGGGACTGAATGATTCACTCTGCTGGAGGCTGGATATCAATCAAGGCCCCAGGAAGGCTTGGCTTCTTCTGCAGCCTAGAATATAACCTTCATTTTTGTGTTCCAGCTTGTAAGGGTACTACACCACCTTCACTGCTTCTCAGCTTGGTCTCTGTCTGTGCAGCCACATAGCCATCATCCCTTGTGAGAGCCTCTGTGTTTCTGCTTACTTTCTTATGCCAACATTAGTTAGATTGGATGGAAGACCGACACTGACTCCAGTACCGCTGCATCTTAATTTAACTAATTGCATCTGTAATAATCATTTCCAAATAAGGTCAGAGTCTGGATGACTGGGAGCTATGGCTTCAGTGAATCTTTTGGGAAGGGGTACACAATCCAGTCTGTAATGCTTGCCAAGGCCATTTAGCTGGCAAATGGCAGTGATGGACTCAAGTATTGTAGATGGGGCCCTTTCCCATTCTCCAACCTTGATGGGGTCTGTGTGCAAGTGAGTGGGTGTTTACCAAAATAAGAATGCGGGGCTTTTCAGTGCCTTCTTAATTCCTTCTAGCAAATTCCTGGCTCCGGGAAGTCTCCCAGGTATCTGCTTGGGAGCTGTGCTTTGCTCCACTGAGCTCAAGTTGGAGGGAGCTCATGTTTGCAAGTCTTTTGTCCCTATTCCAAACGGCTTAGCTACTTTGTTTCCATTCTATTCGGCATGAAATTGCTCTCCTATGTGCAGACTAGGATACTTTTTATTGGGATGAATTTGTTTCTACCTAAGAACAGTTGGGTCCCCTGATCCATTGGGTCATCTGTTGAAAGTTAACCATTCCTATCCTGGGCATAGTTTGAAATTTGGGGGGTGTTGGCCTTTCCCTTTTTAATTTGTAAGCGCTCTAACTACACTAACCTTTGACCATCATGAGGGTTATTATTTTTCTCTAATCTATCACTCGTCTTTTGACATTGCTTTATACTTCCTTCTCATGCAAACATCACGGTCCCCTTGCGATCTACATGCATTTGCCCTCCTTTGTTGCTATTGGACTGCTCTGGGGGTTCTCTCTGCTCCCTTGGTGTTATGCACACCCGCCTTAATTTCTCCTTTCCCTGCCGATTCTCATTCCTTGAATACTTTTTTCTCTTATGCATAAATGGAATATGCAAATGATTAAGAAGTTGATGATTGCACTAACAAGATGAATTGTGCTGAAGTCTGTTTACTTAGCACAAATGAATTGTAAGAGTTGAGACTATTAGCAGCCCTACATGATCTCCGCATTTCGGTGAATGGGCTCTTAGCTCATGGAATCCACAGTATTGAACTCATAGGTGTTATTGTGACTGGGAGCACTGAAGCAAGACATGTTGGACAGAAAAGAAGAACAAAGCCTATTCTCTTTCTTTGTACTCATGTTTTCTTTTGGCAAAGCTTGAGATGAACTGTTAAGCAAATCAATGCCATTGTGCCTACACACATATATGCATACACATGCTTAGGTCAGAGACTGCTGGGTATGTGCCACTCACATGCCTTCTATAAGACTGGAAAGATAATACTTCATTCATCACTAGGGTCATGGGTCATAGCTGATATTCCCACAACAACGACAACCAGCACAGATTAGAAAGATTAGAAAGAGAAATGCCTCAGAAAATTATTGCAGGGCTTTTATATTTTGTTTTGTTTTTTCATGCCACAGGAGCCTTATGAAATCAAGATCTCAGAAAAACCATATTTTTATATTATGCTCGATGAAAGAAGTGATGAGTTGCACAAAGATGAATAGAACAAAGGAACACGTTGTAATTGTAACAAACTTGGGGAGAACCTGTCTGTGAAGATCCTTCTTGGCTTTTTCACACATTCCTTCTCCCTGGGTATGGGTAAGAACACTGTGTAATGAGAGTCTTATAACCTCATTCCAATGGAAGTTGGCTAAAGAGGGGCCTTTCTAGGTTTATGTCTTGCTTAGGGGAAGTAGAGTTCTAGTTTCTACAACCCACCTCTAGAGAGTTGAATCCTAGTTTCTGTGACTTTCCTGGGGAAGGAAATAGGATGAGAAACAGGACCACAAAAGGTCAGAGAGATTGCTTTTGCATCCTACCAGTCCCCCTCAGTTCAAAGCTTTCAACAGCCAACATTACTGTTTTGGTTGGTTTTGTTGAGCCTGACTCTGGTGGAGGGTAGGAAATAAACCCGACGACTGTGTTAAAACTGGCATATTGGTGAAGTTCTATGAAACTGTGAGAAATTAGACACCTGGATTATTTTGAGACCTGCCCTCTACAATTTGTGGCCAGTTATCATATCTTATTTAAAGCTTCCTACAAACCAAAAATGGACAGAGTGCTTGCTAGGCCTCTTTGGATTTGGAATATCAGAACTCTGGTCCCTATTGGATAAAGTCTGACAGTTTGATTGGCATCAAAAGAAAAAGGCTTTGCAATGGGTTCATACTGTATTGAAAGTTATTCTGACGTGAATCCATTTAGTACAGCAGACTGATGTTGTCATATACATTCAAGATAGATGAAAACAATATCCCAACAGCGTGTTAAATTCAATAGGAAAATCAGAGTAGGTGCAGCTCAAATTCTAGTTGGTCTTAATAATAAAATTCCTGGAGCCAGATATAGGGGTTAATGGTGAAAAATCAGAGAAGCAGAGAAGCCAAGTTTTACCTCCACTGAATCCTCAGAATGAATGCCATGAGCTCCTGTCTCTACCTCCTTATATTTCTATCTCCACCCAGCCATATCACTCCTTTCCCCACCTCCCTAGTGCTGGGAATAAAGGCGTGTATCTCCCAAGTACTGGGATTGACTCTGTGTGCCACCACTGCCTGCCTGGCCTCTATGTCTAACTAGTTGCTAGCTCCACACTCTGATCTTCAGGCAAGATTTATTTGTTAAAGCACAAACAAAATATCACTACAAGTAGGTCTCTAGATTCTGTTTCACAAATGTGCTATTTACCATGGAGAAATACATAGTGCTGAAAAATGTCTGCTACTGAGTCTAAGTAAAGGTCAAATGTCTGTCTATAGGATGCCACATGGCAATGCGATTGTGGCTGTCCATCAAGATTTGGGTGTTGTCAGCTCTGCCAGGTAGTAATAGTGGGCAGGTACAGCAACCCTGATCATGTGATGAAATTAGTCCATGGTGGATCAAGCTCAGACTGGCCAAGAAACGGCAGGTAAATTATACAAACAGGTAACCCTTAGCACCTGTTTCTGTTGTACCAGATCCCCTCCTACTACTACTTATGGTATCTCACAGGGACCCCTCCCCAAATGACCAGTGGTAGAGAATGAAAGCCCCCATCCTGGTTCTTGGGTGGGCTACCCCTGTTTGTCAGCATGCTGACCATGGTCTTCTGCCTCATTCTGCCTGACTCAACAGGATCCATGACAGTAAAGAGTGTCTGAGTGCATCAACTTTGAGAGTTGGATCATTACCTTTGTATGGGGGTGTTAATGTGGCCCGAGAAAAGGCCATGGAGAGTGGTGAATGGCTTAACTGAAAGGATAAATATCTAAAGAAAGAAGGCTGGGAGGCTGGAAGCAAAGAAGTCTACAGCAGAGTCACGGGTATAGACAAAGTGAATGACCCAGAGAATATTGATCTCTCTGACCCTGCCACCATCATTCCCAGGAAAGTTCTTTGACAATGTCCTTATCTTAAAAGCATGCAACCTTGGTCCTGTTGGACTAAATGTGTCAGTTACCAGGAGAAGTGTATATGGGTGTTTCTGCTAGATTCTCTAAGATGGATACTGGCCGTTGCCTTGTTATGCTGGCTCCTTATACTAGTCGATCAAAAGGTTGGGATCAAAGTCATTACTAGAGTCACAGAGGTGATTAGCTGCTTATCACAACAGTCCAGGCTTCTGATTAGGATAAACACAGAGAGAGGTGTGAAAACGAGCAGATCTACTGGGGCATTTCTTGGGGTTGTCCATGTCATTGCTAAGGACGGTGAACATCGGCTGTGGCAAAACAAAGGTACTGTAAACAGGACTTCATGCCTTGATGATCAAGCTCTAGGCCACCCCTTTGTTCAACAACTTACACCAGCAGAGTCCCAGCCAAAGTAGAGGTCAACGGTGGTGGATGACCCTGTGGTAGAATCAGGTACAGGCAGAGCCTTCTTCTCTGTCACCCGTGTCTCTGACAGAGTGCCTGTTCTGGCTACAGGAGTTTGCCAGGCTCAAGATCTACCTGGCTTAAAGGCCAGGTAGTTATTTCCCCATCTCCTTCTCCTCTGAGTAATCATTATGCAGCAATGGATGGGAATCAGCGATTCTTTCTCTGTGAGTCCCTCAGAAGGTCTTTTGCAGAAGCCAGCATTAATAACGCACTGGTTACACACAATGCCATGCTTTCTGACATTTTCCATTTCTACTCTGACTGTGTCCTTCCACTGTGCTCCCAAACAAATGGTATACAGCAACTCCTCGTCTCTCTGTGTGTTTTTGTGGGAATCCCAGCTTGGATATGTAGTAGGCAATAAATACTAGATTTTGGTTTTGGGTTTTGTTTGGTTGGTTGTTTTTTCTGACTTTGAAAGACAGGTTGATTACATTTCAGATGCCACCAAATTCCAAACAACAGTGAATACTGGGGGATCTGAAAGAACAAAAGAATGCAAGTTTTTTTTTTGAAGCAAATTAGATGAGATTTAATATAGATAAATATAAGATAACACATCTGGGAAAGTCATAATCAGTGTTAATTTAAAGCAGGAGCCTGTAATTTGTAAAACAATCAAACCAACAAAAACCCGGGAATAATAACATGCAATAAATTATGAATGAAGAAACGCACGGCGTGTTAAACAAGCAGAGTCTGTGATTTTATAAAGCAGAGATGAAATGTGAGCAGAGCTATCATTCCAGGATTCTTACCAAGACAGCTTTGACACCAAGGTTCCAGTCAGTCATGGCAGAGAAGGCAAAGTTAGAACGGGGTGTGGGATTTGGATGAGTCGTAGGGGTAAATTCTGAGAATACAGAGCTCTGTCTTACCTCTGAAGTGGCTTGGTTATTAGGACGAGGGACCAGCAACAGAGTCTCAGCCTAGTTGAGGGGGAGAGGAGGACAGTAGACACACAGAGTTACCAGCAATGAAGGCCTTGGGTCTAAGTGGCTCTGACCTCATTTTTTTTTTTTTTTTTTGGTCTGTGTCAAAGTAGAAATGAATTGCTAATCTCCCTCTCTCCTACGACCTGCAGGCGGGTCAAGGTACAAGCCCTAATGGAGGCAACAGCTAGATGCCTGGGGTGGTAAAAGAAACTGTTCAGTTCTGGCACTGACTTATGTCAGTTGTGATTCTGCTTAGCTGTAAATGAGAGGAAGCTGGGCACAGCAGCTTAGATAAAGGTGTGTGTTGTTTCTCATAGGAAGCAAGACAGGTAGGAGTTGTCTATTTCTGGCCTTGGATGAGCTGTTTGTTGACATCAGGATCAGGGACTCCAGAGCGTATCTTCATCTTTCCTTCATGATCAAAAGATGGCTGCCAAAATATTGGGAGTTGTGTGTGTTCTCCTTATGTCAGGAAGGAGGGTCATTGGAGGGAAAGACACGTGTCATGTGCATGTTTTTCTTTCATTAGATGGAAATGTATCCACTAAGCACACGGATTTCCCTGAACAAACACAGAAATGCTCAATAAAAGAATTGTGAGCCCATCAGGATTAGCTACCTACTTAGTGTATGCTGCTCGTTCTCTGAAAATCAAAGTCCAGTTTTGTTCAAGGCAAGATGATCAGCTCAAGTGAAGTACTTGCTTTCTCAGTAGTCCAGTGCATCTAAGAATAGCCAGGTCACAGATTCTGACCTATGAAGATTAATCTTAAAGGTCTCCCCTCTGGTAATATTTTGTCCCTAATGAAATACAAATAAGCGAGTAAGCACAGGGTACGGCAGTCTTGTTCCTCTTCTTATTTCTGACTTGGACACCCTCTTATGATCACAAAGAAGGTCTAAAACTAGCACGGAACTCTCCATCATTTAGGAATCACCTTCACTTGCCTTTTAATGCAAGCATTCCCAGCCATCCACGAGTAGATTTCATACCTCTCCTCATTAGTCCTTCTATTGTTTCCACCAGCAGTCAATCAATCCACGTTGTGGCGTGTGTTCTGTATGTATTCTGTCTTGCCCATTAAAATGAAAATATCTCAGAGCAGGAGAGACGGCTCAGCAGTTAAGTCCACTGGCTGCTCTGGCAGAAAAAAAAAAAAAAAAAAGCTGGGTTCAATTCCCAGAACCCACATTGTAGCTTACAACCAATCCAATGTGCTCTTCTGATCTCCACAGACACGAGGTATGTACACGGTGCACGTAGAGGCATGCAGACCAAAAGGTTACATATATAAAATAAACAATTCTCACAAAGCAATTTACGATGCAATCAGTTCCTGAGGGTTAGGCGCGGTACTAGGCACAGAGAAGTTGCTTGGCAAACTTTTTCTAAGTTCTTTCATAAGGTCTCTAGAAGGGAGCTCTCAGTTCTGAGCAGCACTTTTCCTGGGAGAGCCCTGAGGATCAACCACCATATGCAGAAGTTGAGGCTGGAGCTCCAGTTTTGCCATTATGTGACTTGGGGCATTGGCCAAGGCATTTCAGCACTCAGTGGGCTTCAGATTTTATCCAAGCAATGAGCTCGATGGGATGTGACCCTTCCAAGGTCCTTCTAACTTGTAACTGATACAGGGACCTCTGATTTCTCTAGGTGATTTTTCTGATTTTAGGGAGTGCCAGGTGAAGAGACAATATGACCATGACAACTCTTATAAAATAGAGTATTTAACTAAAGCTTGCTTACAGTTTCAGAGGTTTAGGTCACTGTCACCATGGTGGGGAGCATGGCTGTTTTAATTAAAAATGGTGTGTGAGAGAAAGATGCCATTCAACAGAGCTTGGGTAGAGGGGTTTTTTACTGGGGGAAAGTGAATGAATGGGAAAGGGGGAGAGGGGAGACCAAACTCTGGGGCCAGAAATGGCAGAAGACAAGAGAGAGAAAGAGAGAGAGAGAGAGAGAGAGAGAGAGAGAGAGAGAGAGAGAGAGATTTGGCTTGGGCTTTTGAAACCCTGCCTCCAAATCCCAAAGCCCTCCTCCAGTGACACACTTCCTCCAACAAGGCCACACCTTCTAATCCTTTCAAAAATGCCACTCCTTAGTGACCAAGTATTCAAATCTATGAGCCTACAGAGGCTATTCTCATTCAAACCATGACAGGGAGGTTTGGGGTGTTTGTTGTTGTTGTTGCTATTTGTGATTTTCGATCATGACTCTCCAAAAATAATGAATTTCATATCATAATTCACTTCCTGTGATAATTTAGGAATTATCTTTTTATTTTTTTAAAGTTCTTTTAGATTTATTTAATGTATAGAGTATTGCTTACATGAATGTATATGTGCTACCTATGTGCTTGGTGCCGTTGGAGGTCAGAAGAGGGTGTCAGACCACCTGAAACTGTAGTTACATATGGCTGTAAGTCATCACATGAGTGCTGGGACCTGAACCTAAGTGCCCTGCAAGAAACTTGACAAATGCTCTTAGGCAAAGAACCACCCATCTCTCCAGCCTGTATGTTTTCATTTATAAGGTTCACATTTTTCACCCCTCTCTTAGTGGATGGCTACCTGAACTTGGGAGCCTTGCCCCATGCAATCTTCAATTAAAATATAGCTTTCCTTGGAAAATATTTAGTGGTGATGTTATTAATTATAATATGATATAATATTAATACATTGTAAGATCGTTATTGTAATTTAAACATATGCAATAACATGATAAAATAATAAATACAGCATATGTATAGCCCTTCAAGCTCGCAGAATCTCATTTATTTATTGCATTAGTTCTCTAATGAGACCAAATCTATTTTCATATCAGAAAATGAGCTCAGAAAGCAATTAGTATGTCAAAGACCCTTTTGTAAGCCAGTGGCAGAGCCAAGACTCAAACCATGAATTTAAATTCTTTGTTCAGACCTCTTCCTCATCTTGAAATGTGAATTGAGATGCAGAAAACTTAGATGAGTCACATCTGCAGTGCCCGCTACGGTGTCTCTTCTGCAGCATCTCCTCCGAGTCTGCTAATTCCATTGTCAGCTCTCAGGATGGAGACCTGGAAGCTCACAAGACACACTCATAGACCTGCTGTAGTCACACTGGGTGACTACAAAGGCCTGTGAAGACCTCCGGAACATCCTGCCTCTTCCTCGTTGAATGCTGTGGAGGTGATTGCTTGACTTATCGCCTGCTCACTGGGAGTGATTCAATCCATTTAACTACTTCTGAGCTTGTGAAAGGTTGTTGTGGAGCCCCTTAAGCAAGTTGGAGCTGCAGGTTTTTGCACAGCTCTGCCACAGATATCTGCCTTTCAGCGTAGCACAGAGTAGCGGTTGTCTCTGAGAGATCCTGTTCACATCTCTCTCCCTGTCCTTTTGCTTCTGCCTTGTGTTATTCTCACTTCCACTCCAGCCCTTTCCATGGCCCAAATATTTGCTTCACATACATAGCATAGCATCTGCCATGTAGTGGGTGGTCATTAATTCTTTTGCAAGCATTCATTCAAAGGGCTGAAGGGTTTTGGTGGTGTGGAGTAAATGAATTGTCTGAGACAGATCCCTGGTGATGGGGCTCTTCTCATGGTTGGGTCACTTTTCATGGGAACCACATGGATCATGGTATCTGTTGGACACATTCCTCACCTTAGCCTTTCGCTGCCTTAGGAACGACCTGCAAGAGAGACTGTGGCAGTGGTTTGGGCTCAGGTGGGCTAGAGACGGCATGAGGTCAGTGAGGTCAACATCCAGGAAAGAGAGGGCGGCACTTTGATATCTGTGGTGATGGAGTCAAAGTACAGAAACTGTCGTTCTGTTTTTCCAGGAGCCAGAGCCTGATGAGTAGCCAATGGGGGATGGCAGTCTCTAGGAGATACTCTGGCTTGCAGAGACATCATGGGGCCTTGAGGTCACACCAGTCTGGACCAGGAGTGATCTATTTTCTTCCTTCCTTCCTGCTATCCTCCTCCAGTATCCACTGAGCTTCTGTTGGGTATTGCTTTAAAAATATCAGCGGGGCTGAGAATTGATGTAGCATTCAAGAGCACTTGTTGCCCTTGCAGAGGACTCAGGCCTGGTTCCCAGAAGTCCTATGGCAGTTTATAACTCCCTGTAACACCACTTTCAGGTGTTCCAGTGTCCTCTTCTGGCCTCTGTATGTACTACACACAGGTGGTATAAATACATGCAGAAAAAATACTTATTATGTGCATAAAATAAAAATGAACAAATGTTTTAAAAGTAAAAATTTAAAAATCCAACCTCTCCTCCTCATGGACTCTGACTTAAAAAAATATAAGCTAAATAAACCTCTTTTCTTGATAAAGTACCTAGTCTCAAATACTTTGTTTGAGACTACAGAATACAGATAACCTATTTAAAAACTAGAATAGGGCATTTGGTAGAGAGGGTAGGACAAATCAAAGATGTTCATTGAGAAGACAATCTTAGAGCTCACACTTGAATGATTAAAAAAAATAAACCACCCACACAATTTTGGTAAGATAATAGTAGGGACAGAGCCCCCACCCCCACCTCCCCACCCCCACCCCCCCACCCCTGCCCCCGTAAGGGATTGACCTTGGTGTGTTGAAGAACAAGGAGTTCAGAGTTTTTGGTGCTGATCCAGATGAAAAGAGGGATAGGAGATAAGGTCAAAAGAAAGCTGTGAGCAAGTCTATATAGGCAGGCTTAGATACACAATTCATGGTGCTTAGGACCAAGAGAAAATACAATGAGTGCTCTTTGTTCTAGAATTATTACAAATTTCAGGACAGTGCCAGCAGAGCATTAAAGCAAGCTTGGAGTCTTCCTGAGCACAGAACACCTTCCATTGTCTTAGTTTTGCTTCTGTGATAAAATACATCAACAAAGAGCTAAGGTTTATCACATTTACCATTCCAGGTCATGATCAATCATTGTGGTGAAGTCAAGGCAAGAACCTGGAGCAGCTGGTCACATCTACAGTCAAGAGCAGAGAACAGGTGCATGTATGCTCATGGCTAAGCCCACTTTCTCTTCTTTATACAGTTCGGGTCTCAACCAGTGGATGGAACTTCCTGCTTTTAGTCTTCCCACATCAGTTCTCATAACCACAGACATGCCTACAGGCCAACATGGTCTAGACAATCCCTCATTTAGAGTCTCTTCCCAGATGGATGAATCAAGCTTGTGGCAAGTTGACAATTAAAGCTAACTATATCAATGGCATGATGGATGGTCATGTCAACAGCATTTGCATGGGGAGAGGGACTTTCTGATGGACTTCACAGAGCTTGAGGGACAAAGTGAAGTTGAGACTGCTTTCTAAGGTTTCACTATGGCTTGTGGGATGGACGCTGATGTCACTGACCGTCTCAGGAGGGAGTGAAGAGTCAATGACTTACAAAAGAGATGGGGCCTGGAAACTCACGCTAAATTCAATTTGTGAATTACATACCTGGGTTGGGATGTAGAGAAAGTAGTATGGAGCAGATGGAATGGATAAACCAGAGATTATAATTTGTTTTATTATAGGAATGGCATGAGCTGGTATTATTCCATGAAGATTGTGCAGGCATGTATTTCATGTTCATCACAAATATAGGAAGCCACGTTATTATTTCAAGACCACCCTAGCACTTATCATCCATGTGCCCTAGAACACATTTCCTAGTCTTGTTGTCTCTATAAAATAAGATTATAATATCATAATATAGTATATTATATTATTATGTGATATTATAGTATCTTCTAGGGCAGTTGTGGAGATTAAATGGCTAGTGTACCTAATGCCTGGTGCAGTGTCTGGCAAGCACTAAAACTGTGTGGATAATCAACATTGACATTAATGAAGATTGGCTTATTTTCAAGAGGAGATCAGCACTGCTGTGAACACTGTGCTCTGAAACCTCCCTGCGTACCCAAATATCCAGGTTGAATGGATGAAGAGGTACAGACAGACAGGAAAAGTACCCAGGCATGCAATATTCCACCCACAGTGCCAAAGGTTGGAATTCATTTAAAGGTAGAATTGGTTAAGAGAACACACTCTTACATAAAACTTTTCTCTTTTTTATTTAGAATTCTCTTTTTGTTTTTTAAGAAATGTTCATTACAATGGCTACAGAACCTCAGGTGTGCTTTTTGGTTTTTCTTGCTTGTGGGATACTAAGGTCCTGGTTTCTAATCCAGCCCACCTGGTATATCAAGATAATCAAAATAAATCTTTAAAGGCCATAAGCGATCCTAGTTCTATGAAGTTGTGATATCTGGGGTTTGAGGTGGCCGTGCTGATTATATTTTAAAGCTGAAAGATGATGCTCAGGAAAATGAGACACCTTAAACTAGGATGGAGATGCAACTTTGGTTCTTGGTAGGTATGGGGGCTTAGTGAAACTTCTAGCCGAGAACGGTTCCCTAGCTTGTCCATCGTCATGCTTCACGGCCAAGCATGCCAAAAGCTGCTTGCCTAAAAAAAAAAAACGTTGCTATTGATTCTCTGTGGATTTTACATCATGCATTCCCATCCCATTCATTTCCCTGTCCCTTCATGCCCCTTCTGCCCTTGCAACCTCCCCCGGAAAATAAAACAAATCTTAAAGGAAAAACAAAAGGCAAAAACAAACAAACAAGTCTCTGTGTAGACGCTGTAGTGGAACAGAGTGAGGCCACACAGTACACCCTTTAGTCCATACATCTTTACTTGTAAGTGTTCATTACAATGAGTCATTGGTCTGGTTCAAGGCCCCTGGCTTCTGCTACACCCTTGGTACTGGGCCCTCATTAGGACTCCTCTTGGATTTCCTGTTTTCCTCATGTCATGGAGATCCTGCAGCTTTGAATCTGCAGGTCTGGCCCCTTCACATGCTCCAGCATTCATAGATGAGGTAGGCCAATTCATAGGCCTGGTTATGAGTCTAAAAGCTGCTTAGCTTTAATTGCTTAAGTTATGGAATAACCTACAAAGCCCAGAGAAGGATCAACAAAACCCTCTGCCTTGAGATTTGCTTTATACACCATTAAAAAGTAAAACATAAAATAGAAAATTATCCATTCAGGTCTCCTTCTTTCAGCAGGTAATTGGGATAAAGACATTCGCACCCTGTCAACCATGTGGAGTTTTGGGGTGTGTGTGTGTGTGTGTGTGTGTGTGTGTGTGTGTGTGTGTGTGTGTGTGTGTGTGTGTGCATATAAAGGACAGAGGTTTATGTCAGGTGTCTTTCTTGATCACTCTCCACCTTGTATATTGAAGCAAATTCTCTGATTTGAACTGGGAGTTGGGAGTTCTTCAATTTGGCTAGTAGAGCTAGTTGCCTTGCTGTAAGAATCCCTATCTCTGCCTTCCAAACACTGGGATTACAGCTGATCCACCATTTCTGCTTGGCATTTCCATGGACTCTGTGGACCAAAACTCTGGTTCTTACATATATACAGCAAATGCTTTCCCATTGAGCCATCTCTCCAGCCTCTAAAACATATGTTTATACATTTAATATAAATAAATGTGTGGTTTTAGAAGCTACACACACACATACACACACACACTTGAGTTTTATGACACTATATATAAATATTTATATACTCAGATATACTTTGTATTTTTTAGTCTTGTTACTACTGTGTGGCTTTTTATTAAATTCAAGACTGTAAATGTTGTGTCTACTTTACAAATTTAACTGCTAAATAATCACATCTCAAAACTAATAGCATTTTATCCATTTCTCTATTAATTACTACTGTCTTAGGTTCCTTTCCTGTCTCTAAGATAAAATACCCTGACAAAAGCAATTTTATGGGAGAAAGGGTTTGTTCTGGCTTACAGTTCCAGTGGGATACAGTCTGTCATGACAGAGAAGACACAGCAGCAAGCAGGAGGCTGGCTGGTCACATTGCAGCCTGCACTCAGGAAGTAGAGAGCCAACAGGAAGTGGGGCTGGGCTATGAGAGCTCAAGCCCTGTCCTAGTGTTGTATCTCACTTCCTATAGCAAGGCTCCACCTCCTAAACATCCCATAACCTTTCCAAAGAGTTGAAGTAAGTCTATGGGAGGCATTTCACATTCAAACCACATCAGGTAGGTAGGTTTTTCTCCCCACCCCCACTTCCTTTCTAGTCTCCCTTCTTTCTCCTGTTTCCTTCTTTGTCACTTGTTACTAGTGATGCTGGCCTTACCCTGGGGCAGGACAACTTGTGCACACTTTGGTGTCTCCCCAGGGCACTGTTAGCGAGGTAGCTGCAAGATGGAGCAGCATACTAACTTACAACACTGCAGAGTTTGTCATCTTGTTTTCCTGAGTACTTTTCCTTGCTTACACCTCACAGTGATAAATGCAAGTTACAGGTCCCTCACAGTCTCATAAACATTAGCTCTTTACTGGCAGGAAAGATACATCCCTGTTACTTTAATTATATTTCTTTGATTTGTGTGTGGGGTGAACCTCTTTCAGGTGTTCATTTGGCTCTATTGCCCTGGCTGGGTTTTTATTAAGTTCAACCAAATGTCAGCCCTAGTGGGTTTTCATTTTCGACCTCTGTTACCCAGTTTGCAGGGGTCTACAGTGGCAGCTTATAAAGGGGGAGAAGGCAAAGAAGATTTAAAGAGATTTCACAATTCAATTTTGCTTGTGCTTAACTGTTCAAGCCCAAACCTGGACAACTCTATTTTTCCAAGTTGGTTCTGTTTCCTGTCTACCACACAGGTCCTCCATGTCATGTCCTTGCAGGAACTATCTAAACTTGGGAAAGTCAATCTGGACTTTGCAGAAAACTTTATTAAGCTCAATTCTGTGTATATTTATCAAATTCTCGTTTTGAACCACACAGTGTTCCCCAGCACAGAGAACTTATTCCCTTCCAGGGCCAATTAACACAGTGATTAAAACAAGGAACAGATGTGTCCTGACTATCTTCCTGTCCCGAGGAGCCTGGAACCTCAAGAGTGACAGTTTCTTGCTACCCCCCCAGCCAGAGATGTTCCAGCCCTACCAAATAAGTCGTCAGAAGAAGTCGCTGTCTCTGTGGCCTTATGTCCCCAGCACCTGGCCATGACCTCCCACGGGATACCCACCCCCACCCCCTCTCAGTGATTGTCTGTGCATCATCAGGAGAGCTCCTGCCGCCAACTTCAACCACACTCACATTTAAGAGGAAAGAAACAACAACACAAAACACCACAGATGGTATTGTGGTTCCAGGCTAATTGCAGCATATTTATCTGATAAGTAATTCTCATTACATACTCATCAAACGATTATGGAAACAAGTGGTGGCTCCATCATTGTGCCTGTCAGGTCTGGTTAATAAAAAAAAGGAACAAAAAAAAGATTAAAGAGAGGAAAATTGCTAAGCTAAGAGTGGTCATGGGACCAGGAGGCAGACTGTAAAAAGAAAAGAGCACTTCTAGGCAATTAACAAGGATGGCTCAGGCCCAACTGGCTATGCCTTCTCAGGGAACTTCTGTTTCCTCTTATGCCCCTCACCTCCAGCCCCCAATCCCTGGCCTCAGATGGAAGATCTGAAGAGTTGCCTAGCCTGTCTCTGCCCTTTGCTCCCTTGCTCTTGTCCCACTGACTAAGAAAATTCTCAAAAGGGTCTCTGTCTTGCACTTGGGGCTATTGCTCATGCTTGTACAAAGATCCTTGGATCTAATTCAAGTCGACATAGAGGCCAGGGATGTAGGCTGAAAATACACTATTGTAGGTTCAATCGAAGCTCCGATCTCATGACAACCACCCACCAGTCATTGCTTGACACTAAAGACTGGAGTCTTCTGTGTCTCAGCTCACATGATAGCAAAACAACGGGCAGCATAGCATGCTACCTGGAGCACCTGGGGCTAGCAAACTGATCCTGCATGCAGAACCTTAAACTACAATGGACTCCACATGAGCCTTCAGTCAAGGTCAAGTCAATGACTCTTGAGCCACGGGGCTAGCAAACTGATCCTGCATGCAGAACCTTAAACTACAGTGGACTCTGTTAGACCCCTGGAAAACTCAGGTATCCGGGGTCCCAGGCCACGACCTGCAGAGATCTCTCGTAGGACAAGCGTAAGGGGAGTGTCTAGGGGTAAGCACAGGCTCACGACTGGTGTGCCTCCAGGCTTGGAGGGCTTGCCCTGTGTTGATTGGCCAACTGGTTGTTATGGCCCATAGGCCCTCCCAGGGTGGTTGCTATCCACCCCAATCACCAGGTGGATTTGAGAGCTTGATGCAAACTGCATGAGGCTTTATTGTTTTTTTTGTTTTTTTTTAACGAGCTAACCCCATGTTAGCTCGGGTCTTTCACCCACCTGCCATGGCGGATGGCTCCCAAAAGACAGCTCGAATTGGCTGCAGAGAGATCTCGTAGGGCAAGCGTAAGGGGAGTGTCTAGGGGTAAGCACAGGCTCACGACTGGTGTGCCTCCAGGCTTGGAGGGCTTGCCCTGTGTTGATTGGCCAACTGGTTGTTATGGCCCATAGGCCCTCCCAGGGTGGTTGCTATGCTCTGTGCGTCATTGCTGTGTGCTTGTCGGTAAAGCACACCCAGAGTCGTAAAGCATAGTGCCACCAGCTAATTTCTGATTGGTTCCTCATCACGAGGCAGGCACCTAACCTCTAGTGACTAAAACAAGGTCATAGCGAGCATGTGTTAGTGCCATGGCTGCCGAAATGGGGGGCTGGTCCCTTCAGACTCCACATGAGCCTTCAGTCAAGGTCACAACTCTTGAGCCATTTACTCTCCACCTGCTCATTGCTTCTCTTCTTTGTTGGCTGGTAAATTCCATTAGCTCAAGAGCACTAGGCTTCCAGAAGACCCCAGCATCGTTTCATCTTAGGCTGATTGAGAAAATCAACACTGAGACCTGGAGTCACACACAGATCAGAAACCAGAGCAATGAGTAACCAGTGATTCACAAGGGAGAAGATGAAACAGTAGACGGTCAAATAGTTTATAAAATTGTATTTAAATATTATCATAGTTTTGTATGTGGTGTATATGTGTGGGGATATTACCTCGGGCGTGTGGATGTGTGTGTGTGTGTGTGTGCATGAGTATTTGCATGTGTGCATGGAAGATGGAGGTTAATGCCAGGAGTCTTCCTTAATCACTTCTCAACCTATGTTGTGAAGCAGGGTCTCTCACTGAACTTAGAGCTTACCCAGATTCAGTTAGCCTGGCTGGTCAGTGAGCTCTAGGAATCCACAGATGTTGACTAGCTCACTTAGTTTTTTAGGTGGTGATGCGCATCCAAAATCAGGTACTTATAGGGAGAGACCTTACTAGGCACCTGTAACACCGACCACGCCCATTTGGGCACAGGTGTGTACAGGGCTTGTGAGATATAGGCCTGAGGAGAGGCAGGAGCAGGTCTCTGGGGGTTCTGGTTGGGTCTTAGAGAGCAGTGGAAACTGAATACTTGGAGCGCTGACCCTGGGTTATCAGTTTCTCATGTAAGTGATTTCTTTCTTTCTTTTTTTAAAGATTTTATTTATTTATTATGCATGTAACATTCTGCTTCCATGTATATCAGAAGAGGGCACCAGATCTCATAACGGATGGTTGTGAGCCACCATGGGGTTGCTGGGAATTGAACTCAGGACCTCTGGAAGAGCAGCCAGTACTCTTAACCTCTGGAAGAGCGGCCAGTATTCTTAGCCTCTGAGCCATCTCTCCAGCCCCAATAAAAATAACCTATGACACCCACCACTGCCGCTCCAGCCCCATGCCCAAATGGGCGTGGTCATCACCACAGGTACCTAGTAAGATCTCTCCCTATAAGTACTCATGCTTGCATGGCAAGCACTTTATTGACTGAGTCACCTTTAGGATGCTTAAAATATTAGTTTGTATGTAGGAAACTAATATAAAGTGTGGAGCAATGCAAGTCACAGTAAAGAACACATTTGGAGAGACTTCACAACTGGTAGGGCAAAGACTAAAAAAAATAAATTTCTACTTATTCATTTACTTTGTATTTGGGGAAATAGTAAGGGAGTTTGGGCAGGACTCTCAGGGGCTCATGGATAGTAACTATTGGTCCTGGATATCATGTGCTCATTTATTCTTCCATCCACCAGAAACCACTCTAGATCCCCATGAAGACCATTCTATAGGAGCCAAGGTCATGACTACAGAATCTGAGAATTCACTCAAAAGAGAGCCATACTCTCCAAACACAACAGGATTTGATGAGCAGAGTTTGTCTACTGGTGAAGATGGAAAACGTAGGATAAGAGACTCTATATCGAAGCATGAAACAGGTGGGATGATTTCGTAGCCCTCTGAAGCATCTAGGCACCTACAGTGCTGGCTTTGGTACAGGTATGAACTAGAAGTCTGGCAGAGCTGAGGCCCGTGATGCCATTTGTGCCCCATCACTGGACTACAGAATGCTGATTCTACCAGTGCTAAACAACTAATGATGGGCAGGAGGACCTGATTCCTGCCCAAGTCAGGTTCCTGAAGAGAGACTGACCACCTGGGGCAGCTACCATGGCTCTCATGACAGGTTTCAACCTTGAAAAGACAGTGATGCTATTTCTATTTTTCTTATTACTGTTACTTTATTACTTTCCATCCTACCCCAGTCTGAAAAGGACCAGAGACATCAAATCCTGCCTAGTCATATACCACTGCAGTAAACGAGATGAGGAGACCTGAGCTTGGGGTGCCACTAAAAGCACAGGCAGACAATTCCACAGGGGCCCTCTGCAAATCACCTATACATTCCAACCCATACCACTGCCTTCCTCCAGCCCCCCATACAGAACCATGGCATTGAGCTTGGATGCTTTTTTAAGTCCCCTTCTTTCTCTTCTTCTTGCTACACATTTTCTTTTTCCCAGCCGCAATCTCCACCTGTGTTCTGGAAGGTCTGTCTGGTTAGCTGACTATGGGATCATAATGTTGGTCTTGGGTTTCATGTTCTTTCTGGAATTGTGGCTCCCACATCTGAGTATTTCTCCAAAGCAGGTAACTATCCTCTAACCCAAAAGAGGTTTTATAGTCAGCATCAGGGTGCACCAGCTTTATAAAATATAGATCCCCTGTGAATGCATTTGTTAATTCATTCACTCATCAACAATTTTTTAATACTGTTGTCATTATTTTCCAGATTGGAGCTGAGGATTACAAAAGAGAAGTCTGGCTAAAAATCAGGGAATGAAAGTTCCTGAACATGCAAACACATCATTGTAGGTGTAGGAAAGGCACATTAGGAACTGGCATCTAGGTAAACCTAAAGTCACCTGTAGATGTCTTTGTTAACTCACCCAAGTGAGTTAATTTCTGGAAGGGAGCAGCACCTGATCTTTGGGATGGTTAAATGCTTGTCCTAGGAACAATAGTTATTCATATACAAACAGAGATGGGAATTAAATGTGAATCCTTAGCACCTCATTCCTGGACCATTTTCTATTAAAGGAGATGTTTGCGTTAGAAAATCAAGGGCCACCCAAGGGCTAGCAGCAACTCCTGTTGTTTGAGATGGGCAAAGCCACACAGACATTAAAGCAAATGCCTCTTCTTTGGGACCCTTGCTTTTGCTTTATGCAGAGTTCAAAGCAAACTGATTCTTGGAATCCTCCGACAGTTTCTCGGCCTTGTGTATTGATCTGACTGACAAGTCTCTGGAGTCCTTTGCTTCCCGAGGGCTCCAGCCCTCATTCTGAACACATCAATAAATGAAGAAGCTTCACAACCAGCAAGTCACAAACAGAACAAGGAAAGCAGAGATACTGGCAGACCGAGAAGAGGAGGGTGGGTAGGCAGTCCTGAGGATGGGGTGAGGTGTTGGGACAGCCCACAAGGACCTGGGGCCCCTTGAAGCTGCTCATCTTCCTCCCTGTGTCTGTCAATGGCAAGTGGCACTTTGAAAAACTGGTTCCTGGCTTCTTGGATTCCTAATGACCAGACAAGGTAGACACTGTGGTCTATCTGTCCTATTTTAGAAGGGCCCGACCCCAATTGGGCACCCCAGCAATGTCAAGCATCTAAAATGACTACTGAGTGCCAGACTCTGCTCTTGGCTTCTTCCCATAGCCTCATGTGCAGTTCAGTCTTTAAACCCTTCCCTACTGCTAGCCTACGCTTGCTGCATTCAAAGACAGAGCCATGGGCCTTTGGGGTCTGTGAGGTCTGGTGAAGAAACAGATGAAAAGAGAAGTGTTCAAGATGGTCCAACTAATCCCCAGAACCCAGCTCATTTTCTGGGTCCTTCTCAAAGTCCTCGTTCTTAGCCTCAAGGAAAAAAAAATAGAGTTCATTCTAATTAAGGGTAGGCAAGAAGCCCCAGGCTTTTATGTACCCAGCATTACAGTGGATCTCACACCTGAGTCTGCAGGGCCCTGACTCAAAGCCAGCTCTTACTGTACCCATGCAATGATGAGGAAGGGAAAGAATGGCAGTATATGTATTTCCACTTCTTTTCAAGCACCCATCCTATCCTGGCCTCTCATCTTTGACCCTTCTAAAGGGGATCCCAACTCTGGGAAGCAAGTCTCTGGTGTTCTCATATTGCAGAGTGTGTTCTAGTGTCTGTGCTTGGCTGCTGGATCCTGCACTGTTAACAGATTTGCAGCTTTAGTGGTCACAGTTAGAGCAGCCATCAGACAGGCCTGGCTGTGTGTGGCACAGTAGTTACATTGTATTTGTTTTTAGGCTTTGTTTCCTCAGTATCAATGTGATGGGTAATTTTTTTCTGTTTATTTTTGAGATTATAATTTAATTACAGCATTTCTCCCTTCCCTTTCCGCTCTCCAAATCCACCCACAAATACCTCCCCACATTTCCTTCAAATCCATAGCCTCATTTTTTATTAATTGCTATTGCATGCATATGTATGTTTGTATATACACATATATTCCCAAATATATTAAATTCCCTATTGAGTCCATATACTGCTGCTTGTATGTGTGTTTTAAGGGCTCAGTGTTTGGCACTGAACAACCAATCATGTGTTATTCCCTGTGGAGGACCACCTCTGACTCCCAGCTTTCCTCAGTAGCCTATATAGTTCTTTGGGTAGGGTTGAGGCTTTGTGCATTTATTGCCATCCAGTTTGGTATGTTCGTTGTTGTCACCCTTGTTCAGCTCATATTTGAGCAGTCAAGTTGGTGTCACTACCACTTTATGGGTAATCTTTTTTCTTTTTTTTTTTTTTTTGTTTTTTTTTGTTTTTTTCTTGAGACAGGGTTTCTCTGTGTAGCTTTGGAGCCTATCATGGCACTTGATCTGGAGACCAGGCTGGCCTCAAACTCACAGAGATCCGCCTGCCTCTGCTTCCCAAGTGCTGGGATTAAAGGCGTGTGCCACCAACACCTGGCTTTATGGGTAATCTTGATCGTCAATTTGCTGGAAGTTCTCAGAGGACATTTCTATGAAGAATTAACTGAGAGAAGACCCTCCCCCAAAGTAGGTGGTAATCAGAGGAAAAGATGACTCCAGAATGACTGGACTAGTGTTGCCTCATTTAATCCTCCAGTCCACACTGGCAGGTAAGAACATCAAGTTTCTTTTCAGTTGAGGACGAGAAAGTTGAAGGCTAGGTTGATGATAGCTCATTGAATCACCTCATTTAAAAGGTGATTCAGGGTGGCTTTCATAGGACCCAGCCAGGACAGGGAACGAGTGGTGCATTAGGAAGTCTCTTGAGAGAAACCCCTTGAACAGGGAAGTGAGACAAAGTGACACAGGCAAGAAGAAAATGGTTAAGGATAAGGAGCAGCTTCAGGGCAAATCCCAAAGAGACTATAGAGGCCCCACCCACAGGGAAGCCCCAGAACTTTGAATGTCACGGACAAGGGAGCTGCAGCATTCACTTGTCCCCAGCATTCATGTTTGATTAAAGGTTGTGCCTGGCAAAGACCAACCCTCAATATTTGGGGCTCTCCCTGAGGGCAGCTCACCATCAGAGACAGTAGGCGGTTTAAGCTGGGGCAGGTTGGGGTGGCTGTTAAGAATGAGATTCCAAATAGGGAGCCAGCATACAAAAGATAACAAAGGGATTAGATCTAAGGCTGTGAGCTATGACCACGGCGCCAGGAAGATCTACGGGAAGTGGGGAAATAAACAAAGCCTCAGAAGGAGGTGACATTTAAGAGGAAGCCAGCCATGTGATAGCACTTAGAGCATAGTAGATTGGGGAGGGATATTAGTGAGTTCCTCTTTAGCCTTCTTGTTTTATAAACGTACCAGGGAGGGAAAGTGATACCAAACAGGCTGAGCAGCTTGACCAGAGTCACACAATTCTTGAGGTCACAGAGAGCCTAGTGAGGGCCTCAGGTAAAGGGTACAGCATGCATGAAAGACCCCTTTGTAGGCAGGGAGTTGGGGAGCTGTTAAGACAGCTGGGGGAGGGCAGAGAAAGAGTACAAACACCCGGATCTCTGCCCGCTGCACACCCAACCCCCACCCTCGCATGTTATTACTTTGAACAGAAGAGCCTCTCAAGTACATGGATACGACTGAAGAGACACAGTTATAAATAAAGTGACAGATACCATGGCAACAGGGGAAGCAAAATGAAATGCATCATCTTATTGTAAAGGGCAAAACCTACTCTATATATACAGCGGCGAGCATCCTTCCAGAGCTTTTCTGCACAAACACTTCAGACTTCGCATGAAGCAGGCAGGTCTGCCTCCTCCTCCTCCTCGGCAGCCGTGATTCAGTCACAGAATGTATGTGTATTTTTGTCCACGTCCCTGGGTCTCTGTGTACTCATGTGTTCAGTTACATAAAGTGCGGCCATGTCTTTCTTTATGGAGAAGCATACTGGGGGAGATACAAGCATAACTGTAAAGTAGTAAAATGCCTGGATGTAGGATCTGTGTGAGAGTATCATTTTCAAAGGTGGCGACAATGGTATTTTATATCTCCTTGCTTACTTACCTACAAGGAGACCCTGGTGCTCTTGTTGCCTAGGGAGACTGGAAGCACTCATCCAAGGATGTGGTCAATGTGGTGTCATGTGGCTTATGTGGATTTGTTAAAGACCAGACCTCTTCCGTTGGTTTCTCTTGAGACATTCACTCCACAGGAAGTCAGTCCTTAGGAGGAAAGGCCAGTGGCTCTGAAGCTGCCCCACCATCCCCACACACCTGGGAAGGCCACACACTACTGCTTGAACCCAGAGTATAGGCTGAGTTTAACCCTCCAGTCACCCAAGTTGCAGATGGGAGCAAAACCATCTGGATGCTTTAGGCCTAGGTTCTCCAAATGACTTAGGAGATGCCTCAGAGAACAACGAGTCAGCCACACCCTGCCCAAATTTGGAGCCCACTGAACTCACGAGTCATAATAAATGGTTTTTTTGTTTGTTTGTTTTGTTTTGTTTTCTTGAAGCCACTAAGTTTAGGGAAGTTACTTACACTGCCCTGGATGTTAGGAACCCTCCCCACCCCCAATATCAAAATAGATGTCACTTTCAACTGCCCAGCACATGCCCTGCTCTAGACTTAGGCTGCCTATCTACCATCTCCACACCAACAGGGAAGAACAGGTTCCTTTTCAGATAAGAAAAGGGCTGGGGATGATGGTTCATTGGTTAAAGCTCTTGCCACTCAAATGTGAGACTCGAAGTCCAGGTCCCCAGCAACCACATGAATACCAGGTTGGCATGGTGACCTACCTGTATGTAATCCCAGCCTCAGAAGTTACTCAGAAAACTGGCTATTGAGACTAACCATATTAGGGAACTCTGGGTTTGAAAGAGCCACTTTGCCTCAGCGGCACAAAGGTGTAGAGCCACGGAGATGTAGACACCATGCATGAAAACATGCACCTCCGCTGGTCTCACACAATGCACAGATGCCAACAACATGCATGATAATGGAAAAGGAAAAACAGGAAAAGAATTAAATAGAGAACAGGAAGTATGAGTTAAAGTGCCCCAGACACGTGGCTGAGGTGACAGAGCTCAGAGTGAGACCTTCATTCCCTGGGTTCAGGGTCCCCTTCCTTACTATGTGTAGATCCCTGCACTGCTGAGATCCGATTACTGTATCCTCTTTGCTTTCTCCTGTGCAGCCTCTGTATAAAGACGATTTACAAAGTGGGGTCAGAAATAGATTGATAACAGGTAGTTTATTAAGGAATAGGACTCGTGCAAGGGAGCCAGTGACCAGGTCTGCACCAGAGCAAGAGTGACCCCCAAGATGTTCCTAGTTCTCTCAGCCAGTCAGAAGACAGAAAAAAAGGGACCCAGATGAGCACCTCACAACTACTTAAACCCTTGTTACGTCACTCTGACCACGCCCGAGCAGACGTGGCTAGCGGTACCTGTGGCCAGGCCCAAGAAGGCGTGGTTCTCCCTACTTATTTTTTCAGAGAAATGGGTGCTACTCTGCATACTCTCTTGTAACTCTCCAGTGCCAACTAACAGATTTCTAAGCTAATTCACACAGATCTGTGTTACTGTTGTAAACGGCACAGTGTAGCACATCGGATTTGCTCTAAATGCATTAACCGGTCCTCCTGAGGGTGGATATTTGGGTTGTTTAAATCATTATTTTTCACTCCTACAAATAATGTTTTAGGAAATGACCTTGCATGTGCGTGCGTCTCCATGCCCCAGTATAATTATTTTCCTGGAGACACTTGCTGCACACCAATAAACTGAGCTCTGTGAAGGTTTTGCTCAAATTCCTCTGACTGTATATAGGCTTCTACTCATTCGAAGTCTTCACTGACTCTCCACTGATTTCTCTTTCTGACAGTGGCATCCTTTCCATGATTGCTTAAGTCTGATGAAGGCTGGTTTGGAGGTGAAATTGTAACATTACCTTCCTCCTTAAAAAAATAAAAATAAAAATGGCAAAAAGTGTTTCAAAACAAAATACCCTTGAGTAGAGAGAGAGGTTTAAGATATGAATCTCAAGGTTTGATTGTGCTGGGATTAAGCATTGTGGTGCCTGCTATGATAGTGATCACAGATAGGCCCTGTAACTTGTCTAAGCCGGTTTCTTTAGCTCTGAAATGGACATAGAAATTGTGTCTCCTCTTAGGATACATATCAGATAGTGCAAGCTAAATGCAATGCCCTGAGCACGACACATAGCTAAATTATGACATTCTATTATTTTGGGTAAGGACAGACACCTCTCAGTGTATCTGACCACCACCGAGTTTCTAAAGTCCTGGGAAAGAAAAGCAGAGTGTGGGTGTGAAGGCAGGTGGCTCAAACAACACCAGCCTCATCCCCCGAGACTCACATCCCACAAATTCTTATGTTATCCCCGAGACTCACCGAGCATAATCCGTTGCATCAAGTTACTTAACAACTGTTCCCAGTCAGAGAAAAATTTTTGAAAAATTTAATTTTATGGCTGTTATGGTTTGAAAGTGAGATGTCTCTCAGATGTCCATGTGTTTCGAACACGTGTTATGCAGCAGGTGGCATTGTCTAGGGAGCAGAGACTGACTAGCAGAAGTGAGTCTCTGTGGACTTGCCTTTGAGAGTTGTGGTCCATCTCTGATTCTGCTCCCATTTTCTGTTTTTTTTTTCTGGTCCAGCTGCCAAGTTAGCATTAGCTCAGAGACAAGAGCCTCCCCACCCAACTCTTCAAATCATAATGGACTGAAATTCTCTGAAACCATGAGCCAAATTAAACTTTCTCTGTTAAATTGCTTTTGCCAAGCATTTTGTTGCAGCAACAAGAAGAGTAACCAATACGAACAGAGAAAACAAAGGATTGGAGGATGAAGATTATCCATGAAAGCATGCCTGGGTTTCCTTTATGCCTTCCATTATGCAGAACCAATGTACAGGACCAGTGGTTGCTTATCACCCCCACTCCCTTCTTAGAGTAGCATGTACCAAATCTCTGCCCATTTTCCTCAACAAGACAAATCTATCTCCCTACATGGGAACTGAAACTGAGAGTAGAGAGCAGCAGGCAATAACACTTTGAGCAAAGGAAGGAAGAGAGACAGACAGACAGAGACAGGGATACGGAGATAATGAGGTAGAGAGAGACAGAGAGAACAGGACAGAGAAAGAGAGAGGCAGAGTGACAGAGAGACAATGATAGAGACAGAGAAACAGATTTCTTCACTCATTGGGGCTTTGTTTCCTTTGAACCAACTGAGATTGTCAGGGAGGGGTACAGAACTCACTACAGAGACCCTAGAAACACAATAACTACCCTCTAATCCTATTCCTTTTTTCCTAGTGGTACTTTTTCCAGAAGGTTAACCTTTGTCATAGAAGACTCCAATATTAAGTTTTCCTGAACACTAGACTAAGAAAGCCATTTCCTTTTATTCACTCCAGAGCCTGTAGAGGCCCAACTCATTGTTCAGTAGAATCTGCAGATACTTTGCATTGGGATTAAATGTCACAAAATGAAGGTGATTTGGACACATGAGCCCCCTGATGTTAGCCTTGCTGGGCTTGCTCCTGAGTGGACAGTCCTAGGCTGGTATGGGCACAGCTTCTTCAAGAACTCCTTGTTGATTGAAACCCAACTGTTGTCTCATCACACAGTGTCTAAAGAGCTAACAAAAGATCAGCAGCACAGGGCTACTGCTTATACTCAGCTTTCACCCACCCCACTATCAATTTAGCTATGTTGGAAAAATGATGTCCCCAGGGTCTGATCTCTAATTCAATTGAGATAATCACTGTTACTAAAGAATACAAAAGAATCCCAGGACATCTTAGGGAAGACAACAAATCCTGGTTGCGGTGGCCAGGTGGCTTATTCCCGGTGTCCAGATTCATTGGCTGAGAGTGAAGAATACATATATCAGGTCAATTTGGTTCCATGTGAGCCATCCTTCCTTGCATACTCTGCCTCTGCTCTGTGATGGTAGCTGTTGGGATAGTTCCGTCTGATTGATAAGATGCATGATCAAAAGCAACTTGTAGAGAGGAGTTTACCTTGGATTATGATTCCAGAGGGATGGCTAGAATCTATGGTGGCAAGCCAGGCATGGCAATGGGTAGGCGGAGACAGGAGCAGGAAATCACATCCACATACAGGAAGTGGCAAGAGGGAGCACAGAGAGTAGTAGGATGAGGCTACAAACCTTCAAAGCTACCCCAGTGGAGTACTTCCTCCAACAAGGCTCCACTTCCTGAAGCTCCTATAATCTCCCTCCAAACAGCTCCACCAGCTGGGGCCAAGTGTTCAAATACATGATCCCATGGGAGACATTTTCCATTCAAACTATCACATATGTCCATACCTGCTAGCAGTTCTATGGTGACTCTGGTTCTCGCATCACTATGAGCCAGAATGCCTGTCACCCAGCACAACCTATAGAGGGCTTCTATTCTTCCGCGTCTCTCACTATGACTTCACGCTGGCTTCTGCCTCTCACTGCAAAGGGACCCTTAGCAGAGTCTATGGCTTCTGAGATGCTGGACCTAAGGTCTCATGAGCTGTGATGCCTCTTTTGAGTCCTCCCCCTGGAGCTTTACTTCCCCTTAGCTCTAGCTTTACATCTCTTCAAGCCTAAGGAAAGAATATGATATTGTCCATAGTCCTCCTCCTCCCCCTGTTGGGACACAGAATTTTAAAGGTCCATTTTTTTCCCCTAGTTTCCAAACTCATGGCTAAGATTTTTTGGTGGGAATTTTCATATCATTAGCTTTCTTCTTGAACATTCTTTTCCTTTTATACCCTCTTGGCACAGTGTTTAGTTTCTTTTTTTTTTCTTTTCCTTCAATTTTACTGACAGCAATTTTATTTTCAAGAGCTTTCTAGATTTTAACTAGTGAGTGCAACGCAGCAAAACAGATGAAGTCAAGAAGAGGCGAGACTCCCAGAACCATCTACAGTTCAAGTTGAGCCTGGACTTTTGTCCTTCTGAACTGAACACACACATAGGAATGGCTTCCAGCAGGCCAGTGTTAACATGCCTTGATAACATCTACAGGGTTCCTCTCTAATAACCACGCTTTTCCTGGATCCCAACTCCATAACTTGGGTGTGTGTTTTACTTATACTGCCATTCCTCTCTGTCTGTGTAACCATTTAGCTCAACAGTCTAAGAAGGGGGTTGCTGGGTTGCCTTAAATAATGTCTCTACCCGTTGTTTTGAGTATAAGCATCACAAGGCTTTTCTGGTCCCAGACTAACTTTCAGAGCATCACCGTCTGCTTGCTCAGCCCCTGACTCTTTCATTCTGTGAAAGACTTATTTTGTTCTTGCAGCTTTCCACAGTTTCTGCTCCACTCACTCCATCATCCAGAATGTTAGGCCCAGGCACATATCTGCTTCCTCTGCATTTCTGCTTTTCTTATCCTCTAGGAACTAACAGCTATCTTGACTATATCCACATCACAACACCTGTCAAGGGCAACTGCCTTTTTTCCTATGGCTTTGTTACCCTCCATTTCTGTTCCTTGCTCTGATATCAAAGATGATATTTTTTAATCAACCACTTGAATTCATCCACTGTTTTAGACAAAATAAGATTTATTATGACTACTTGTTTTCTAACTCAATTTCAGAAATTGACGTTAACCCCACAGCATAGGAAACTCTAAAAACTTTCAGTTGATCACATGCTGTTCTTCTATCTGTCTGTCTGTCTGTCTGTCTGTCTATCTATCTATCATCTATCTACCTACCTATCTTCATCATCATTATCATCATCATCATCTTTTATCTACCTACCTACTTATTCTCTATCTTTATATATCTTTCCATATTTTTCTCCCTTCTTCATGGTCACCACTGGTTAGGGCTGGAACAAAATCTGGGTCTCTCACACATAAACCATGCCTTAGGATAAGGTATCAGTGCTAAGGGTGATTTATTAATCTAAGGATGTAGATGTATCTGGTCCCTTTCACTGGCATTTTTGCTTCAATACTCAACCCTTACACATTAGTGCCTCTGTAGCTCATGTGGAATTTAGTCATTTTTTTCCAATTTTAAGTCCTGGCTTACAATCCTTACAGAGAAACAAAGTAAAAAAAAAGCAAAATGATTATTCCTTATCCTACTGGCTTAAAAAGCCCATAAAAGGAAGCAATGCCTGTCTTATTGGAAGGGCCTGGAAGATCTTCATGTGAGCTGATACTTGCCTAAAGTCAGAAAGACCCAGCACGGAAATCACTAGTCACAAACAGCTGGTATTCTTTAGTACTTGTTTATACAGACACAGTAGAAAATGCCACAAACTATAGGAGGGAGGCCATTTTCTAAAGCACAGAAGCCTTTCACCACGGTCATGCCAGAAACAGATTCTCTATGTACAACATTGGGCTTCAAATGACCACATCTGCTTCTCACTAATTAATTAATTTTGGTTTTTAGAGACAGGGCTTACCTGTGTATCCCTGGCTGTCTTGGAACCTGCTCTGTAGACCACGCTAGTCTCGAACATATGACCACATCTGAAGGTTCCGAACAAACCCTTTCGTGTATGAGATTTTAAAGTAGGGAATTAAATATCCTTGGGCATTCTTGGGATTTTGAAGAGTCATAGCAGCACACAAGAGTCATAAAAGTGCAAATGAATATCACCCCTATAATGATTTGACTGTGGGAAAGGGAATATGTAGCTCAGATGTGCTTCCTTGTTCCCTCTACTCCAACTGTCATAAACTGAGCCCCCACACCCTTTAGGCTTCCCTCACCAAGGTCAGAGTTTGCTATTCCTCTGAGTATATGTATGTCTCTTGGAAAAGCGAAATCCAGGGCTAATGAAGTCCCCCAGCTCACTCTTCAGAAGCTTGGCTTCCTTCCCCGAGTTCTCTGTAAGAAGAGCCTGGAGTTGGAGTGGTTCAGAGGAGGGCCACAAGCAGAAGTTTCAAGAATTTAAGTGTTCCTCTAAAATCAGTTCTGCTGTGTTGCTCTTCTTGCCTCAATACTCCAGTGTACACCACAATAAAGTTCCCTGTGCTCAGAGCATTCTGAGCACAAATGGAATGTTCCACTAAACACAGTGCATACCAGGCAGAGCAAGAGGCAAAGACACACGGAAACTAGAAAGGACCTAAAGACACTCTGAATATTTATGCTCACACTGCAATCTACAGCACATCCTTTCTCCTTGTTCCATTAGGTCTGTCAGAGGAGGCCATATGCCAACTCCAAAGCATAAGTGTAGCTTCAGGAGCGAATCAAGAAGATGGGTTGAGGAGGTGAACAGAGAGAACTCAGATGAGGTCCCATCAGTGGGGGGATGTTTTCTTGCTGGCATTTTTCCTGTTCTGCCACTTCAGCCCCAAATGAACACACAGACACTTAACATTAGTTATAAAACTGTTGGTCAATGGCTAGGGTTTCTTAATCCATTTCTATAAATCTATGTATTTCTACATGGCCTTATCTTACTAGAGAACACCAGGCATGTCCTTTCCTCCTGGTCTCTACATGGTGTCCCCTGCTATCTCTTACTGCCTACCTTTCCCAGAATTCTCCTCATCTTCTAGTCCAGCCTATCTTCCAGCCTAAATTGGCTATTGGCCAAACAATGTTTTATTCATCAACCAATAAGAGAAAAATATATACAGAAGGACATTCCCCCATCAAGGATGGAATGGGACAGGAGTGGAAGGAGGTTTTAAAAAGATGGCTTGGCTATTACAAATAATGCTGCTGTGAACATAGTTGAACATATGTCCTTGTTGTATGAATGTGTATCCTTTGGGTATATACCTAAGAGTGGAATTGCTGGGTCTTATGGTAGACTGATTCCCATTTTCCAGAGAAACCTCCGTACTGATTTCCAAAGTGGGCTGTACAATTTGCACTCCCACCAGCAGTGGAGGAGTGTTCCTCTTTCTCCATATCCTCTCCAGCATAAACTATCATTGGTGTTTTTCTGCTCTTTTATTAATGAGACATGAATTGTGTCTCAAACTAAATGAACATTTCAGAATAAATTATTGCTGTATGTAAACTATTACTGAAATTTGTATTTTTTTAAGGTTCTTATTTCACATTTGTATTAATAATTATCAAAAGGGCCTCTTTTAAATGCTAAATGTAAATTTTTTCTTCAGATTCTATGCATTGAGAGTAAAATTTCTTCTTACGGATATAAAGACAATTGAAAAAGAAAAATGAAAGACAGTATCTCAGAGTTTTTTTGATTTGCATTTCCCTGATGCACCTCAACCAAAGAATGGATAAAGAAAATATGGTACATTTACACAATGGAGTACTACTCAACAGGGAAAAAAATGAAATCTTGAAATTTGCAGGCAAATGGATGGAACCAGAAGAAATCATCCTAAGTGAGGTAACCCAGTTAAACATGGTATTTACTCACTCATATATGGATATTAGACATTGAGCAAAAGATTGCCAGCCTACAATCCACGCATCCAGAGAAGCTAGGAAACAAGGAGTACCATAAGAGAGACATACATGGTTCCATGATGAAGGGGAAAGGGACAAGAGCTCCTGAACAAATTGGGAGCATGGGGAGGAAGGGAAAAGAAAGATGAGGGGGGAGGAGAACATGAGGAATCAGGAAGATTGAGTTGGGAATGAATAAAGGAGAGCAAGAAAAGAGACACATCAATAGAGGGAGCCATTATAGGTTTAAAGAGAAATCTGGCACTAAGGAATTGTACAGAGATCCACAAGGATGACTCCAACTAGGATTCTAAGCAATAGTGGAAAGGCTACCCTAAATGCCCTTCCTCTATAATGAGATTGATGACTACCTTAAATGCCATCCTAGAGCCTTCAATTCAGTAGCTGATGGAAGCAGAAGCAGACACCCACAGCTAAACACTGAGCCAAACTCCTGTTGTAGAGAGGGAAGAGTGGCGAACAAAGGGGTCAAGACCATGATGGGAAAAACAACAGAAACAGCTGACATGAGCAAGTGGGAACTCATGGAACCCAGTCTGACAGCTGGGGAACCAACCAACATAGGACCAAACCAGGCCCCCTGAACGTGGTTGCCAGCTAGGAGCACTGGGCAGTCCATGGGGCCTCTGGCAGTGGAACCAGGATGTAGCCCTAGTGCTTGAATGGACTTCAGGAGCCCATTCCCCATGGAGGAATACTCTCATAGCCTAGATACGTGGGGGAGGGCCTAGGTCCTGTACCAAATGACTTGACAGATTTTTGATGATCTCTCATGGAAGGCCTCGCTCTCCCTGGGGAGTGGATGGGGGGTGTGATGGGCGTAGGTCGGGGGCATGGGAGGATGGGGGGAGAGAGAACTGGGATTGATATGTAAAATAAGATTGTTTCTAATTTAAATAAAATTTATATGTTTTTTTTAAAAAAAAGATGGCTTGAATTCCTGCTGCATAGAGCATGCTCTTTGTTGACATGCTATGCAGAAGGGTAAACTGATTGGATTTTGAAAGCCTTAGTTTGATACATAAGGAAGAGGAGAGCTGTTCAAGTGTCTATTGCTGAGCTGGAATTTGAATCTGCATCTTCTCACTGTCAGGCTGCCCCTCAGCAGTAGCAAGAGGCTTCTTTTGGACAAACTCAACTAAGGCCTGTATGATTCTGCCATATGTCTTCATGTCACAGGGAGGACTCTAGAGCAGCGTTGGACTCCAGCATTGCTTCATAATTGATATCCAGATCATCTCCTACCTTACCCTGGAGTGGAGGCACTTGTTCATAAAGAGACCAGGCATGCATACACAAACACTCCCCCGTGTTTGGAGTAGGTAAGAATCCTTCTGGCATAAGGGGGGGAAAGACATAAACAAATATATGACATATAACATCATCATTAATAGGGAAAAAACAAATTCTGAGTTGGATCAAAGAAGAACAAATATCTTAGAACAGAAAGCAAAACCACTTGAAGAAAATGTCATAAAAACAGCATCCGCCCCCAGCCTGCAGCTTCCACTCTCTTTCCTTGTCAGCGCCGGACAGCTGGTGTCTCTCTCAGCTCCACCTGCTACTGCTTTCCAGGCCCTGTTTGGAATTCTACTTCAGAGACACCACCCTGTCCCCCAGCTTTGAGCCTTGGAGGCCCCAAGTCCACAGTGTTGTTCTTCCTCTGGTGTTTGTGTGACTGACTCATATGGTCCTTCACGTCCAAGTTCATCTATTGGTTTTTACGAGTCGACTGCCTGCCCCCAAACATGATATGACATACAAACGTGCCAGTTTGTACAGGTGTGTGGAAGCCAAGTGTACAGAAATATCATAATCTTCCAAAGCCATTGCCCTCAGTATTAAGCTATTTGTCATTGTCGATGAAGCTGCAGCATGATTTTTGAGGACAATATCTGGGCAGGCTATGACTCACACAAAGTACTGGAGTAGCCCAGTACTGAATAGTCATCATGTTCACGATGAGCACATTCCCTTCGACCTAGGGAGGAAAGACCCAAGTGAGCCCATCTATAATTCAGTAGGAGGTTCTGAAGACATTCTTATTTTTTATCCAAAAGTGAGGATGATTTATTTTTATATTTGAGACTATAAAACTCAAAACTAGATAGAAATATTGTGTCTAAAATATCTAATAAGTGTGATCTTATCTGTGTTAGGTAAACATAGGCACAGAACTAAATGCCATAAGTAGGGGATGGGAGATACCTGGCTTAATAGCAATCCATGTGCCAAGTGTTTAAAACACTTCAAAATCATAGCAGTTGAAAAAAAATGCATTTCAAAAAAGTTTACCAGTAAGTATTCCCACCATTGTCAGGCCTTTTGACTTAGCAATCCACTTCTAGAATACTCTCCTATGTAAGTAACAGTAAATTCTCACAAAGATATTTACATACAAGAGGATTAAAATAACATAGCATTAAAGTAAAGTCAAAATAGAAACAGCTTTAAATTCCAGTAATAGAAATGTTCAGTGGACTAATACATACTCCTTATGTGTCAAACTTGCAAGGAGTAATCAATAGCTTTGCTTCATCCTTTGCATACTTTTAGTACAAAAATATTGGCTCTATAACTCATCTTGTTACTTTAGTGAAAATATTTGAGGCTTCATAGAAAAATTGGGGGTGGATTAAGGGGTAAATGATATCATTCATGCAGTCACTTTCTTTGTTTCTACATAAGGTCATCCCCTGAACTGTGCCATTGTACTCCAAGAAGATGGAACTTGGAAAAGACACCTGAGAATAAGTAAAAATCACAACCTTAGACACCAGGGCTGAATCTTCCTGTCTCACCTAGACACTGGATTGATGCTGGCGTTTCCATAGTTACTGGCCCTGAGAGAATATTGCTACTACAAAGCACCTTTTCTATTCATATTTGTTCCTCAAGTGTCCACAATACACAAATTACTTGAGACTTAGTTTTCGTGTCTTGTGATACGTATCTTGCAGGTTGTATGAAGAAATAGACGTTCCCGTCACTCTCACCTGCAGTTATCATCAACTCCAAAACAAACCATGCTTCCTCTATTTCTTCCTGGTCTCTCCTGTGGTCATCTGCAGGCTTGATTCTGAGAGAGAAGCTGAAGATAATAAACTCTACCTTGTCTTTTTCAAGTATAAAGAACATAAAGTAAAAGGAATTCAGTGAAACTCTATAGAGAAAGCACCAGTAAATTTCTGGAGCAGAGTCATTTAATAGATGTCATGGATCCCAGGCTCATGCCCATAAGCACAGGGATCAAGACAATTTAGAGAAAAAGGAAAGAATACTGGGATCATCCATTCTGAGACTTGTTAAGGCATATTGAAAAGCAGTAAGATCAGAGGTCTGTGGTAAAGCAGTAGCTTATTTTGATTTCATCTTTACCACTTTTCTTCTCTATAAATTTAGATGGGGAGACTGAGTGACCCTTTGCTTGGATTTGTGTCATGTGGATGAAACAGTGTCTACCTCCTAGTAGCATGCATGGAAGTGTGCTAACAGTTTTCGGTGAGCTGGCCAACCTAGTCATCGCTGAACAACTAGGAGTTGCTTTACTATTACAGAGAACACACATGGCTTTAGAATAAACTGGGCCTGAGTTCAAATCCTTATTGGTTTTATTAATTTTGTTTCAGGATGTAAAATGTATCCAGTCGGTTAAACTTTGGTTCTCTAGTTGTGAAGCAGAGGTAAATACTTCTTTCTGTAGTTGCTTTATGTGTTAACTGGTCTCAGAAAATGATCTGTAGTCAATGTTTTTTTTTATCTGCTTTTTGCATTATTCTGATGAGAACCCAAGTGCTGTGTTTTCTTATGGGTATATACCTTATGAGCTCTTGAACCACAATCATTCACTTACATGGGACAGCCTTGCTTTAGCCAGACATGATTTATCCAGAACTCTGTCTTTAAAAGCTTCTTCTCTGTTTATTTTTATTATAAAAGATCCCATGGTAAAGTATAGTAAGGGTTCTTAGAGCAGGAAATATAAAGATGTTTCCAGAAACAGCAACAGGATTTTATTTGTATAGAAGCTCACCTGGGACAATGCCAAGACAACACCAATGGGATAAAACACAAGACCCCTTTCCTTTCATCTCATGTTCTTGAACTCTCTGACTTTGCCCCCCAAGAAATGCAGACATTTCAGCATAGAAGTGACACATTGAAAGACATCATATCGCCATGTATATGAACTGCATATGACTCAGAGAAGAAAGATTTCAACAGCAGTGTTAGGTAACAGCCAGCACCAGACCAAGAAGCATTAGTGCCTTTGTTCAGTAGCACCCATAACATGAGAATTGAATTCACTTTCCATTTCAGGCTAAACCATGTAACAAGACTCAGACTCTGACCTTAATAAGCCACAGTGCTTGAAGGTAGTCACAGACTAGAATCAGACCTGGGAGACTGTGCCAGCATAACCTCTCTGTAGCAGAGAGGCATGCAGGGGGGTCTTTCAGCACAAAGGAGAACTCCAAATGTACCCAGAGGATGCTATTTTAATGGGGTAATTGAGACAGAGGGCACCTGGGAGGTAGCCAGAAGACAGTAACAAACTTCAGTCATGGATGACAAGGGAAAAGATGTTTTTATTTGGTGGTGTAGCCGAGGGTAAGTTACCTGTGCTTCTTATAGGAGCATGGATAAGTAATTTTTTTCCCAGGATAACAAGTTAGCTCATGTCAGATTCAATTTGAAATTCTGGTCTTATTATTTTTTAATTTTCCTCTTGTTCCTCAATGTTTCCATTCCCTACCAATAGTTATGGTCAGCCACCTTAATGATATATATATATATATATATATATATATATATATATATATATTCTTTAATCACATTCATATACTTACAAAAATACATGCCATTTTGAATGTATGCATTTTAAAAATATAAATGATATTGTTCTGAAATCCCTGTTCTTTTTTATTTTACTATTTTTCTACTCTGTTTTTGACTAACCATGCTATTTTAAGCTTATCAAGTTCAGTGCCGTTCCCACTGCATATAATTTAGAAGTATGTAAGTACTGTATTATATGAATCCATTTCCTTAGTGATAGTCACTTAGTTTGGTTTCAGCTTCCCATTAGCACAAAAGTGCTGATTGGTCATGTGGAAAAGGCATGTTGAATTTTGATAAATATTTCAACAGTTCTAAATCATGATTAAAATTTAAAAACAAAAAATCTGTTTCTCTGTATCAGCAGCTACCAAATCTCAAAGCCAATATATGCATGAAATGGGATGGCCTATGGGTTGAGTCCAGTGGGAAATCCTGGTTAGTGGGGGAGCCTCTGCTCGTCTGTAGCCTCAACCCTCATTTTCACAACAGCTGACACCTTTTGCTGCACTCGGCTGTAGAACTACTCTCTGGGGAATCACCCAGGTATATCTATTCTTCTTCCATGCAGCACTGCTTTTCTACTATCTGTGACAGATATTTTGTGTTCCATTACCTTAGAACATCAAGTACTTCTAAAACTAAGTTCTTACACCTTTATCTTATAAGCATTTATTGGATAACTACCATGTGTCAGGCACTTCTCCAGTGTGGGGAGGCCAGATGAAAAGGCATGGCTCTTTCTTGCATACTCTGACATCCATGCAGACAAAATCCTGCAAGGGTAGACACTTTGCCAAGCAGAGTGATGCAGGATGAATCAGGGAACAGGTCTCACAACAGGACAAGCATTAGTTGGATGGGAAACACAGATGCCTCTTTCTCCCCATGAGATCCAGACCTTTTGGGGTGGGAAAAAATCTGTTTTTCTTGTCCATCATTGAGCTTTGGTGCCTGATACAGACATTGATATACAATTACTGCATGCCATTCACAATGCATACATGAAATGGACTTTTGAAGACAATGAAGTATTTACATGTCAGGAGGCCAAACAAATGCAATGTTTTTAAAAGCATGAGAAATTGAAATATATGTCAATCTGTGGGGTGTTCCAGATTAACTGAGGTCTGAAACTTAAGAAGGTTGCAAAAAAAATTATCTACATAGTATTTTGAGGTGGAGGGATTTTATCCTGTGAACAACAGTTACCTATGGAAAAAATTTAACTCAAGAAAGGAAATGATCAAATCTGCATTTCGGAAGTAGGCATAGAGGAAGAATGCTGCTCTACAGAAGGAAACAGGACAGCATGATGTAAGAAAACAACCAAGGAAGACTTTCTTTTTTAAAAATAATTTGTTTAACCTTTATTTTATGTGCACTGGGGTGAGGGTATCAGATCCCCGGGAACTAGAGTTACAGACATTTGTAAATTTCCATGTGGGTGCTGGGAATTGAACCCGGGTCCTCTGGATGAACAGTCAGTGCTCTTAACTGCTGAGCCATCTCACCAGCCAAGGAAGACTTTCAATAGATGATGAAGGTATGACCTAAGTTAGAAACAATGTGAATGGTTGGGTAGACATTGGGCATAGGTAGTAAGTATACAGAGGCCAGGGGCCCCTTGGTTCTTTAACACAGTGCTAGGTATCTCCTTGTGGCTATGAACAGAACTATGACACAAAGATGAAATTTTCCTTCTCATGGAAGTTCTCATCCAGTTCACCATTTTCCCGAAACAGTAGATGTCTACTAAGGGCCATTACAAAGGAAACACTGGGAGACTGAGTACAATAATCTATAAGTCCACTTCCTGTAGGAGGCAGAAGATTGGGGAAACTGTCCTGAAGGAGTAAGAGGAGGGGAAGTGAAGCTGTGGTTCCAGTTTCACAGTCACAACAGCACATTTCACTTGGAAACAGAAGAATCCACAATGCAAACACTGTGCATTTGAGGGACAACTGGGGAAAGCTAAAGCTTTATGATTTCATGGGGCTGTCCCAAGGCAAGCCCACTGGAGGCAGGATGAGGAACTTGTGTTCTAGGGGCAGGGAGCTGCCATGAGATGAAGAGAGAAGTAACATGAACAGATTTGCATTCGAAGTACTGTAAGGTCTCAAGACCAGGACAGACATGGGAGATAGGAGCAGTGCTGTGGATGACAAGGGACAGAGGCTGGAATCATGCCTGGAAGTGTGATTACATGTGAAAGGACACTCTTGCTTCCATATTCATGGGAGCTGGTAATCAATTGCTGGTGGAGATTAAGGATGGGAATCATTTTGAACAGGAATAACTGGATGATGATACGAGTGGCCTCCTTTAAAGAGGCATACAGGGGGAATGTCAAAGTCTATTGAGTGAATATATTCCCCACCCCAATATCTCGGTCTTTCTCTTCTCTGTCTCTCTCTCTCTCTGTCTCTCTCTCTGTCTCTCTCTCTGTCTCTCTCTCTCTGTCTCTCTCTCTCTCTCTCTCTCTCTCTCTCTCTCTGTGTGTGTGTGTGTGTGTGTGTGTGTGTGTGTGTGTGTGTGTGTGTGTAAAGGGGACATCACAGTATCTAGGTGGAGTAATTTCAAATTTGAGACCACTTGAGTCAGGAACTATAAGTTCTTGGGATAAAGTCATAGCAGGACCCATGAGAATAGATTAAAAACTAACTAATTTAGACAACACCAAATGAACCAATAACTCAGGAAAGATGGGTTGATTTCATCACTAAACCCAGAGAGAATTCTGGACTTCTTGGCCTTAAACTTGCCCTTAGTCACATCTTTTGGTACATTCTTACATGAGATGTTAGCTTTCCTCTCCTGAATAGAGAAAGGACAGAAGGTATAGCTTGGTGGGAAATATGTATTTTTCACAGTGTTCCAGGAGATAAGATTGAGAGATTACATCATTTTCTAAGATATAACAGTAATTCCCGCCAGATCCAAGTCTGCATTCAGGCCCAGATGCTCCAGTGGGGTACCTCTCCAGGTCCCTTTCTGCCATGTTTCCTTTCTTAGGCTTGATGGTGGAGATTCAGGGAGAAATAGTTCAAAGGACACTATTGGCAAGAAAGTTCAAGAGAAAGTTTGCATCTTGGCTCTACTTTCTTTCTTAGTATGACTCAGTTTTGGTGAGAAATGCGTGTTTTGGCTGCACCTCAAGAACAGAGCCTGTTTTCGATACGAATTAGGGACAACATGTTCTCCCTCTCTCCAAAGCCCCACTCTCTTCTCTTCCAGCATCCTTATGTGCTGCTCTGGAAGGAACAGCCAACCCAGGATGCATGTATCAGCTCTGCCCTGTGTCTGCAACAGCAGAGCCATCTTCCGGGGTGGGGGACAAATCTGCCATAATGTCACCAGGAAGGCGAATCCACTTTACAAAAGGTGACTGTGGTCACCTCTTATCTTCTTAGTACTTGCTTATTTCTTACTTCTTTAACTGAGATTTCAATGAATGTGGCAATACCCAGAGCCTGAGGTATGAATTCTTCCCCCAAATTCTGTAACATTTGAGTATCTACTCACATCCAGATTCAGGAAGAAATCCCATATTGTAATTTACATGCTTAGATTTTGAAAATTCTGTCATCACCCTCAGTGATTCTGATATAAGAGGCAGACCAAGGTATCATGTATCTTCAAACCCTGTTTGAAAAGGGTGCCTCTCAAACTTTAATTTGTACTGGTGTAGGGTTATCCTGGGATTATTAATTTCTGCAAGCTCCTGGGTAATGCTAATGTGGCTAATCTGAACACTCTAGATTAATACAGACTCCAGTAGGAACTACTGTCAAATCTTTGCCTGCTCAGACAATGAATTCAAGCCTCAGTTACATTTCTTGCTCTTCAAAGACATTATTAACACCTTAGGACATCACCCTGACCTCTATACAAAGGACCATACCTTTCCTGTGCCCTCATTCGAACTGGCACAAACTTCTGTCATAGCTCTGGGGCCCTCTACTCTCAAGCTCTTGAAGTCTATGTGCATGACTACTTTCTTTGGAAGTCCTTGAAGAATGTTCAGGACAATTCTGGGAAAGAGAGGAAGGAGTCTGACTTACCTGGATAACTTTTTTTTTCTGCTCTACTTCTCTTCATTGCTAGTATGGTTATTTGATTTTATCTGTCTTTCTTCAATAGAACGTAAACTCAAAAGAAAAGGTTTTAAATAATTCTATGTTTGTGTATGAAGCATATGTATATATACATAGCCTAGTATATGATAGATAATAAGTATTTGTTGAACGAATGTTGGAATAAATGATAGATAAGGCACCACATTCGGTAGAAGGGAATGTCTAACTATAGATGACAAGGTACTTGTCATTCATTGGGATGGGGAGATGAGTGTGATGGGAGTAGGAATTCTATTGGAGGAGAGAGTACAACAGAAATAGGAGACAAATCAGAATGAGACTTTCTAAGCAACACAATAGGATCCAGACTAGCCATCTCTTAACAAAGCAGCTCATTCATTTAGCTTATCCCTTCCTCTCCCCATTCTCTCCTTCTCCTCTCTATACCCCCCTTCTTCATGCTTTCCTTGTCATCATTGTCACCACCATCATCATCATCACCTTCAGTGCTGGAGATCACACCCAGGGCCTCATAAGTACTAGACAAGCGTTCATTGCTGACATACATCCATATTCTCTTTTTATTGATATTAGTGGAGCACTCTAGAGACCATCACTGCCTCATCTGCAGGCAACAGCTACAGAGCACCTAAATATTTGGCACTGTTGACCTTCTTTTACCATGAAATTTTTGTAATAGTATTACTTAATCATACTGTGCACTGATTACAGATAAAATTAATTTGTCAATGTTAATCTTTAGGCATTTTTTCCAGTCTTGAAATTCCCAACAACTGTTTTTTTTTTTTTTTGGTTGGTTTAGTTTTTGTGTGCTTAAAGGTGTGCACCACAACCACCCAGCTCAACAACTGTTTTCATCTGTTTCCTCTAGTAAGAACAAGCTACTTGGCTCAACATTGCCTGATTCAGACATTGTGATTAATCCCCTATTGGTTTGAGGATATGTACAGAAATTTTTTGTGAGTGACAAATTATCCAAAGAATGATATCTTGGTTTGTCCTCCCAGTCTATTAGAAAGTTATGAAAGTCTGAGCAGATTTTTATATATGTATGTATATGCATATATGCCTGATACTAAGAGAATTTGGAGGTGCTATAGTAGCTGTGAAGGGCATCAAACCAAGCATTTGCATTCTTCCTGTTGATTTCTGCCATGAGTTGAACAAGGAATTTCCTGGACAGTGGGTGAAAATGGGATTACCATCATCAGATGGATGCTGAATTCACATACAAGCAGGACATTCACAGATGTGTGAATCTCAAGTGTCCCAGCCAGACTCAAAGATGTTAATTGTCACTGATGCATTAGTATTTAGCAGTTGTGAATGCAGGGTGTTGAAAGCAAAGAAAGGGAAGTAGAAAGGATAGAAGCAAGGAAAAACTAACCATATGTTACTATTAATTGCCACTGCATCCCCGTGAGTTTCATGGAGGCTCAGCAGGTTGCTTGGAAGGGGGGTTTACTCCATGTGTGAACCACTGTGGAATGATGGGATGCCTGAGGAAGCCCCACTGTGTAGCAGCATTTTGCAGAGAAAGGATTACAGAGATAGCTTTTGGGGGGGGCTGGGCTTTGTTTGTTTCTTGCTTCAAGCTAAGTAAAATTCAGTCTTGAAAGCCTCATTCTCCAGCATCTTTAGTGGATATTCAAGATGGTAGGCCCTTCATTCTAAAGATTAGAGAAATTTCTTTTATCCCAGAAATGGTGTAAGAAACCAGAACCTGATGGGTGCAGCTAATCAACCTGGCTGCATGTTAATGACTGATGCAGGGATACAGATCATCTCTTTAGTGATTTAATGAACCTGAAAGCCACAGCAGTCTGAAAGCCAGGTAGCCAAAGGCAGTAAAATTGGTCAGGTACTCCAGACGTGGTGCATACTCAGTACAGAGGGATCTTCTTGGGAAGATTTCAGCCCAGTTCATTCATTTCACTGATAGGTAAAACAAGTTTTGGTGAGATTATGGCTTATCTAATACATTGAGCCTTACGAATGTCTGTCATAGATGTTATATGGAGGTGAGGATTATTACCCATGAGTGACACAGTGGATGATACCCTCGTATTTTAGCACAGTGGATAATTACATTGTTTGGTAAATGACTTGATAGTGAAGATCCTGTGACTGGATCAGTGGATCTAGATCAAGATTAAATTTTCATTGGTCACTTACTTGATTTATAGATTTGGTCATAATTCATTAATTTGAGCCTAAATTTTCTAATCAATGAAGTGAGTGAAATACTATAAAAATTGTGGTTTTTGTTAAAAGGCCTCTGACATACATATATGCAAAAGGTCCTAAAATTAACTGTAGTTAGTGATCTAGTGTCTTTTCTCTATACTCACTTCATTGTCTCTGTAAGCTTTAAGCTTAGTGTCTTATAGCTAAACTATTATGCGAATACCATCTATCCACCCATCCACACATCCATCTTACGTTTACCCTCCATCCGTCAGTCTAGCCATCCATCTATCTATCCATCCATTGACATCTATATTGCTGTAAACAGTCCATGATAGGCCAGAGCCGTTTTTACCAAGCAGGAGAATGTACTAGTTTCTTTATTCAATTGTTACAAACAACAAATATTGTTGGGGCTGGAGAGATGGCTCAAAGCCTCAATGGTTAAGAGCACTGGCTGCTCTTCCAGAGGTCCTGAGTTCAATTCCCAGCAACCACATGGTGGGCTCACAACCATCTATAATGAGACCTGGCTCCCTCTTCTGGTCTGCAGCCTTTGCATGCCGTCAGAACATTGTATACATAATTAATACATAAATCTTTGAAAAAATGTTGTGAAAAGTCTTTCACTGATGAGTGCAAAGTCTAAGCGCCAATATTAATAAAGAGAAAATGCATTCAATGCCAAAGGCACAAAACAACCGTTTTCTCTTCATTTTCACCTCAGCCTTACATAGGCGTGCATAGTCTTCTTTATTTGTAATGAGCCAGGGTCAATCAGAAATGAAATACCAGGCCCACTGCAGAATTCATATTGGGATTCTTCTGGATAGGATGGGAGGAGAAGAAACAGAAGAAAAAAGAAACAGGATTAACTTCTCAGGCACATCAAGTATAACACTGTTGAGAGATGATATTGTCTAGATGGTTCTACAGAGACCTGCCAAAAATAAGATTGGAGGTAATAGGGCTGGACAGGGCTCGTCCAGACAATCACTTCGCATTGCTTGCTAGATAAAATTGTTCCCTGAGATGTGCTTTACAGTTATGCGTCCAGATTTCTATGATCTTAACAGATTGCTCCTGGGTAGAAAATAGCTTGCCTTTTCCAAGCCCCGACTTAATTCAGCCTCGTTAATTCCTTTGTAGCCCGTGTGAATCACAGAGGGAAACATAATTACCTAATTCTCATTTGGTGCCTGGTTTCCCCAGGATGGCCAGGGATGCTGTACGTGATGTCTTCCAGTGGTGCAGATGCCAGGAACAAATATTTCACGTTTGGGTACTTAGCTTTAGCAAAGCCTCAAGCCTATTCCAACTGTGTTTCTCAAATGGTCTGTTATGCCAACTCTGCTTTTCTCTGAGAGCTAACAGCCCAGGGATTAGGAGTGACATAGACTGAGAAGCATCAGCAAATGCTTGTTGGGAAAATTGTTTCTGACTTCCAGTGGGGTTACATGCAAGGGCTAGCTGTCTGACATTATTCCTCCTCCTCATTCCTCACAGATGTATTCCACGTATCAAGTAAAAAACCTTAGTCTTCATCTGATGCACCAAACAAAGCACAATGCACGAGATGATTGGATTATGGTGATGGAAAGCTGACATTGTAAATGTGCCTTTGTTCCATGTTGGCCGAAGATCAACTATGGCTAGATCCTTTTACCTCTCTATGTCCTGTGTTAGCTCACATCTATAGTGGAAGGACACAGCATACTTGCAAGCACAGGCTTGATGTTCATGTCCAGCTATGCCCTGTGTTTGCTAGACAACCGAGGATTGCTAGTTTCGACCAGGCAGCAGCCTGCCTCTGCTGCCAAAGCAGTTACATCATCACCTGTTGCCAGGTGCCTTTCCACCATCAGCTTTGCAACATGTGCACCCCTTAGAGGTACAGGCACAGCCACTCTTGCCTATTGTTCCTCTCTAGCCCTTTCTTTCTTCTCTTACCTCTCTGGTCTCTCATCTCCCGTCTTCCTCTTGTCTCTTTCCTGTTCTTTCTTTCTTTCTTTCTCTTTCTTTTGTTCTTTCTTTCCCTTTCTTTCTTCTCTTACCTCTCTTGTCTGTCATCTCCCATCTTCCTCTTGTCTCTTCCCTGTTCTTTCTGTCTGTCTGTCTGCCTCTCATGTCCCCATTCTGACATGGCCTTTCACTCTTTCACTCTTTCCCTTCCCCCTCCCCCTAATCAACCTCTCATGCTAACTCTGTCGCACGTGGCATGTTTGCTTAGTGGCATACCTTGGCAGGGCCCACCAAAAGGTACCCACTTATCATTTTTTTGTTGTTTTTTCAATTGTCAACAATGGTGAGTAGGGATCACAGGATTACCAACTTCATAGGACTTTTGAAAGTAACAGATGCATGAATATTTACAAAGCATTCAAAACAATGCCTGGTGCCTGGTAAGTGTGCTATAAGCATTTGCTACTTAAAACAAACAAAACAAATAAACAAACAAATCAGAGAGGCCATGGCTTGGGGACATTGCTTTCTGGGTACAGAACTCGTACGAGTATTGGGGACCTGAATTTTTGGATTCCCAGAACCAATGTAAAACTGCATATGGTAGCATGCATCTGTAATCCCACCAATCCTACTGTGACATGGGAAGCAGAGACAAGATGCTCTCTGGAAGCTTGGAGGTCAGCTAGCCTGGTTGTGTAAAACGGAAAACAAGAGACCTTGCCTCAAACAAGGTGGGAGGCCAGCAACACCTACACACATGTACACACACACAGTCATACACACACATACACACACACAGTCATACACACACATATACACACGTACATATTCACTCATATACACAGACACACATATAAATGAACACAGAGACACACACACATACACACACATACCTACACACTCATACACACATGCAAATGCACATACACGTGCAATCATATATACAGACACACATATAAACAAACCCAGAGGCACACATACAGACACACACATACATGCACACACATGCACACCTGAACATACACATATATAAATAACAAAACACCAAAGGTGTCCATTGACTGCATCTTTCAGTGTGAGGCGCAGATTTCACCTCAGTGGACACTGCCAGCCACCTGCCTATCACTTGCTTCATGGTTTCCCCTTTTCCTGAACTCCCAGAATCCCTTGGGGAAAACACCTTCACTCAGTTCATACACAACAAATGTGCTTTAAGTCAATGTCAGGAAACTGGATCTCTAAGTGAATTTAAGAGTATCTTACAAGAACAACATTTAGCTAGAGTATTATTAGTGAACTTGAAAAATAACCACTGCAGCTTAAAAAAAATCAGGTCTATGGCATTTCAGATCCACACTATTGCAAAAAATCCAGGTCATAAATGATTCCCTTTCATCTCTATCAGAAAATTCATTTTGCTATGTTTTCTACTAAAGAAGAAAAAAATCTAAAACCAAAGTTCTAGGTACCCCAGTTTTCTTGGAGGGTACAGAGTTCTCTTTCATTCATAAAGCAATATGCAAAGATTTCTGCCATCATTCACTGATTTTACCCTACAGTGAGTTTTGGAAGTCCTCTTTTCAGGGAAATGAAGCAAGCCTTTGAGAGGTAACCTAAGATTCTTGGAACATGTGGTGGTTTGAATGAGGCTTAGGTGGTTTGAGCTCTTGGCTCACAGTCCATGGCTCTGTTTGGGGATGCTATGGAATCTTTGGGAGGTGGAGCTTGTTCCAGCTGCCTATTGGATGGCTCCCCTCCCACTCTGGAACCATAAGAGAAAGCAAACCCTTCCATTGACTTTGGTGATGCTGTTTTATCACCATGATGAATGCAACTAACAGAAGTCTACTGGCCTATTCTCTTGGTGGGGCTTGAGATCAGAATGTCCACACACATTCCCAGTGGTCAGTCACCTCATTTTTAGACCCTTTCTTCAATGAATTCTAGGAAGCCCACATTCTCTAGATTCTCTCATCCAGGGGTCAATCCTTTTGTTTTTCCATTTATGTGTGTAATATAGTGGTGAGCATACTGCCTTCCATTTTTGTATGCACACGTTTGTTGTGGAAACACATTCTGCCAATAGCCTTGGGGCAGCAAGCTCTAGGGCATGGTCTTGTCTGCTACGTGACAACTGATAAGCGGGAGGCAAAGCATGCTTGCTCTCTTGCTCTGTCTCCTGCTCGGTGTGGTTGGAGACCCAGCTGCAGAGATCAGCATTTGCGTCTGCTTTGCTCTGTGTCTGTGAGGTTGTCTTTTCTTTGCACCCCTTAATACATTGGTCATGGCACTTTTGTGGGTTCTCAATTCACATGTTCGTATGAGTGTTTCCACATACATACAAGTGGAATGTGCGCATGGATGTGCACACATGTGGGGGCCAGATACTGATGTCAGGTGTTTGCCTCAAATGGTTTAGGAAAACTTTTCTGTTTCAGACATGGTCTCTCATTCCACCTGAAGCTCATCAGGTGGGCAGGGCTGGCTGGCTAATGAGTTCCTGGGATATACCTGTCCCTGAGCACACAACATTCCACCTCCAAACTTCATCTTGAAATTATAAATGTGGATCATGCCCAGCTTTTAAATCTGTCCTCAGACTTGTGTAACAATCACTTCACTATTTAAGCCATCCCTTCTTATGAGCTTCAAAAATCAAAGCTTTACAGGGGACAATCTTGCCCTCGTTCACTGATTCTCTACTGCTGGATAAAACCATCAAGTTCAATGTCTTTGTATATTGTGTACATTGTCCTCTTACCGGCCGACATACCTATAGTTGGTATTCACATTACGGTTAAATTCTGGCATGGCAGCATTTTGAGCCTTATGCAACTCTGTATCACCAGAGCCTAAACAACAGTGGGACTTGGTACTTAAGAATGGGCGCAAACTAAACTTTTGAAGAGGAATAAAAAAGCTAATTTTAAATAAAACGCATTTGCTTCAAAGTGCATTGCTTCTGACATCATCAATGAAGATCCAGGCTTCTCCATCAGGGCGGTTGGTATGTGGGATGACTCCCTGTGGGGGTTACTCTGTGTACTGGAGATATTAGGAGCATCCTTGGCTTCTGCCTTCTAATTATCAGTGTGACAGCAGCATCAACAACAACAAACTGCTTCAACCATTTCTAAATGTATTGTACAGGGCAAAATAACCCTTTCTGATAATGACTAAGCCACTAGAAAATCAATTTACTAGAAATAAAAGATGAGGGATCTATTTTCAACTCTGTGGGTTCTTATCTCATAAATTAGACGATAATATTAATCACTTTCCAAAGCCTTATCTAGACATCAAGAGTCTGAACAGACACCTTACAATGTAGCTGTGAAGATTAAATGTATCCACACATCCCAAAAATAACCAGTATAGTGTCCAGTTGATGCCTACTTCTCTCTTGTCTTTTGGACTGACTTGCTTAATAGGGACATGGTCTCATTTCTAGGTGGAAGGCTCACTTCTCTGAGTTCTGCCTCTCTACATTTGAAGTTTCTGAAAGTTTTAGATGTTCCTTTTGTCTGTCCTAGTACCTTGGTCTTCTTGTCTGCTCCTGTCTTCTGAGCAACCTTATACAGCATCCTTATAGATACTAGATATTCTTCAATTCTAAATTCTCCATCTTGGACATTGCAACTCTATCCTGTCTATTTTCTCCCAGGCCTTTCCCATACTTAAAATCATTTTTAAATTAGTTTTTAGTTTTATTTTGGGGGACATGTTGTTACTATGCAGCCCAGGCTGACTACAAACTAGTGATCCTCCAACCTCAGCCTCTCAGTGTTGGGATTTCAGGTGCTCGCCACCATTCTTAGATTCTCAACACATCATCTTTCCGGCCGCCACCCAGGCTTAAACAAAGTCATACCATGCCTGCAGCCACAGCTATGTGGAAGTAGAACAACATGCCTGGGAATAATTTAACAGTTTCAACAGCACATAAGAACACTGTCTGCTTGGGCCCTGGATTTCTTGTCTCATAAATAGATTAGTTAGTAGTGAGTAAGACTTTTCTTTCCATTGGCTATGAGATAAATACCCATTTGTCTTCCTTGAGTTAGATAATCCCAAAGGTTCTTCCAGTTTGAACATTTCATATCTAAGTTTCAGACACGGAAGTGAGAAATGGTTAGACACAGGACTTTCCGATCAGAACAATGGCGCTCTCTCTCTCTCTCTCTCTCTCTCTCTCTATTTCTCTCTCTCTCTATTTCTCTCTCTCTCTCCTGTTTTTGTGACAATGTTGCATGCTGGTTAGGGTCCAGGTTTAAAGATCAGAAGAGAGGCAGAATCCCCAAGTGCTACTCATTAGTACTGTTGGTTTTTTTTTTTTTTGCACTGTTTTGTTTTTATGAGGAATATAAGCAGGAATATAAGAGCAGCACACATCTGGCACAAAGCTGGGGAGACAGCTCAGCAGATGAAGTGCTTCTCTCAAAAGCACAAGGACTTGGGTTGTATTCCACGACTTACACTTTAATAGTCGGGTGTAGTGTGCATGCCTTTAATGACAGAATTAGGGAAGTGGAGACTGGTGAAATTCTGAGGTTCACTAGTTAGCCAGTCTACCTACTTGACAAGTACCAATCTAGTGAGAGACCTTGTTTTTAAAAATGAAGTGTGAATAGTGCCTGAGGAATGACACACATGTTATTCTCTAGTACACACACACACACACACACACACACACACACACACACACACACACACACACACAACTCTAACACACAAAAAATGAGCCTTTCTTAAATACCATTAACTCTTACTCTGACCTTCCAAGCCTTCCATCTAATCTTTATATTGCCTAGTAAAAATTAACTCCTTTGGAACAGTTCTGTTCTGCTAAACTTTACATTTCACAACGTCTTTGCTGGGGCTTGAATGTGAAATGTTCCACCTAGGCTCATTGTTCCAATACTTGGTCTCCAGTTGGTGGTGTTGTTGGAAGGTGGTGAAACCTTTAGGAGGTGGCGCCCTATTGGAAAATAAGTGAATCATGGGTGACTGGCCTTCAAATATGATATGCTCTGTCTCTCTTCCTGCTCAGTCTGTGTAACTGTGGAGCCAGTGTGATCAGCCCCTTCATGCCTTCCCCCACCACAATGAAATGCACCTGCAAACTGTAAGTCCAATAAGCCCTTGCTTCATTAAGACAATTCTGGTCAGGTATCTCTTCATAGCAACAAGACAGTGAACAACACAGTCTTCTTCACGGATGTCGCTTTTGTGTAGTTATGACTCAATTAAATATTCTTCGAGCTAAATGAACCTGGGTTCTGTCACATCACCACACAATAGGAATGAAAATGGTATTGTCAGAAAGTGCAATTGCAAATAATGTGAAAACAAGAAGCTTCCTAAACCAAAACGATAAAGAGAAATTGACCTAGGAGTTCCATATGTTACCAGAGGTAGGCTCTGCAAGGGTGAGCACTGATTTTGAGGAAGATAAAGCCGAGTTTGTGGTCAGCCTGATCCTGTATCTGGTAGAGCACCAGGAACGTGATAGATCAAGTGACAACTGCTTTGTGGAGCTTGTGGAATGGACCTGGTCCTTCACACTGCTGTTTATAAGCAATCACTTTGCATCGTGGAGACACAGTCTTTCAATTTGTTGAAACAGAAGGGTAAAGGGGATGAGACAAAGTAATGGAAATAACGGAAGAAGCCAGGTCCCTGAGTGTCATTCGTGTGCCACCTAGCACAGTGTGACAACTTCAGAATTCCTGCAGGACATTAACATTTCTAAGTGTGAAGAGGATTAGTAAGCATTGTATTATCAGGTGTTGAAAAGCCGTATCATCTCATATTGGGAAAGCTCTCGTCTAGCTTGTACTAGAAGAAACAGTAGTGTTTGTGAAATTGACCAGCAAGATAGACACCAGTGTAGCTATCATGTTTACTACCTGTCCAGCCACCATCCCTTTCTGATCTCTCTGTCTGTGTTTGTATGGAGCAGGTGTTCTGTAAGGGATCTTCAATTTCCCAATCTCTAAGGACTAACTGGCCTTGGAGGATTCTTCGGAGTGTATGGCTAGCACACAAGATCCAGTTTCCCAATGTAAATTTTACATCTGAGGGCAGAGGTACTGAGAATGAGGTTTTGAAGGAAGGGCCACCTAAGAAATTAAAACTTCAGAGCATCAAATAACTTGAATATAGTCAGAAGGGGCAAAACTTTTCTTTCTGTGGCTCCTCTCCTCCATCCAGGCTTTCATTGGCAAGGTCCTACATCACTCACTTGATTGACATGGCAGGTCCCTGGGAGGCCAGCATGCTCCCTCCACGCCAACCGGTCTCTGTGCTGCTCAAGTCCTTTCCCTGCTCCTCAGGGAAAAGTCCAGGCTTCCTAGCACAGCCAATACAGTTCTGTGGGGTTGCTACTGTCTTCAACTCCAGTCACATTTTCAACATTCACTCCTTCAATCTCCATTTACAGAAAATCTCCCCAACCTTCCCATCCCATTCACGTTGCCGGTGGCTTCCACAATCCCTGTGTTCCTCTTTACTGACAAAGGAGCTGGGTAAACATATCTGAACTACACCCGCCTCTCTGCCCTTTCCTTTACCCGCCATTTAAACTTACCATTTTATTTAGATTTTTGAACAAGCCTGTGGAAAATATTGCATTTCCATTTCGGGGGAAAAAAACCCTGATTTTTTTTTCAAGAGTGTGGGTGACTTGTCCAAAGTCACACAGTGAGGAGGCAACAGGACCAGCATCTTGAGGAAGTGAGCTATGTTCTTGTCACCATGCCCTCACTACTTAGTTACCAATGACAATGGGCAGTGAACACCATAAAGGAAGGCATGGGCTGTCAGTCAGCATGGTACTCAACCTGAGGCTTAGAGGAGATTTGCCACTGGAGGATTTTTTCTTTCCTGTTTGTGGCATGCATGCCATGTCCCCTAGCAATGCATTTGCCCTTCCTCATTTACTTATGTTTCTTACAAGTCCTGTTATTTTCTTTTCCTGGACAAATACCTGCTTATTTACTAATTTGTCAAGCAATTATTGAGCCTGCTATTATGTCAGACCCTCCCAGGGTCGGAGTCCAAAAACTGAAACAGACCTAACCTCTGCCCTTCGGAGTTCACCATCTAGACAGAAATGGGCATGCAAATCAGCCCACAGTGGACAAGACACCTGAATTAATGGTGTGTGCATGAAAAGGACCAGGAAAAGAGGAGTGTAGCCTGTATGTTCCACAAAGTGTGACTGCCATTTTCAGTGATGAAAATGATTGGTCCTGGTGTGTGTTTTAAAGGCTGTTGTCACCAGACAGGCAGTCTGAAAGCCTCTGGTGAATGTTTGTCTGGGCAGTATGTTCTCCTTTCCTGATCTTTCCCACCCACACTTGTTTTCCCAATCCTTCCCTCTCTCTCTTCCCCCTTTCTTCTCTCTCTTCCCCCTCCTTCCCTAATCCTCACACACCCACTCTCTCCTTCCTTTTCCTGTCTTATCATTATTCCAAGATGATACACACATCTATTTTTCTTCCTTCTTGCCAGGCACTATTTTTGTTAAGATACCCTTCAAAATCCAGCTTAAGATGGGTCTGCAGAAAGTTGAATATGACCCCCTTTCTTTATTTTCCACTGACTTCTTCATGAACTACTCACCAAGTTTGCTGTTTGCCTCTAGATTAAACTGTGCATAAGGGGAAGGGCTCTTATATGGTTTGATATGGCACTCATACACATTGTAAACATAATTGATTAGTGGACAGTCATTCTGTATGTTAGTAAGTTAGATTCAAAGAGAGAAAACAGGGAATGTTACAGATTTTGGCATATCAGGAATACAGTTATATAACTCTTGGGCTTTCTTGCAACCCACTTCTATTAGATGTTCCAAACCTCGTACATCCTGTGATTATGCAAGGAAGCTGCAAGTCTAATCACTCTTTAATTAGCATATTTCTCATGATATCAGGACTCTCTGACAAATCTCTTCATTTATGGCTCTGATACAATCTCTGATTTTGGAAAAAAAATTTCTTATTTTCCTAGTTTTCCAAAGTAGTGGAATAGCTGGATATTTGATTAATCCCATAGCAACCCACAATAAACTATGCATTTACATGGCTCTTTCAGCCAGGTGTAGTCATAGAGATGTCTTTCCCATGTCAGTTTTTAAAGGCACAAGACATTCCTGTTACTCATCCATCAGTCCTACTGGTTGGAGTGCACTCTGTCCATACAATGAAATATCCATTTAGACATGGACTGTGCTCAAAAGACAAAGAATCCAAGCAAACAGAGCTTGAGTCTTATAGTTTGCAATGCTCAAACTCAGACCTAGAAGGAGAAATGCTAGAAACAGACCTCCATAGTACTTAAAGACACTGTTTACTTTGAGTTTGGGCTTATGCTATACTCAGTGATAAACACCTATTTCCCAGTGTGTGGACCCTCTTATTGTAGAAACTGTGAGAGGCACATGGGACTTTAGGAGTAACCTAATCCAGTGTTCCATAGCCTATCTGAGGTCAAGAGCTTTAAATTTGTTTTTCTATTACAGAATCTGACTTCAGGCTGGGCTCCTAGTTCCATAGGTGAAGCTCCAGTAAAGATGGTTTGTTGAGGATATGGAGGTAGTTCAGGTTTTTACTAAATATTCATTTATCAATTTGTGTGCATATATATACATATACATATACATATACATGTATATGTTAGTGAACTTTTTCTAGGATCAGGCACAGGACATTACTCTTGTTTTTGTATCTAATGGATTAATGGATTACTCCAGAATTAAAAAAGATAAAACACAAAGATATTTATAAAAAGAAACCAGGGTAAGTACTTGGGGAAAATGGGAAGGCAGCAGAAGAGACCTACTGCAAGTCAAGGAAGACCACTAAGAGAGGTGTCATTTCAGCTGATCCAGAAAGATAAGAAGGAACTGGATATTAAAGTGGAGAGAATTATGGTTCATACAAGGAAATGCTGTATAAAGATCTTAAGAGGGAACGAGCTAGATTAAAGAGCTGTCAGGAATTGAGCCGCAGAGTGGAATTGAGTAACTTGAGGTTGAGCTATGGACCACAGACCATGGCAGGATCACATAATCCCGAGGTCTTTTGACTAACTGCTAACAAATTTGAGCTTCCATGTTAATGAGAATCTATTAAAAATCCCTCCTTTTTGATGAGATAGATGAGTGATGGTATTAGGGTTTTGTTTTTGTTTTTGTTTTTGTTTTCTTACCAGATCACTAGGGGTTGCTTCATAAAATTAAGTGAGAAGGTACCAGCAGATACAGGAAAACCCTGTGAGGGACATTTTTATACATACATGTATCTAGCAGATCTGGGTGATGAGGGTAGGTTTAAAATGTATTTGGGTGTAGGCTGTATTTCACATCATGATACAAGGTTGGTTATAAGATGAGGACAGGGGACATGGAAAAGCTCTTAGTGTCTCAGGACCCTCTCAGGAATCGTCTGTGGGATTTGAAAGCAAAGGGGCATACTTTTACTCTGATGCTATCAGTGTGCACCATCCTGATGTCATCTGTGATGTTCTAACCTGCTCACAGACCCTTCCCAGAGGGCAGAAGACAAGCAAGGTTGGATTCTGAATTCTGTTAGCAAGCCGGATCCCACTTCCTGCAGACATGGGTGTAAGTTTCTCATTCAGAATGAGGTTAGGAAAGATTTTGTGATTTCCTTTTGATGAAAAGTGCAACAAATTACCCAGTGATCGGGTTCGAAGGAAAATACACACTATCGATTTTGACTCACACCGATCCAGGTTTATTTAGAACTTCAAGGATATCTGAGAACATGCTCATTTAATTACTCACAATTACGTCTTTGTGGCAGTAATTTGCATGCACTCAAGCTCATGCTAGTTTCCACAATAATCTTAATGTGTCTTATTTTCGGCTTTAGAAAAAAACAAGACTCCAAGGTATTAAAGGTCCAGTAAGGGTCAATAGGACCACAGCCAGCATTCAGATGGATGGAAGAGAGCATGGTTGGATCATGACAGTCTGAGCTTCATCTCACACCACTCCATACAAACTTCCGTTTAACTTATTTTTAAAGTGACTTCACTTCTAGAAGCAAAGGGATCCTCAAATATTCCACAAAGGGACATTCCCTCAGCCACCCTGCATTCTGAGATAGTTCTTGGAACTTTTATCCTTTCACAGTAGATCATTGGCCCCAATTTTTTCACCCATTTTCTTAGACAGTTTCCACACAATTAAAAAATGATAATTCATTACTTAATCTCCTTTGAATATTTTAAGTTATAATTATGTGGTTCCTTTTTCCTTCCTCCCCTCAAAAAACCCTTCACACCCTCTCAAATGGATGACCTTTAATTGTTGTTACACACATACACACACACACAGTGTGTGTGTGTGTGTGTGTGTGTGTGTGTGTGTGTGTGTGTGTAAATATATAAACACAACCTGCTGAGTTCATTTACTGCTGCTGATATGCACTTGATTTCAGGGCTGACCATTTGGTATTAGCTAACCAACTAAGGGGCTCATCCCTAGAGATGATTTCTCTTGTTCTCAGCATTCCCTAGTGGCCTGGAGTTCTTTGCCCAGGGGTGAAACCCCTTCCTTATTGGCATGTACATTATTGTACTTCTGGTCTTGGTTAGGAAGCCATATTACTGAGGTGACGTTTCCTTGCCATTTCTAGGAGACATGGTCTCATCAGATTTCCTGGTCCTCTGGCTCTTTGAACCTTTCTACTCTCCATTTCTCTGAGCTTTGGGTGTAGTATTGCAGATAAATCTATTGGGGACAGTCAGCCATAATCAATTGTTCTCTACATTTTGACCAGTTGTGGCTTTCTGTAATGGTCTCTAGTGCAAAGAGAAGCTTCTTTGACGACAGGTGAATGCTACACTGCCTACTAGGAGGAATCCTTAGGTCCTCACCCACCCAGCCTCTCTACAGACTGCACATGTACAGGACAGATCTCTTGGCTTCCCTTTGAACAAGTGGGACAGACCAAATGAAAGCTGAGAAAAATGTGTACCCTAGTCTTGAAAGTTACATACCAGCACTTGTTCATTATCCTGCTAACAGCCAGTCAAGAAAGGAAGCAGGTCAATGGCCACAGGGTGAACTGTAGCCTTCAGCTGGCTGCAGCCTTGGCTGACAGACAGATTGCAGCAATGAGCTGGAGCTACTCACCCACCACATTCTTGATCCCCATAAGTTATAAAGTTTGCTCTTTTCAGCACGTCGTTTTGTGGTGCTTTCTTAAGCAACAATAGATAGATAACTAATGCAGCCACTTTTTCCAAGCCCCTGAGACACAATACCGCTTCAGCAGTTTACAGTAATTGCTTTTGAAACAATTATAAATATGTTTATCACCTTTACAGTTCATAAACAATTTTCTTCCTTATGCTCTTTTCACAGAAGAATCATTCTCAACCCTCTGCAATGTGCCGTCTTCCCTAGCAGTAGCAAAATTCCCAGGGATTAAGTTTCGCTGATGCTCAGCAGAGGATGAGAGTCGGGTCTTTGGAGTCAGATAGGTGGGATTATTTTAACTGATGCAAAATTTCTATACATAGCTCGCTGCAGGTACAGATAATGAGATTTTGCAATCACATACTCCTCTCTACCCAACAAAACAAAACATCAGCGAGAATAAGGGTATTTCAACTGCCCGGGAAAGTGATCTGAAACTCTCTGTCCAACCCCAACTGTCCTAAAAGCAGCCAGTGTTCTGATATCAATGACCAGTTTAGTTTCTATATTCTTGAAGTTTGTATCAATGAGCATGATCTTCATGTTGGTATTCCATAAATCAGCCTGGGCTCTGGCTGGCTGCTTTCACTAAATACAATATTCTTCTTAAAAAGTGTAGTCATTAAAAAAAAAAACTTCATGTTTATGGTGTTTTGTCTGGGTGTTTTCAAGTGTACTTCAGGCTCATCTTGTGCCCACAGATGTCACATGAGGGTACTGGATCCCCTCGAATGGAAGTTATAGATGGTTGTTTGCCACCATGTGACTGCTGGGAACTGAACCCAGGTCCTCTACAAGAGCAATAGGTACTCCGAACTGCTGATCAGTCTCTCAACTCACCTTAATACAGCAACCTTAAGATGTGGGTATCAGCCTGTCACAGCACGCATGCCTTGTTGACTAGAATTTCATCAGATTAAACTGGCGATTCAGTCTTCCACACTTTTTGTTGGTAGGCATACAGGTTGACTCTAGAATGGGGCTATCTAACTGAGCTGTAATATTCACGAACAAGCTTCTTCTCGGACATATCTTTCTTTTGTGTTATTTTTTGAGAATTTCACACAATGTATTTTGATCATATTTACCTCCCCATCCCCAACTTTGCTTCCAATCCCTGCTTGCTTACTTACACAACTTTGTGCCCCTTAAAAAAAATCAAATCCAATTAATTCTGCTCATATTTATTCTGCTCAAGGATATATTCTTGGGTGTATGAGCACCCACTAGAGCTTGGTCAACCTATCAGCAGTGGCCACACCCTTAAGGAAAAGAGACTCTTCTTCTGCCAGAAGCTGTCAGCTATCAGTGTTTCCTTTGCTAAGGTGCTTTGTGTCCACATCCTTTTTCCATTCGGGGATTTTAGTCTGGCTTTAGCTTGTGCATGTCCATGCAGTCACAACTACTGTGATTTCATATGTGCAGCTGTCCTGTAGAGTCTGGAAAATCGTTTCCGTGCAGTCTTAAACATATCTTTTCATGTATTTTGAGTAAACTCCTAGGCGTAGAATTGCTAAGTCATAGGACAGAATTAGAAATTGAATCTAACTTTGTGGTGTTTTTTGGTGAATATGTATATTTATAATGTTTTCTTTTTCTATGAAACTTATTCTTTAGCAACTTCCTACATTTATGTAATACAATCTGATCACAGTCACCACCTCTATTCTCTAATATCTCCTACCCACTCCTGAAAACCTTCCTCCTCCTACAAAATCCCCCTTCTGGGTTCATACCCTCTCTTTGATTTTGTTTTCGTTTTGTGATGCACCAAGTTCAACCAGGGCCTTCCGCACGAGCATAGGTGTGAAGCTATCCTTGGGAGCATGAAGGATTCACCAGTGGATAGGTCACTGAAGACAATGACTCCCCCAATCCTAGCAGCTGTCAGCACCCAGTAGTTCCCCAGTGCAGGGCTCCAGCAGACTCTCCCTCATCCATGACTGAGTATTGACAGGTCCAGTCTTTTGCAGGCCCAATGTAAGTAACGCATCTGCTGTGAGTCATGAGCATAGCAGCCCAAAGTGGCCAAAACTAGCATTTCAGATTTTATTTTTGTGAAAGACTACTTAACAGTTTTCCCAAGCTTTGTATCATTACATTTCTACTGTGGTGTAGGGACATTCTGGTGGCTTAGTAGCTTAGCCAACAGTTGGTTTTATTGTTTCAATTTTAGCCATCTTAATAGGTTTATAGTGATACCTCACTGTGGATTAACTTTGTTTTTTCCTGATACGACTAAGGAGGGTGGATTCATTATATAGTCTAATTGCTTGCTTAGAGATCATCTTTCATAATGTGCCCGTTCAACTCTTACACCCTTTTAATGTCCCTTTTTAAAAATTATTGATCCGTAGGATCATTTTATATTGGAGACACGAACATTTTGTAAGATGCACATGAATGATTTCTCAACCTAAATTGTTCCCTTTCACCTTGTTAATGGGCCTTTTCTTAATGACTGGGAATTTTTACATTTGATAAAACTTCACTTACTAGTTTCTTATTTCTTCTACAGTGAGAGGTTTCTGCATCCTTTCTAAGCACTCTTTCCCTATCGAGAGTATGTAAAGTAGTGTGAATAGTATCTTTTACAAACACACACACTTACACAGGACACATACATACTCACACTCACACACACACACACACACACACACACACACACACACTCTCCCACACACAATCTGTCTGGGATCCATTTTCACACTTGAGTAGGAGAGTGTTGAGTTCCTTTTCTGCCCCATTTTTTGACAGAGTGCATTTATTTATTTATTTATTGGAAATCAACTGATCCAAATGTGTAGGTCTATTTTTGGACACTTTCACTATGTCCTATTGATTTATTTGCCCACCAAGTGCACACATGGTATTTATGATGGAGATTTATAGCAAGTCCAAAATCAGACAGCACAAACCTTCCCCACTCTTTATCGATATTTTAGTATTTTCTGTGTGCTTTGTTTTCCCATAGAAATTTGAGAAACATTTTAATTTATAGAAACATTTTATGACTTTTGCAAAGTTATGCTTCAAATGGTTTTTGCATTTCCCCGCAAGTTGCTGAATTTATTTAAAATGTGCCTTTACTGCCTCTCTGTTTCTTTAAAGGTCTATACAGCTTCCCATGTTCCATTCATTCCAGTTTGTTTTCTGAGGCTTTTGCATCTATGGGCAGATTTTTCTTAACATTTTGAAATCCCGACTATTATTTCCTGAAATGTGTTTTTAAATTATTTCTTTTATTTTTGAGATTATGATTTACATAATTTCTGTTTCCTCCCTCCAAACCCTACCGTATACCCCTCCTTGCTCTCTTTCAAATTCATGTCTCCTTTTTTTCATGTATGTATGAATGTTTATGTATGTATGTATGTATGTACCTATGTATGTATATATGAATATCCCCAAATGCATTTAAGTGCAACCTGCTCAGTCTATATACTGTTACTTGTATGTATATATGTTCTCAGGGCCGATCACTTGCTACTGGATAACCAATTGCTGTGCTCATCCCTGAGGAAGACAATTTTCTGTCCTATTCTCCACATCCTCTTCTTGAGAGGCCTTAATCATGCCTATGGTAGACATCTGCTCTTATGCCACATGTCACTGAGACTTTTTTCTTTTTCCCAAGCCTATTATCCATGTTCTTTATTTAAGATTATCTCTCTCTCTCTCCTCCCCCATGCCCTCTCCCTCCCTTGCTCCCTACTCATCCCCTCTCTGCATAAGTGCTCATTTTCGTGCACAAGTATAAGCGCACACATTTCACCTTACTTTTTGAGATAAGGTCACCCATTGAACCTGAAGATCACCAGGTATTTTCCTGTCCCTGGGCCACCTCCACCCAGTTCCGGGATTACAGGGGCAAGCCACCACACCTGAAGTTTACATGGATGCTGGGATTCTCCGTTCAGATCCTCCTAGTTCTGCAGCAAATACTTTACCAACTTAGCTGTCTCCTCAAACCCCAAGTCCCACTGGGATTATTTCTATAAATTTATCTCATCTCTTCTGTCATCTCTAATATAGTAAGCTATTAAATAAATGTTAGGTGCATACTTAAGTTTTGTAACTTCAAAATCATTGTTATAGAAAGTCTCCACTTTTCTCAGATTCCTTGTCTTTGCAGTTGTTAGATCTGTATTTTGTTTTACATCCTTTATTTATTTTGCTTTGTAAAACCTCTTATCAGGGGCATACGGTTCTACCTCTTATATCCGAAATTGGTAATCAAATCAGATGAAGAAAGTTTTGTGGAAATACTGGAGAGAAAAATAAGATACTCCTAGATGATGTCATTTCCTCTCTAGTCCAATGATCCCAGTGAGAGAGGGGAGGAAGGGTAGTGTCAGGGGTAGAGAGCAGAATTTAAGATGGTATCTCACTCTGTAGCCCTGGCTGGCTTCAGATTCAAAGATCCACCTACCTCTGCCTCCCAAGTTCTGGAATTAAAGGGACTGCCACCACACCTAGCCTCTGTGTTTTTTTCAAACAAGGTCTAGCTGTGTAAGTCCAGGTGACTTTGAACTCAGGAATCCTCCTATTTTCATCCCTAAAATACTGGGATTAAAGACATGGGACACCACCATGCTCTTCAAAACCTTGGTTCTACCTTTGGCTCATGTACCCTAGAATGGCCTCAAACTCACTTGTGGCCAAGGGTAACCTTGAACTTTTAATCTTCCTGCCTGAGCCCTGAACTCAGAGTTTCGTTAGTGCTAGGCCATAATCCCAGTACCCCCAAATCTTTTCTTTTAAAGCACTGTGTAGATTGATAGTAGTTCCCCTTTAAAAGGGATATTATATTTTAAAAGGCGAAGGATTTATACGATCTGAAGAGAAACCAGAGTATGATATTATATTTTAAATCAGTATTTCCATTCCTCTTGAAAACTCATTTATTAATTTGGGATTAAAACCAGTGCACTTTACCACTGAGCTGTAACTCTAAGCCTCTCTTATTCCAGTGTTCTTTTCTCCTAGGATCAAAGCTAAGTACTCGCCCATCATTTTAATAACCTTTTAAGCAAGTCCTCTGACAATTTATCAATACGTTTCTTCTCATGACCCCCATGCTTTGCTTCCATATCCATCCACCCTTTCCTGTGCTTTTGCTTGCAGTTGAGAGTAAAAAGCAATTCCAAACAACAGGAAGTCCACCGGCCCTGCTACATTGTCTGGCCTCTTCTACATTGTCTGGCAAAAAGGAGGCAGGGGCAGGAAGGTTCGTGGGTAGAGGTCACGCACTACCAGAAGCTCAGCTTGTATCTCAAAACCAGCCCCTTGGACTCCTACCCAGCAGATGTATCCTGCTGCTTTGGAGAAGAGGAAAGGCCACTTCACAAACACCGGAGTTTGGATTTCTAGAGGCCACCCGGGCCAAGAACACAGCCCCTGCATTGCTTCACCCCTCTCTCACTGCTGCCAGCGTCCATTGTCTCTGTCCTTCCCGATAACGGGAGGGTTCTCACAACGGGACCTGGGACCTCACACACTGAGCTGGGAGTGAGAGTGCCACAGGGGACCCACTCACCAATTCAACACTCAACAGAGGAGACTTCCATCTCAGGAACTGCAACTTTAACAAATTCACAGGTTGTCTCAGGAGATGCTGTCTCTACCACGTGGGCCTCAGGCCTAAGATTAACAGGCTGCTTAAGACTGTTTGCCACAGTGGGAGGGACCAGCACAATCTGCATTTTCAGAGTGAGTGGAGGTACAACCTTCTTCTGCAGGGGTGGCGGCTGCTGTTGTAAATTGACTGTATCTCTCTGAAGTGGGGGTTGTTGTGTGCCCTGAAGTGGAGGAGGTTGCTGCAGCATGGTTACTTATTGAAGGCTGAGATTCCTGTTTTAATGGAAGGCACTGTAGTCAATGTGGAGACAGTTGCATAGAAACTGTGGCAGCAACACCTATGGAGTGACATACAGGCCTGTTGGCTGGGCAGGAATGTGGCCGTACTTCTTTGGCCTCGTAGGAACCCATAAGATGTGGCAACTGTGAGTGGGTGAACAGTAACCATTCCTCCTTGAGACAATACTAGGGCTTCTTATTGGCTAGTTCTGTCTTAATTATTAACCCATTTCTATTAATCTAAATATTTCCATGTGGTCCTATCTTACCACATGGGGGTAGGAAGGGTACGGACCCTTTCTGTAGACTATAACTTACTCTTAATACTTCTTTTCATGTCTAACAATTTTTAAAGCTAGCCAGTAGGTGTGAAGCTTCCAGGTGAGTGCCTACTTAATTTTTGCATGTTCTATAATTCAAGTGTGTGGTATCTTTAACATAAGGTCTTACGTTCAAGTCATGGAGGGGAGCCAATAGTATTGACAATAGCCTGCTATGTTTGGGGGTTCATGAGTCCTCACTGGCCAATAACTCTATGTGGTAACCCATTGCTGGCACTGGGCTTTTAATTTGTTAGCCAGTAGTGTCTGGTATTTGTTTTTATGTAGGTGGGAGTGTGAATTTTGTAGTTGTTCACAGAGGCCAGAAGAGGATGTCAGATCCGCTGAAGCAGAATTACAGATTGTTGTGAGCCGCCCAACCTGAGTGTTGGGTACTAAACTCATCTTCTGTAAGAGCAGCAACACTCCTAATTACTAAGCCACCTCTACAGTCCCAATTTTATACCTTCTTGAGCCTGTGCTCTTTATCCTAAGGATTTATCCAAGCTCCAGGAACTGGCCTTTATTCATAATCTCATCTTTTCTGAAACTGTATCTCAACTGGATAATAGCATGCTCAATGAGGTTTGTACTGCTGTTATGCTGGAACACTAATATCTCTGCTCTCCATGACCTTGGCTAAAGCCTCACTTTAGCTTTTATCTCACAGATACCACTTTAGTACTCTCTGAAGCAAACCTGACACTGGTCTCCTCAGCTCAGTAATATCTCTTCACTGGACCCACCTCTCCATGTACTGCTTGAGAAAGTATCCCTGGAAGGCAGAAAAATGGTGAGGTTCCTCTTGTGAGATTCTCATCTCTTTTTTCCTCAGGTTTTCAGTTCTGAGTTGCTTAATGTCCAGTGTCTAGAAACATTATCTTCATATAATTTTTATAGTTTTGTCAACATTTGGCTCAGGAAGATCTGTCTATTTTAGTTATTTCATTGCGGCCAAAGCCAAACTTATTTCTCTCTCTTTTCCTGACATTATCTTACTATATGACCTTGGTCAAGTTAATTCATCTGCTGCATTTTCAGTTTGTTTGTTTGCAAACGGAGGTCAACATATTTAGACTCTAAAGTCAATAAGAATTGCCTTCTGGGCTATTTGGCTCCTATCTGAATTTCCAAAGCTTAACACGCACAGTGCCTAGCATGCCGAAAGCAGTCAACACTTGTTCATTATTTAATTGTATTAATTCATCACTTTGCCCATTCATTCCAGCAAGGTTACTAAATGAACACCTCACAGAGATACTGCAAAGAACAGACTAAGTGGAATCACTTATGTAATACACTCAGAGCAAAACTTTGCTCAGAGTAAGAATGTAGGACATTATAAATATTTTAAAATTCATTGCTATATATAATTTGAGTATAATTATACTCCCAGAACCTAAGTCCTACAGAGACAACATTGAAAGAATAAAATTAATAGCATCAACCTGCCTCATGTTATGTCCTTACTGAATAATCGGCGAATGTCTCTGCTAACCTAAAGACTTATGACTTCAGGTCATCCTCATGACAGGGAATTTTCTAAACCAAGTGCTCTTGATGTGATAGGGAGAGATATGATTGGTTGGCCAGTGGGTATTGGTGCTTTCATCCAGGTGTGGTGGACAGGCTGGCTGAGCTTCTTTGGATAAATCTGTACCACTCACCACCAAAGGATCAGTGTCTCTGCCCACAGTAAAGAGCCTCTGCACTCAAAATGTAAACAAGCCATGCTTTCTGATCCAGTATGAACCACAGCTGCAACAGAGAGAGCAGAAAAATATAGAAGAGAAAGCCATAACTATGAGGCTCCAGGAGGTTATGCATGCCCCTGCCCTCTAGTAACACAGCATCTGTCTCCCTTACATTGCATTGTGCTACTCACATTAGTGACCTCTGTCAACAGTGCTGTCTCTTAATGGACAAATAGTAGACTATGTCACATTTTACAGAAAAGGAAGCAGGGCCAGAGAGAAATATTGGGGCTTGATCAAAGACCTCAAACCAGGAACTTTGAAAAGCTGTTTGGGGTCAGACGCATGGAAAAGTACGTTTGCCATTTCCATGATTTAGAAGCAAGGATTTTCCCATCACTTTTACCACACAGGTGTCCATGGAGCTTAAAAACAAGGTGCCTACCTTTTTCTTTATGCATTAATCTGAGCACGTCGAAAGCAGTGGAGTCATGGGAATCAACAGACCCAACCGTATTAAAATCCAGAAGCTCAAACAGAAGTTCAAAACGGTCTAGTCACTCACTGAAACCCAGCAGCCAGTTTGCAGTAGAGCCTGGTCTGGCCTAAGCTATCCCAAAGTGCATGGCACGTGTATCCTCACACATGCTGGTTTTGTGAGAGCCTCTCTGACCTCTGGCTTTATGGAATCAAAGAGAACAAGACAGTGGCAGCTTTGGGACTAGGAGGAGCTCACATCCAGGCTCTGGGACAGGCTGTGGGTCAATCTGACAGGTTACTATCAAAGAGCATCTTTATGAAGGTGTCTTTGAGGCAGCCCATCAGCACTGTGGTTAGTTCCTCTAACCTTAAGCTGAGCCAAGCTGTACTAATCAGTACCAGTTGGGAAATGAATTACGGAGGTTGATCTCTAAAGAAATTCTATCTTATTCCTTATTAGGTACCTTACACCACAGGCTACATAAAGCAAACAAACAGGCCCCAAGCATAGGCTGTTTTTTTTGGGGGGGGTTGAAAACTGATAATAGGGCTGGGGAAGACAGGCGTATCAAATACCTTGGTAAACAAACACTTTTTAATAACCAACAAACAAATCCTCCTCTAACAGTGCCTCTGAAAAGGCATTGAAAAGCACTGCATTAACAGAGGGCAACCAAAAGGAATTAAACTTCAAACTTGGCTTCTACAGTGTCCATGAGAAGAACATGGGACTCTATCAGGAACTATATTCTACCAATAATCCAAACTTTCCCTACTTTAATTAGGAGGAGGGACGGTTGGGGAGAGGGGGAGAGTCTTCTGGGTGAGGGAAAACCAGCAAAGAGATCGAACCCTCAATTTCAAAATTGCTTAGCAAAAGCGATTTTAATTGCCACCTTTGTTATAAAAGATTAAAGGTAGTCATGTCCCTGTGTAGCTCACTTAAAGCAATCAATGCGTTCCTGAGTATTTACGTGCAAATCAAATTTTTGTAAATCAAATCCAATTTTAAATGCCCTCAGAGAGCACAGTGTTTCAAGGAATCCCTTTAGCTAATCTTTTTTATAAGACCTAAAACTACCCCCTAATTTATTGGTTTAATTTTTTTTATAGATGATGATAAATTGAGTCAATGAAATGTTTCCCTCACCCTCTATAGAGGAGGAAAGGCTTGAAACGAAATAGAAATGAAGTGACTTTGTAAACACAGCATAACCACCAATGGCCTCTCTGGTGACAGCTTAGTAAGAGTCACAGTGAGCTTTGGACACTCTTCCTTCACAGCTCAACATAGAACAGACATGTGTAGAAGCAGGCTTTCACCATCTTTCTCCATCCAACTGGACTGGTTTCTCTCTGCCCACCAGGCCTCTGCAGCCTCTATGAAATAACCACTCTGAGGATTAATATCTGTTACAATCATTTGGCTAATGACCTAGGCTATTTTTTTTCTGGCTAGCTCTCTCTTAATTATTAACCTGTTTCTATTAATCTGTGTATCACCACATGGCCTTGGCTTACCAGCGATGCCCTGGCCTCTTCACTCCCCCGTGGCTATGTGGCAGCTCCTCAACCCCACCTACTACTACTCTCTACACCTGTTCTGATTTCCCACCTGGCTTTATTCTGTTAAGCCATTGGCCAAACAGCTCTATTTATCAACCAGTAAGAGAAACACAATAGTCACAGCAGGGATGACCAACATTTAACATGAAGACAATAAAGAAGACAATAAAGGAGCAAGATATTTCCTGGAAAGTATTTTGAGCTCTGTCTTCTCCAACCCTGCTCGCCGGCTTTCCTTTGAGACATTCCAGGATAATGAATATTTAGGTAGGCCTTAGAAACCACTTGAATGTATTGTGGCATTCATTCATAAATTAACTCATTAAATATTTATTGGTCCTTAAATTCATGGGGAACTAGGTTTGAGGGAAACGGGAAACTACACACAGTGTTCACTTTATAGAATTAATCTCCCTGGAGAGGTAGACATTAAATAAGTAGCAATGCAGACAATGGATACTTCGCAGTTGTGATAAATCCTATGAATTTTAACTCTGCCAAGCTCTATAAATTAGAATGGGTCTTCTCCAGAGTTCCTATGTTGAGAACTTACTACCGAGTGCAACAGTGTTAAGAATCTCACATTTAAGAGGTGACTAGATCACCAAAGGGCCCTGATCACACCAATGGTCTGTTTATCCTGAGCACAAGGTGAAAGGGTGATACCACCCCCCCACACTTCTTGCTTTTTCCATTCATGGCCTCTCACAAGGTCATGTTTTATTCATCATGATGTATCAAGATCTCAAGGCATCATCTCAAGGCTGGGCTGCCCAGCCTCTAGGGTAAAGCTCAAACTGGTTATAAGTTACTGCCTCAGGTATCCTATTATAGAAGTATAAAATGGACTAAGATAGAATGCTATAAGATTTGCCCAGGAAAAATGTATCCAAAGAAGGTGCATCTAATACCTGAAGGATAGAGCTGGAGAGACAGCTTAGTAGCTAAGAATGCCTACTGCCTTAGGATCTTAATAAAGGATCCAAGTTCAGTTGCTAACACCCACATCAGGTGGTTCACAACTGTATGTGCTTTCAACTACATGGGAATCAGATGCTTCTGACCTTTGTGGGTAGCTGTGCTCATGTGCACATGCCCACACACAAATATACGCACACACACATAGTAGATTAAATCTTGAGTATGAAGGATAAATAGAGGCTAAGACTAAGAGGAACACTTAGAGCACACCATGTTCAGATGGGCATAGTTCAGCTTATGTTGAAAAAGCTTTCTCTGACTGATGACTACCTTATATGCCATCTTAGAGCCTTCATCCAGTAGCTGAAGGAAGTAGAAGCAGACACCCATAGCTAAACACTGAGCTGAACTCCTGGAATCCAGTTGTAGAGAGGGAGGAGTGATGAGCAAAGGGGTCAAGACCAGGCTGGAGCAACCCACAGAAACAGCTGACATGAACAAGGGGGGAGCTCATGGATCCAAGACTGATAGCTGGGAAACCAGCACAGGACTGATCCAGACCCCCTGAACGTGGATGTCAATTGGAGGTCTAAGCAACCTATAGGGCCTCTGGCACTGCATCAGTATTTATCCCTAGTATATGAAAGCACTTTTGGAGCCCACTCCACATAGAGAGATACTCTCTCAGCCTAGACACACGGGGAGGACCTAGGCCCTGCTCCAAATGATATGACAGACTTTTATGATCCCCCATGGAAGGCCTCACATTCCCTGGCGAGCAGAAAGTGGATGGGATAGAGAGTTGATGTAGCCTCTCAGGCTCTCTAGTGTTCAGGAAGCCATTGTTGGAATACCCAGTCTGAATCACATGAGCCAATGTAATAAATCTCCTCTATAGTGATATCCTTTCTATCCGTTCTGTTTGTCTAGAGAACCCAGGCTAGCAGAGATGGCCTCTGAATTGGAAATAGAGTACTGCTATTCACTGCAACTGACTGAGTACATCCATGCAGGAGCAAACCGGGAGGGAAAATTTGGAACAGTTGGTTATGGGGTGTCTTGATGCAGCACGGAAGCAGTGAAGAGGAGACTGTCCATCCTAGAGGAAGGCTAGAGCTCCACAATCCCCAGTACTGGCTCAGAGTCAATATCTAAAGGGAGAAAGTACTAGTGGGACTAAGCTACCAGGAAGTCTGGATGATAATGGCAAGAAGCAGTGGAGCTGTAGGAAGACAGCAGCTCACATGTACCATATCAGGGGTATAGGCTTGTCTAAGGTTTAGTTCTCTATTGTTTGTCCATTCATCCATTTCTTTGGGTTTCATATAACCAAATGATACCTACAAATTACTGTAAGCTGCTATTTGGGATTAGTCATAGGCCCATGGGTGTGAACTGGGAAAGTCTAAGTCACTCCTAGACCTGAAGCAGTTGGCACAGAAGAGCTTCTTCCAGATGGCCAGTGTGAATGACCTCAGCCAGACACTGTCTGTGCACATGATGGCTACCAGATCAGGAGAGGCTTTATTGATAGTGAATTCAATGCAGAGTGGCAGCACATGGTGTCATTTGTTGTCCTTGATTTAACTCATCCTGGAATAACTTTACTCTTTTTTTTAAACATGGGCCCGTAGATGTTATTTTCTGTTTAAGTTAGTGGCTCTGCCACTTGAAACTTGAAAATCCATGGCCAACTATTTTTCTCTCACCTTGGCCATAAAACCACATGCCTAGAATTGGCTGGGAGTGTCATTTGCCTTACCCTTGGAATTCCTCCCAGTTTCCAGGAATGGAGATCCACAGATTGTGTGGTCACACTTAAGTATATAGATACAGGAAGATTGATTGCAGTACATGGCATTCCCACGACTGCATGGATGGGAGGAAGACAACACAAGAGAATTGTGTTATTGAATTCCAGACGTGATGAAATACTAAGAAAATGAACTCGCCTAACCAGGTGTTCCCTCTCTGCAGGAGAGAGGGATTCTTTTCAGACAGAACGCCAATGTTACAGCAGCTATGTAGACCAAAAGGTGCATGCCAAACTACATACTACTCCAAATTAAAGACTGTCTATTGCCAAAAGGTGGAGTTTGAGAAATGGCTTAAGTAGATTTCAAACATCTAACAGTCTAAACTCCAGAAATAGATGTATTAATTTGTATATGTGCATCCAGAGTCCCGAAACAATCTCTAGTGATGTATAGACTGGAGAAAAAGCAGTTGATTAAGTTTTGTTAACCTTTCCTTGGAGGCACCACTGGCTCTTGAGCATCTTGCCTAGGCTGATCATCACATCTAGGGTGAGGGAAATGTCCACCACTGTAATGAGAAGGAGAAGGAAGGTGGAAGCCTGCAGCTTGGTAACATCTTGAAGAACAAATAGGGAACCAACATGGCAGAGTCTAAAATTAGAATTCATGCTCTGGGGATTCCATCAGACTGGTGGCCCGCCCTGTTGCTGTCACTCTTTGAATATCCTTAATTCTCATTTTGAAAATGATAACCTCTGCAGAAAAGCTGGCATCAGGGTCAAGTTCTCCAGTGTGTCATCTCTCCCTTCACTCTGTCACTTATCTTTTATCGCATCTTACCAGAGCTATTTCTGTCTATGGAGAGTTAGCAGGAAGATCACATATTGTACAGAGAATGGGGTGTTAAATTTATGCAAAGGGAAGCAATGTGTTGTGGCAAAAATTATTTATTGCATGGCATCTCCCTTAAGGGTTAGTCTCTTGCTAGAGTTTTAAGGATGGCAGCTCTATATTTGTCTCATGGCAGAACCATCCTCCTGCCTACCGCCCACTGCCAGTGCCAAGAGCATTTAATGTAAAGTCGTGATGCAAACCTACCACCTTTGGAAGGCACGATCTGGTTTAACAGAGTGTGTTTCCCCAGTCATTTGTGTTCTGAAAGGAGTGAGCTTTCAGCCAACAAGAAGGAGGAAAGATGAGAAAAGTGCTGGGGGATCCTGGAATCATCCCACACCACAGAAAAACAGCTCCTTGAACAGAGATATTCTGTTGAACTCTGGGGATTTTAGAAAGCGGTGTGCTTTCATTGAGCATCAGGGCCCAACAGACCTACAAAGGCAGAAAAGACCTACAAAGGCCACCCCTAACCCTTGCTAGCTATGGGTCTTGGAAGGTCAGTTGAGTGCTATGAGCTTCCTGCTTGTTGCTAAAGTTTGAATCTGAAACATACCTCCTTGTAATGTTTGTTCCCAGACAGTGGTGCTATTTGGGGAGGCTGTGGAACCTTTGGGAGCCACATAGCAGCTGGTGGAAATAGGTCATTAGAGGAGGGCCTTTGAAGGTTTACCTGACCCCCAGCTCCTGTTGCACTCTTATCTTCTTCCGGTCCAGAGATGTGTGGACAAGTTTTGACACAGACTCCCACTGCTTTAAGCTGAGCTGCCTTCCCCACCATGATGAATGAAGCCCTCTGAAACCAGGAGCCCAAACAAACCACTCCTCCCACATGCTGTTTCTGTCAGGTATGGCAGTCTCATCCGTGCAAAAGTTATGGAATGAGCACTCCTTCCCATCTGCACGGTGCTGTGGGAGGTGAAGCTTACTCTCATCCGAAGATGCTAAATGTGGGCTCATTTCTCCTTCCACTTTTAATAGCATTAAATATTAACTCATTCATTAATTTAAAGACGATCCGTTCCTGGGAGCATATGGGGAGTTCTCCTTAAACAGGGATAGTGAATGCTTGGTACCTATAACCACAGCTCCCTCCTTCCCTTCTTTCCCAAGGCATTTCTTATTGATTACGCTTCTCCTTGAGGACTCCTCTAGAGGCTTCTCAACACAGTGCTTCAGGTGGTCACTAAAACTCGGAGGAGATATAAAGTAAAGCACTTCTCCACCTGTGAGCCTCCACCTCATGTTCATAAATTACCCTGTTGATTATTGTACCCAGAATGTGCAGATGGTTTTAATGTGCATTAAATGTACAAATGGCCCTCCAGGTGCTTAGAGGACACGCACTTGTGAAAGTTGTGCCAACATACTCTTGATTCAAACATTGCAATCACAGAATATCGACCTCCATTTTGGACATTAATATCCCACAGCGTATGTTCTTAAAAGAAGAGATGTGTCAGCCAGTCTTCAGCTTGGCTGGTTGTGTCCAGGGTCATTGCTGCTCAGGAAGACATCGGAGGTGAAGGGGCAAGTGTTATGATATGATAACCTCTGCTGTGACTAAGTTATGTGAATCTGGCTAAGTTAATTAAGCTCACAGAGCCCTAGTTTTCCCATTTTTTGCAATGAACATAATAAATGCCCAATTCCAGGTCAGTTGTGAGGATTATAGGATACGATGCAGGTAAAGGACAGAGTAAAGCCAAGAGCTTATCTTCATCTGTGTTATCAATACCATCCTCACCATCATCATCATCACTGTCACAACCCTCAACATCTTATCATCTTTGTCATCACTCAGTTCACCTTCACCATCTTCATAATCATCACTACTGTTATCATTATGATCACCGCCATCATTGGTTTTTCAATCTTACAGGTCATCATAATTATTAGCCAACCAAAGGACACAAAACATGTCCTTTCCATATAGAAAATAACTCTGTTAATAACAACTCTATGGAAACAGAGAGGGCTACCTCAGTAGGTAACACTCTCCATAACAATGGAATTACCTGGATGATACATTCTTGTCTTCAAATTGTTAGAGCTGTGGTATTCCTATGAAAGGCAAGAGCTCTCGGTATTTAGTAGGAAATGTGTTACAGAGCCGGAGATCACAATTTCAAACCAATCATTTGGTTTAATGTGCTAGTATTTATTAACTCAATGAAAAGATCTACCATGTACCGTGTTTTCCAACTTCCTTGACCACACAACCCAACTCACCTCACCCTTCCCCATCCTGAGAAGAGCACCATGTGGTAAAATTGCTTTTTATAAAACACATTTCTGGAAATGCTCTGTTGACAGCTGCATGCTTGGAACTGGGTTTGAGCCACACAGGATCTGGAAGGTTTTTATAGCACTAAGGGCTCCATGGATTCGTCATGATCTGAGCCTTCAAGGAGGATGCCAAAGATGCATTTACAGTATGGATGTGCTGGTGTGCTGTTTACAGTGAGGGACTTCACACTCAGGATGAATCTGGCCCCCTCACCTTCTTACTTGCTATTTTGTCTTGAAAAGGTCAACTCATCTACTGTTGAGGACTTGCATTCTGATATATGCACTCTAGAAATCCCATATCCACATCTTTGAATACCACCTTTTCCCAGTCTTTTGACTTCAACAAATCATACTAGTGAAATGCTTGATTTTTCTTGTTCTATCCAGCATATACTCTTATTCTTCCCTCATGGGTTTTGTCTTTTGATGCATTGACTTCACTCTTCAGATTGATCTTCCTAGTTATCTTCACCTGTATCTCCTTTGATATTAGACTGACATGGTAGATATCTAAGTTCAGGAATTCACTTATTACCATCTAGTCATTCCTTATCTTGTAAAGTAATAGAGCTTTCCTTAAAATGTCTCATTGTCTCCTTGTTGTTACTGCTCTTTCTGCTCATTTGATTATTGCTGTTAGAATATTCTTTTTGTGTAGTCCCTTTGGACTGTTCTGTTGTCTCAATGTCTTCAAAGTGTTGGGTCCCCTGGTAACTGGGATCATTGAAATTCTCCTGTGGTGAGTCATTGCTCATGTAATTTGTACATGCTTTTTGTTAATTCATCTTCAGAGAGTGCTAATTTTGTCTTGTGGGAAATGTATGTATTTGGGGAGCAAATCTGTGCTTCTGAGCACTCTGTTTTGGCTCTCCTCAAGGACTTCAGGGATGACATAACCCAAGGATCATGTTTTATATTAATATGCTAGGCTAAGACTTCTGAACTTACATTGTGGAATAAACAAGTTAACAGACACAAAGAGAGCTAGCAGTTCCTACTTACCCATGATCTTTGGTACCCAACTCACTTTACCAGCTACTGACTAAGGCCCAGTTATTTCAATGCAACTGTTCACCAGACATTGCAGAGTCCCCTTCTCAGCTTCCCTTGTGAGCTCACTTTCTGATTTGTTTGTAATGTTGAGTTTTCTTTCTGGGTCTAATTTTACAACTTGGTGTTGCTTCAGGGACCACTCTCTTTTCTTTATCTCCCTGTCCTCTGGACACCCACTTCCCAGTGCCTTTCATTTGTGTTTAAGCCATGACTCATACTTTTCCTCTGTATTACTAGAAGCCCAAAGAGGTGCTTCTTCCATGATGTTGCCTTTGGAGACACCTCTGAACAATGTGGTCCACTAAGTACAATTAGGGCTCAACCAGACTATGAACTCTAGTGAACCATTTTCCCCAGGCTCACTCTATTTTGCTCTTGAAGGTGTTTGAAAGTCTGGAATTATTCACACTGATTTTTTTTTTAACATTCCTTGAACTGATTCTCTTAGAAACAAGAAGAAGACAGGATGAAATCAAGAGTTTGGCAAGAGAATGCATCCTTAGCATAAATGTCCCAAGCTCATGGGAGTCCTTATACATATGTCTAAGGAAATTTACCATTTATTTTCTTCTACTGCCATCCCTCTGCACATGATTCTATTTATGTGTGCATGTTCCCAAATGTTAGATGCATGAAGATATATCAGCCATCATATACTAAGGACTACACAATGGGAATGCACTGGGACTCTCAGTAGATGCCTGTGGAATAGTTGAGCATGCAAACAAGTCAGAGGAACTGAAATCCCGAGGTGACCTCTAAGCTCATGCCATGCTCTTGTCTCAGTCATGATGGTGATGGTGGGAAGGTGATTAGAACCAAATTCTTCTCTGTTCTACCGTAGAGTCTTCCAAGGCTGGGTTTTTAAAACACACAGAAAGATGTTACTAAGAAACGTCAAGTATTTAGGAAGAAGGGGATGGATTACTTTGCATAGAATATAAAGGACTAATTTGTGATATCTAGAACTATCTGGTAGAGATGAGAAAGGATCCCAGAAACCTGGCTGTGTTGGGAGGGAATTGGAGAGGGAAACATTCTCCCAGAGATCCTGCAGAGAATAGAATTAGGGAAGAGAGATGTGTAACAAGGGATATATTTTTTTCCCTTAATTTTGCGGAGGGTTGTGCTTTGTGAATTTTCTCCATTGCATAATTGTCAGTTAATCCACATTGCTCACTAATGGTTTGGTACAAGTGGACTCTTCAGGGGGAATGGAACAGCTGTTGAAGTCTGCTGCCAGGTAGATAATGAGATAAAGCAGAGACATTTTGTGTGGGCAGTAGATTTGAAGAATGGGCTCATATTTGACATATGGTTTACAATCCATAAGGCTGTGTACTAGGGAGAAGTTAGAAGAAATCTCACACTGAGACACACCAAGACCTCTACTCTAATTTATGCCAAAGAAAGGAAATTGATGAAAGCCGCCCAATGTGTTTGTCATATAAGCATGAGAGGCAGAAGAAACCTAAGAGGTAGGTGTCATGAGCCCGGAGTGGGTAAGACAGACTCCCTTTTCTTCCCCTGCTATTGGCATCCTCAGTATCTCCATGTTCTTCTTCAGACTAATATTACAGAGAGACTGCAGATAAGAGCTTCAAAAATAATGTTCATCCTGGAGGAAAGCTTCCATCTCTAGATCCCTGGTTTGATGGACACTTGCTACAGTCTGCCCCTCAAAGGTCTGTGTGCCATTTGGTTCCTGGAGTAATGGCACTATGAGATGGTAGAACTGTTTGAGACTGTGTTGGTCACTATGCTACTGTGACAAAAATGTATGACCAAAGCAACTTGAGGAACGAAGTGTTTATTTTGGCCCACTATTACAGAGTGCTGGTCATCCAGGCTGGAATAGTGGCAGGGGCTTGAGGCTGCTGGTCACATTCCATCCACAGTCAGAGAGCAGAGAGCAGAGAGCAGAGAGCACAAAGATACTCAGATCACTTTCTTTTTGTTCAGTATGACAGGCTAGCCCAAGGAATAATGCCCCTCTCCATGCTTTGGTGAGTTGTTTTTCTACCTCAAAAGACCTAATGTAGAAACTTTCTCACTCTCATGGACATGCCCAGAGATTTGTCTGCTAGGTGATTCTAGATCCTGTCACATTGATAATCCATGCAAATCATCTTGGAGGTGGGGCCTACAATCTATGCAAACCACTGTGGAGGTGGGGCTTACAATCCATGCAAATCATTGTATAGGTAGAGCTTACAATCTATGCAAATCACTGTGGAGGTGGGGCTTAGGGAAAGAGGATTAGGGCTGGTGAGCAGAACAATGCTCAGGGCAGAACAATGCTTATCTCATGGGGGTGCATTGGCTCATACAGGATTAGACTGATCACCATGAGAGTAGATTGCTGTAATATCATTTGGCTTTCTTTGTTCTTACTTGCTTCCCCTCTCACCAAGCAGCCATGGTTTTCTTCTATACATGACACTCACCACTCTCACATGCCTTCCAATAGTGCAATACCAGCCATGTTGCAAAGACAGTATGAGGCTCTTCTTGCTAGAAATACTGCCTTAGTGTGTGAACTTTTGGCCTCCGGAACAATGAGTCAAATGAACCTCTTTTCTTTATAAATACTGACCTCATGCATTTTGTTATAACAACAGACTATGATAGAGCAAACTAGAAAGATGTCTAACAGAGATGAAGTGAGGCTTTCAACTAACATGACATATTATTAAAGCCGAACGCAATTGGGTCAGAACTAGATTGACAACAGGTAGTTTATAAAGGAACAGTACTCATGCAAGGGCCAGTGACCAGGTTTACACCGGAGCTGGAGTGACCAGCAGATGTCCGCTCAGCCAGACTGGAGAGAGAAAAGAGGGCCACTTGTGTGCCTCTCTGCTACTTAATCCCTTGCTACATCACTTTGACCACACCCTCAGCAGCACCTGTGGCCAGCCCCAAGCAAGGGTGGTCAGCAGTACCTCTAAACAGAATTACTCCCTACATATTATGGTCCTAAAAAAAAAATTAGTGAATCTATTTTGTTTTTCAACCTAGAATGCCTATACTGACATCATGTGAGACACTGATGTAGCATTCTACTTAACTGCATCTAAACTTCTGACCCATGGAAGCGAGCAAAAATGTGGCTGCTATTTTCTTCAAAAAAAAAAAAAAAAAAAGAATCACAACATTGTCATTAAGCCACAGCCCAAGCTTTTCCACATACACGTCCCTTTTTTTTGTTGTTGTTCCAAGTTATTCTTCCTCTTACTGTGTTTTGTTGTCATTTCTCTCTTGCCCTTGGAGATGAAGGCTCTGAAAAGTTTACTGAGCAGTGAGTCCTGGCGTTCATTTGGGACCTGGCAAATCAAGAGTTCATAGGTCCCTCCTGATAATGAGTTTGAAGAAATTGAAATAACAAAATACCGGCTCTAGGGAGTTGACCTATATTGTGCAACCAGCTGCTGGTTGAGGTCTTTGTCCTCTTTCCTCAGAGGATAATTAGTACCCAAAGTTGTGAAGTGCCCTTCACACAAGGATGCCTGACAGGAACCTTCCTCGGGACATCACAGAGGAGGTGATCTCCAAGGAACTCCAATTAAAAATGTGTTTGCTTGTAAGCAGTCGGGATTTAGTTATTAAGATACCTGTCAGCGCTTAGGAATCTGTCTTTATCATGGATTTGTTTTCATCAGAAGATTGTTCATCACATAAAGGACTTTAGGCTACTATTGACCTTCAGGTACAAATACCATGGGATACATACATGACTCACAGGACATTCTCAACAGCAATTATAGAGTCTTACAAACATAACTGGAAAGAAGGGTGTGCAGGTAGGACTAGAGAGAGGAAAATGTGGTGACTGAACCCCTATCACTTAAGGATGCTTTTCTTAAACTGGAACCAAGTTTTGATGCTATTGACTCAGATGCCCAGGCCAACTCTGATGTCATGCTATAGAGCACAATACTGGGAAACATTTTCAGTCTCCTTCTGAGCCTGGTTATTAAGCCTTCTTTGGTCAATTGCAGTTTCTTTCTATGCAACAAGAGGCCAAGTGTAAGAGTCCATTCTCTGTATTCTATAGTTCCAACTTCAGCTTTACAAGTGGGACTGAGAATGGGCCAAATGTACTTGGGAGATCAGTGAGGAGAAAGAGATCATGCTTAAAGAATACTCTAGATCTGTCCGTAGTGTTTTGCTAATGTATATTAGGCATAAGTTTTGGACGCGCGTGTGTGTGTGTGTGTGTGTGTGTGTGTGTGTGTGTGTGTATGTGTGTGTGTGTGTGTGTGTGTGTGTGTGTGTGTGTGTATGTGTGTTAGGGAGAGGGGGATTTCCTTCATTTACATGTCCTAAAGATTTCTGTTCGGAATTGCTCTTTAAGTCCTGAGACTCAGAAAAGCAAGCTTATCCCATCTTCAGTCCTGAGTAATGATGAATTTATAGGTTAGACCTTTGCCCCATTTTGGAAAAGGGAGATGGAACAAGGCTCTATTTAAGGATATTTGTCTAAATTTCTTATATTTAAGCATTTGAGACTTTTTTTTGAGTCAGGGTACTATGTACACCTAGCCTGGAATATGCTATGTAGATCAGGCTGGCCTTGAATTCAAAGTTCCACCTACCCCTGCCTCTCTAGTTCCGGGATTAAAGCACGTTCTGCCACACCCAGCAAGGCACTTTTTAAAATTTATAAATGAGCGCTACTAATATGGTTGAAATCTTACCTCTAGATGTATCTGTGTGTCATTCTCTTTATTAGGATGGGCCCAAAGACTCAGAAATAATAGAGGTAATTTAAGTAATGTGCTCTGCCCCTCTCCATTAAAAAATAAGTCCAGCTACCTAGTGATTATCATTTGTGTAGAAAGAATGCAGAGAGAGTGTGTGTGTATGTGTCTGACTTCTAGTATAGAATGTTCTAGACTCGTCACAGGGTTGAGTCTCAGAAAATCTGATGTAAGGTGCCAAGTCACTGGTAGAGAAAGTATTCAATGCACCTAGGCTACGGAGTATCTTAGCTAAATAACAATACACTGCAGCACCTTAGTTTTATCCCTTTGTGATCACATGACTACCTAGAATCTGCAGCTCACTTCCCTTGCCAACTTTCCAGAGAGGGCATCACACTACATAGCCCTAACCTGGAGGCAATAAAAATTTGGAAGACTCCCTCATGATCTGACTGACTTGGAGCAGTGGGTTATTATCCCAGGAAAGATCCAAATTAATGGGAGGGAGACGGAACTGGGATTGGTATGTAAAATAAGATCGTTTTTTAATATAAATAAAAATTTATAAAAAAATAATAATACGATTCCTGCTAGGTTTAGTGACATATAACATGCCATTTTGGCTGGAGAGGCAGAGGCAGGCACATCATAGCAAGTTTGAAATCACCTTAGTCTGTGATAAAAGTTCGACACCAGCCAAGGCTACATAGTGAGATTCTATTTCAAAACAAGCAAACATAAAAGCAAATCAAAATGCAATGTCTACTAGATGCATGTTGTTTTATGTTTTTGCTCTTTTGGCTTTTTCTCTTTAGGTATTTTTGGCTTTTTTGAGGGGTCCTCTACCCAGCTCCCAAATAAACCACACATGGAGGTTTATTCTTAGTGATGAATGCCCAGCCTTAACTGGGCTTGTTTCTAGCCCTTCGACTTTTCCTCTCTGGGCTTTTATCTTTCCTACTTCTGCATATCTTACTTTCCTTCTTACTCTGTGGCTGGCTGACTAGCTGCTTGGCTCCTGATGTCCTCCTCTCCTTGTTCTCTTCTTTCTCCTATTTATTCCCTTTGCCTGCTGCCCCACCTTTCCTTGCTCCTGCCTCACTATTGGTCGTTCAGCTCTTTATTAGACCATCAGGTGTTTTAGACAGGAACAGTAACACAGCTCCACAGAGTTAAACATATGCAACATAACTACAAGTCACACACCTTAAACCTTAAAATAATATTCCCCAACAGATGCTTATTGTTTTTATGCCATTGTTAAGTGTGAAAAGTTGTCAACTGAAGTACCCTAATCAGGGCTTGACCGTGTCTGCTTTCCTGGTGATTCAGAGCAGTGTGTGGAGGAAGAAATGTTCCTGTCTCTTTTCTAGCCTGGGCTCTAAATAACCAACAGTTCCAACTGACATTCTACCTCTGGGCTGTTGACTTGTGCTCAACCTTTGGGGACCTGCTTCTCATTACAGATGGAAATGCTCTTGCAGCAGAGTGGACACCCTCCAGCTGCTGACCCTACATCCTTCCTGGATAAAGATCGTCTCATTTTCCTCTAAGCTCCTTTGGTTTCCCTGGGCTTTGACAAGCATTTAAGCCTTTGCAATGTATTGTTTTGCATATTTTACAAACACATTGGCATGTGTGCCTGTGTGTGTCTGTCGGCATCTCTCTAGAACATTGTGGCTACTTACACTATAGAGTTCAGCATACCCAGGCAGTTCCTGCTTTGTTACTACAATTCACTGAGAGAATTTAGCATCGGTTTTTACAGGCATCACATCAGAGGCTATTCTGATAGTCCCTGGCACTTGTGTTTGTGCTGATCAACTTCCTATTATCGTTTACTCTGGTTCTTTGTTTCAGTTGCTTCTTCCTGAGTCAGTTTGTCTCCTTGCTCTGGGATTGTGGTGAAGAGGCACAGCATGGTGAGAGGGCATGCCAGAGTAAAACCACTCAACTTGTGGATAGGGAGCAGAGACCAAAATGGAGATCAGGTTCCACAAACCCCTTAAAGGACACCCCACCATGACCTCAAGACCTTCCAGCGGCTCTCCTGCCTCTTCAAGGCTCCATCACTTTGCTTGTCAAACCACCTGAGGACCAAGCCTTTAATGTGACACAAGCTGTAGCAGTGGATCAATGAGGCACATTGGCCGAGATACAGAAAGCTAAGGCAGCAGAGCCATCTGAGTGGGAATGTGTGCTCCCATTTCTCGCCACTGTATGTCGGTGGGATCTCATTACCTTAGACACCCAGGCTGAATCAAAACAGTCCACTTAAAAAAAAAAGAAAGAAAAGGAACAGAGCCTTTTACCATCTTTCTGACCCATCTTCTGCACTTCAAGGAAATAGCCTTTTTGAGACACGAAAGACCAGGTACTCGTCAGAACTAACAGAGACTGAGGCAGCACGCACCAGACCTGCATAAGCTCGAGCCAGACCAAATCTCAGCGTGGTGGAGGGGAGGTGGACTCAAATTCCTACGCCTAGCAAAGGAGGTGTTGGCATTTGGCTGCTGCTTGGTGAGAGAAAGGCAGTTTTCTTCACTGGAGTGACATTTGGTATGTCAACTACACTCCAAGGCAGGCCTTATGTCTCAGAATAGTTGGCCAACGCAAGCTGGACTCCATGGGCTTTGCTTTTAGTTTGCTTATTTGTTTATTTTTGAGAGGACAAGAGTTGGGTGGGTAGGGAGGTGAGGGAGGACATGAGAGGAGTTAATGAGAATGGATATTATCAAACTTTATTGTATGGTATTCTCAAAGAATAAATAAAAAACATCATTGCAGAAAGGATAAACTGAAGCTCTGGAGTTTGATACCACCCCGTGTCATACCTGTGGATGAGACTTGGAAGAGACTCGGCTCTGAAACCCATCTGAGTCCTCATCCCTCAGGCTCATTGACACGACATCGTCTCAGGACTGGCACTTAATTAACGTGGACTAAGAAGTGATCTGCAATTAATCATTCAAGATGAGTTGCTAATCACAACAGCCACATGAGTGCAGGTCTGGTATTAATACGGAATTACTAGCAGCGCTAACGGTAGAGATAAGAGTTATGAGTTAATTATTCGTGGTGATTATGGCCGTTACAACATGGAGTTGAAGGTGGCTCTCAGTAGGGAGAGCTTCACTATCCCAATTGTGTCTCATCAGACCTAGTGATAGGGAGTCAGTTATCAGAACACTTGGGAAATACCCTGGGTTCCTCTTGAAAACTTAAACCATTCATGATCTTAGAGGCTCTGAGATTTTCAGTGGAGAAGTCTGTTCGTTTCTAAGTTTTTATTTGCTCACCAAGCCATCATATAGGGTATTGCTGGTTGAAGGTCAGCAAAGATGTCTGTGGACCAAACACTATCATGGATCATAAGTGACAAGTGGTCAGCTCAGTCTTGTGATCTTTACAACCGCAAAGCTGGGGCTTCCAGCAATCCTCTAAGTTATGTGATTTAAGCTGTGTTCCGTAGATCCCAAGGAGAACATTTCAGAGATGGGGGTGGAGGGCGTGGCCTGAGTGCTTAGCCCCTTGTACCTGCTCCTATCACAGAAGCTCAGCTTCTTCATGCTTTAGATATTAAGATTCTCCTTAAAATACTCACCTATTCCTACTGCAAATGTTTAAAGGACACCTAGGATGTGCTAGACCCATGTGAGATACTTGGATAGATCATTAAACAGAAACAGGAGGAAACGATCTCGTGGGACTTTATAAAGAAAGAAAGGCAATTGCAAATAAACATTAAAAACTGCTTGGTGTGCTAAAATGTATCAAGTGTGTCAGGGGGAAAAAAAGCAGGATATCAGGTTTGGGGGGGCATGAAGGATGGCTTGTGATGGGCTGGTATTTCACAGAGAGATTGACAGCCTCCTAGGACTGGAGAAGGTGAGTAATTAAGCATATCTGGGGCAAGAACTTCCTGCCCAAAAAGAAGAGCTGTGCAAGAAGAGCCCTGAGGGGAATTGCATCAGAGAGGTCTGGGGAAGGAGGCAGGTACTGGTGGTCAGAATGGCATGTTCCAGTGATGATGGGGAACAGGGGGTAGGGATGGGCCTGAGAGCATAGCAAAAAAAGATAATCAAGGAGACACCAAGGATTGTTTGTTACAGGAGGATAAGATAATGAAAACCCAACTAACAAGATTAAATATTTACTTTCTCCAAAGGAAAAGAAATGTACAAGAGCTGAGAGCATAAGACCAAAGACTGTGATGAGCAATAGCTGGGGCCATTCTCAGCTTCCTCTCAGGGGACAAGTGGGAGGGGCAGTATGCCGGAGCACCTGGCAAAACTATAAGTGGCGAACATCTTTCTGGAAAGTTAGAATCACTGAAGAGAAGTGACTCTCGAACCATCAGAGGCTTCTCTGGCTGCCTGGCTCCCAGTCTATCTGGTGGCTCCCCCTGGCCAGCTGCCGTGGGAAAGCATGGCTTCCAGGGTTAGTCCTCTGCGACTAACTCGTAAGCTGACACACTCATATCATCTTGCTGTGTCACACACTGCCCCACAGTTCTGTGACTGAACAGCTGCTGCTTGCTGTACAGCCCCGTGGGCGACTGCAGTTCACAGCAACCTGCTATGTATTTTGTGAATAACTAGAAGGGGGGAACTCCAACACAAAGTTCTGATAAGCTGGAAACGTTAATTACCCTGCCTTGATCAGAACACATGGCATACATGGGTTGAAATACCATGCTGTACCTCATAAATATTCAGTTATTATATAATCATCATTTTCGTTCAGATAGAAATGTTACTTCTCTGATTTGATCATCAGACACTGACTACTTCACACTGGAGTTTTCATGCTGTGTGTACCTCCGTGCATTTACGCAATTGAAGCAATTACTTTACGAGACTGTTCCATTTGCTTGTTGCCCCTCAGTTTCTATATGTGACCGTGTATGACTGCTTGTTACCACTATGTATGTTCACTAGGTGACAGTGCCCAAAGAGGCCAGAGGAGGACACTGGATCCCTAGGAACTGGAGTCACAGGAATTCATGAGCCATCATATGAGGGCTGTGAAGCAAACTCTGGTCCTATTCAAGGGCAGAAAAAGCGCCCTTACAGTTGAGCCATCTCTCCAGCCCTATTCTGCTTGATAGTCTATAAACCAGTCCTGGTTTGTAGAGCACAGCCTATCATGCTCCAGGGGCCTCAGTGAGGGTGGGTCCTATAGTAGGAAATTACCAATACGGAGTCAGGTAGAAATATAAGGGTATTTAATAGGGAAAAGCCTTACTTACAGAGCGAACAAGCCAGCCGGTGGTAGTCTGTACAGCAAGAAGCAAAGAGCGAAACCGAAACCAAAAACGAAGACCCCCTACTCCTCTGACCACGCCCTCACAAGCCTGCCCAGGTACTCCTGTAGCCAGCCCCTAAGAAGGCATGGCTACAGCTTCCCCTACAGGGTCCTATAGTGGGAAATTACCAATACGGAGACAGGTAGAAATAGAAGGTTATTTAATAGGGAAAAGCTTTACAGAACGACCTAGCCAGCCGGCGTGGCAGCAGTCTGTGATTTATCGTAACAGGGTCCCTGGTTTACAGGAGGGCAGACGGATCATTTTGGCTGGAGGTGAGACGATGCCATCCTCCTCACTTCTGCTTATATCTCTCTTCCTTGTTCCCCACCCCCATGCTTGGACTTTCTACTAACATGGGGGACTCCAAGGTAGACAGAGTTCCCATGGCACCTGTATTCTAAGATGGCTTGGTCTTGAAAGTCATTCAGTAGCTACACCGCTTTATTTTTCTCTGCACTGTGACAGAAGAGCAGAAGTCACAACATGGCAGAGAAAAGGGGTAATAAAAGGAGACATTGCTTGCTTGGAACCTAACAAGAATCCAGAAATGATGGGAGTCTCTGTCACTGATCATCTGACTGTGGTCAATGTCCCTAGAGTCTTTCTTCGATTCACTATCCCATGTTCCCTTGGCTCTTGATCAGCATTTTAATTTGCTGCTGGTTCTGTTCTATTGCACTGGGGTTTTGTTTTGTTGTTTTTATTTGTTTGTTTTTCTAGGAACAGGTCATGGCACACACTCCCGCAAGTCCAGATGTGGTATAAACTTTAGCAGGCTTCTACAGTTTTACATTAGTTTTTTCTACTAAACATAGCAATTCTATGCTGTGCATAGTCCTTTCCACTCTCCAGGGAAAGGACGCAGAATCTTACTGTTAGTATTCAGTCAGGCATCTGTACTGGCCTGTCCTTGGGGTTCTGACAGGACACACCCTCAGCTGCAGCCACTAAGAGCACCACCTGTGCACATTCACCATGTTCCCTTTTAAAAGAGCCTTGCCCAACTCCTGTCCTTCTTTCTCTCTTTTTCTTTCTCTCCCTCTGTCTGTTCTCTTTCTCTCAATCTCTGTCTTTCTCTGCCCCTCTTTCGTTTCTCCTCTCTCCTGCTGCTCCTGTCCTGAGAGGACAGTCTCCCCACTCCAATTTCCCCTTTTTATGATCCTTTCCCTAATATGAAATCTCTCTGCTTGAACCCTGTAGCATGGTATCTTTCTCTCCTTCTCTCTCTCTCTCTCTCTCTCTCTCTCTCTCTCTCTCTCTCTCTCTCTCTCCCACTTTTTAAAACAACTACAACACTTCCTGTTTACATCTTGCATCAAACACCCAGTGTCCCTTGGTAATAGGATGCAGTATGTCTTCAGTATAGCAGACTCCTTTTTTTCCTGTTGGTTCAATGACAATAGTAACCACTTTAGACCAGCCAGTGCTGGGGCCTCTGAGGGAAATATCTTTTACATGAGAACAAAGATTTCTAGCTGAGGTCACTTTTCAGGGGAAAGGGCACGAGACCCTACAAGGGCATCATTTGACGTTGTAATGAGAAACCCCATTCCCAATTCCACACATGAGTATCAGGCCCATGCATTCTAATTAATTTACACAAAGCCAGTTATCTGTTGCCTTGTCAAGAAAAACATTTATTGGATCTTAGTGGGGGTGGGGCAGGAGGGAAGCAGTGATTATAACACCACCAACAATGGTGTGATGGAATGGACCAATGAATTCATATTATGACCCTTCATATCTTCAACCAATTTAAAAAGCAGAATCACTTTTGAGGGGGGTCTGAAAGTTATCATAATGCCATCATACTCTTAAGCCAGAAGGTGAAAGACAAACCTAACATTTAATTCTAGAAAATAAATTGTTTGGGATTTAACCAAGAAGAGAGATTGCTTCACACATCTTCAACATTTCAAAGAAATGCTTCATTAGGGTATGATGGACACACAAAAGGCTGTTGATAGTTAATGCACACACCTTGTAAGTGTAAATCCATCAATCCTCACTACTGAAAGATCCCTCTGGTTTGTCCTTTTGCAGAAAGAGGACTTAACCTAAGACATTCCCTCTCAGGACACGACACAGTATTCCCCTTTGGACAGAATCATCTGGCTAGAACAATGCTGGGAATCTGGGAAACACGGTCCATTGAGTCAGCCCCTCTCTAGTGGATACAGCAGTAAAAAGTCAAGAAGATAGTGTGGCAGCTGAATTCCAGAACCTGCCCAGGGAGAAAGCAAAGCAGTGAGCTCAGGCATCTGTGTGCAGGTGGAAGAGCAAGTCGGTTATATAGAGGGGAAGAGGAGACCCACGGAAGTCCTACTAAACTGCGTAATCTCTGGGGAGAAGGGGAGCAATTGCCACCGGTACTGAGGGCAAGAAGTGGGGACCAAGTGCTGGGGGTTTGTGGGAACAGGTGTGGCTGGTCACCTGGGAGAGAAGAAACTGGTGTTTAAAGTCGTTTCCTGGTGGCAGTAAAGGAACTCTAGGTCAACAACACTGTGGGTTTGTCTCCAGCACTATCTTACTGGATGACAGTAGAAAGGCAACTGTATTTTATTGGACTTCTGAGTTTTCCAAGCTGAGGTGGAGAGAGAGAGAGAGAGAGAGAGAGACACTAATGTCACTGGAGGAATTGCAGGGCTGTGGAATCACAGCCAGCAAAGATGGCATGTCAGTGGGGTGGGAAATGGTTCCACTGAAGGGTTGCTGAGGGTGGGGCACTGGAGGGAACTAGTTGCAAGGTGAACAAAAGCTGGAAGGCAAGATAGTGAGTTTTGGGAGCATCACGTTTTGGGGTGTGAGCCTCTGACTTCAGATGGAGGAGCAAGGAAGCAGAGCCCAGCAGACACTGAAGGAGGGACTGGGAAGTGCTGCACAAACCCTCCTCCTGAGGAATCCTTTACCTCTGCCCCCACCACCTCATGCTGGCTTACCTTTGCTCAAATGAGCTCATTTGTATTCTCAGGGCACACAAGACTGGATGACACCTGCCGCCTGAGCTCAGGGACAGAGGATACAGGCCACCCATAAGCCTATTTCTCTGCTTCTTCCTCCCAGTGCTGTGCCTTCCTTGGCCAGCCAGTCCCACTGTGTGATCTTCTAGAATCCCAGCACTCCCTCAGAATGTTCTGGCCACTGTGATCTCACAAAGCAGCACTCACAGAACCTTCTTAGGCTGAAAGTGGCAGGCACTGGTGAGCTGGACCACAGGAAGACTTGTCCTCAGGGGGGTCATGATGGGGGAACCTACAGAGACAGCTGAACTGAGCTTGTGGGAGCTCGTAGACTCTAGACCCACAGTCAGCCTGCATGGGACCAACCTAGGCCCTCTGCATGTGTGTGACAATCTTGTAGCTTGGTCTCTTAGTAAGGGTTCTAACAGTGAGAGCAGTACCTCTCCCTGGCCCTTAGCTTGCTTTTTGTAACCTGTTCCCCATGCTCGATTGCTTGGCCCCTCCTCCATGTAAGGGGAAGAGCTGGATCCTGCCTCAAATTGATGTACCATGCTTTGCGCAAGCCCATGGGAGATCTGCCCCTTTCTGAATGGAGATGGAGGAGGGGTGAATGGGGAGGGGGATAGATGGGAAAGGGGAAGGGATGGGAGGAGAGGAGGGAGGGGATACTGGTTGGTATGTAAAATAAATTTTTAAAATGTTATTTAAATAAAATTAAAAAAACAGAAATAAAGACTTGTCTTACGGAGGATGAAGGGAGAAAGCACAGTCTTGTTGAGACTGGAGGAGCCTGGGAGATAAGCACTACCTTGCTAGATGGCCACGAAAATATGAGCGAATCCTACCCCAAGGAGTCCACAAATCCATAGCTCCCAGCATGTGGTTGTCAGGGACCAGGATTCTTTTGAAGTGAAAAACAGATTCAAACCCCTATCCTGCCGGCCCACCTTGCTCTCATGTTAGGAATACTTTACTAAGACTTTTTTTTTTTTTCTTTTGGTAAAGGGAAGCATTTGTTTTTGTTTTTTCCTTCTTTGAAATAAGTGTCATTGACATTTTCTGGGTAGCAGACACTGTCCCATGCACCTTACCAACCCCATCAGCAGGGTTTCCACACCCAAACCTATAGACGTTTCTCTCCTCTTGTATCTGTGAAAATTGAATGCAATAATATATTCTCACGTGCTTTGCAAAAATGGATAAAAACCATCAGGGACTGATTATAATTCATATTACTCCCCCCATTATCAGTTTGGACTTTGATTCCAGTTCCTTTTCCCGTTGCCTTCAGGGAGGCTCCCTGCATTGCCCAGAAATCTCATTCATTAGACACTGAAGATGATTCCCACATGGCCGAAGGATGGGCGGCTTCCACATCGGCTAAATTAGAACCGTTTAAATTTTTCATCTCCTCCCTTGTCTGCTCTTTGGTCAATAGCTTATTCTGACAACTTCATTACCTTCTAATTACTCTAAGCTTCTCTGCCCATTTTCTGTGCATGAAAGAAAAAAAAAAAAAAAAAAGCATGGCCGCCTAAGAATGGAATTCTGGGTGTCAAATCCTTTGTCAGACACTGTCCTTGGCCGGCTCATGGGAAGGGGTTTTCTTCCCTTTTACCTTAGAACGGATTTGAAGAAAAGCTTCCGCTCCTGGCCTGGCACTGCAGCCGGCTCCTTTCCTGCACAGATACCTTCTATTGTGAGATGCAAGCTATCAGCAAGATGCATTTTCTCCTCTCTCTTCAGAGCTGATTTATCCTCTGCCTATAAATCTTTGAGCAGCTATTCAGGAAGCTGTATCAGATGAGCCTTAATCTTTGTATTACTCATTTCTTAAAGGGATTTTAATCTACTAGGCTTTAATTATACATCCCTCGGAAAGTGCTAGCCTTTTCCTGGTGAGGCGCTTTCTTCTTGTAATTTGATAACCATTTTTACTCTCACCTCTCCTGAGACTATACTTGAGGAGACAACTGGAGAAAGTGATAGCAGAGGTCACCCTGCAGGCCATGGCACCCGAACCCGGAAGCTTTTGCTTACTGCAGGACTGACTACCAGTTGACACCATAGATTTGCAGTTGATCTGACTATAAGCCTAGATCCCAGACAAGATTAGAATCTATACAGGTGAATTAAAAAACAGAAGGGATTGGGGTGCCCAGGACATGGATGTAACCAGAATGGCTTCAATGTGGAAGGGAAGAGAGTAGAGATTTGGAATCTCAAGAGCATGGATAGAAATGCTATGACCTCATACCAAAGCAGCATCGTGGAGAAACTACCTTATTCTTTGGGCTCGTCATGTACTGACGTTAAGATGGGTATCACAGACCTACAGAAGACTTCTGGGGTCTAACCCAGGAAAACAAACAAACATGTAACACACTTAGTAAGCAACTGGTAAGAATTTATTCTCTCTCCCTTATTACTTCCAAGATGGTAAAATCTGATCCTGCTTATACTTTCATCCTTACTAAAGTATATGGCATATATTGATTCAATCTATATCATCACCCCACAACTCCAGGGGTGCTGTCCTCATTGTCTCTACTTACAGATGGAAGAAAACATTGCAGCTAAGTTGTGCCAAGTTCTCCAACTTGAGTGAAGATGTTGGAATTTGTGCCTGGAAGGCCTGACTTCAGAACCCAATTCCCCTAATAAGCATTAGGAATTATGATTAAGATTCAAGGAACCCTTTGCTGCCATTGAGCACTTTACACTTTCTGTTAGATTCCTTCTGTATACGCCAGGACCAGGACAAGGCTGGAGCCAACAGATAGCCTAGAAGACTACACTTAAGGGCAAGGTGATCAGCTGTCTGCCCTGGAGGGGGAAGACTTCTGTATGTTCTTAAGTCATGCATCCTAGGACTGTTGCACTGGTCACTTCAGTGAGTGGTAGACTCCCTGCAAAGGAAAAGCAACTGGTGGAAATGTGGAAATGTGGGGGGCTTCTGCTCTTTCCCATCCAAAATTATGCACAGGATACAAAATGCCCAAAGAACCGAAGGACTAGAAAAGGCTGGACAAGACAGGCACACAGGAGTTTTATAGGACATTCATCCTCTGGCCTCTGCTCTCTCATATGTATGCTGGAGCTCAACCAAGACACAGGTGTTTGGAGCCTCTACTATATAAACGATAAACTCAGCTCGACAAGCCACCTCCTCCCCACGTATTAGTACAATTGCTTTGTGATAAGCATACTTTCCCAACATGCCCTGGCCATCCTCCAAGGTAGTGAGAGTATGGAGGAAAAATTGTCAGGGATACCATTGGCTAGGAAAATCTGGAATCAGAATAACCAAGTCTGGACTTAGGATCTCGTGTTACTTGGGAGCAGTGTGGTTTATGTCAATAGGAGCATGTGAGAGAGTCACTTCACATCATAGCCAAAAAAAATGGGAGACAGGAGAACCCAGAGGCTTCGTGTCACCTTCAGAGTTCCACTCCAAGGGATCCACTTTCTCCAGCTAGACCCCATCTTTCGAAGACTCCCCAGCCCCTTAATCTGGCACCACTAGCTAGGGAACAAGTGTTCAAAACATGATCCTATGTGGGTATGAGAAATCCAGACACAAATGAGAATTATCTCTAATCTGAATAAGAGATGTAGTTGTGTGTGATGGTTCTCAGCTCAGACTGAACGGGCTGAACTCTAATCTCCAAAACTTTAGATGTCCAAGAAGGTAATCCTACCCTACAGATCAGGAGTGTGTCTTCCAAATGTGGATAGCCTGTCTCCTTCCCCCACACTGATAACTACTCTGCATTGCCTCATCTGATACTTCCCATAAACTTGCACACAGGACTTTCTGTCACTGTGGTGTCCTCTGTCAAAAAAAGCAAGTTGCACTTGACTGATCCATGACATGTACACATTGGTCCACCTACCCGAACTGACTGCATAGTGGAGATGGCAATGCCCTTAGAGCATTTGCACACGTGGAGAAAATATGCCACAGGATTGTAGAACTCAGCAGTGAATCCAGGACAGATTCAGAATGGTCACCCTGAGCATTGTTCCTGGTATTAGAAAGTGCTGAGGGAGAAAGGGGGAGAGAATGAGGGAACAGCAGCTGTTGGGGTGGGGGAAGGAGATGGAGAGGAGGAATTGCCTCAGGTCTGTTTGTTCACACTTCCCTTGAAACAAGACTGTGCCTCTTAGCACAGAAACAAAGAAACAAACAGCCTCTGGCTGGCAAGACAGAGATGTAGGTGTGAAGACAGCAGAGCCCCTGCTGGGATCCTCTTCCCTGGGGTTCAAAGGAGAGTGGGATGCACCAAAGAAGACTGCCTAGGTTAGCAAGGGAGGATGTGAGTCCCTAGTGTTTTCATAGAAGGTGACTGTCATTTAGTGGGTCCTCTATAAAGGACCCTCCCCCTCTTCTCTTTATTGCTGAATGTTTCTTGATTCACAAAAGCTTTTTACAAAGATGGGAACTAAAGAGAGACAGGATTGTATTGCCAATTTCGTGCTAAGGTATAACAGACAAAGGAAAAGTTCATTTCTAGAGATTTCATTTGCTATTCTGAGAGCAAGAGTCTACACAAAGCACTGTGCACACTGTTTACAGAGGGTCAATTCTACATGCATGAGAGATGGATAGGGACCGGGACCGTGTAAAGTGTGCACCGTCTCCTGTTCACCCACAGTTCTCATGTTGCATTGCAGATAGATGATCTTCTCATACTGTCAGCTTCCTGGCTACTTTCTGTATCCATAGCTGTGGAGATACACAGCTCTAATCTACCCTACCTACAGCTCAGTGTCTTCCATTGGAGACAGAAGAGGAGAAAGAATGTTGAGATACAGAACTCGAGGATGGACACACCAATGAAAGGAGAGGAGGCGAGAAGCACTGAAGAAGGGGAGACCAGGCATTAAGTGGATGGGATGGTAAAGGAAACGAGTGAGAGAGAAGAACCCTGGAGGCTGAGAGCTGCACACGTGAAGACAGAAGCTGTCTTAGCATCAGATCTCAAGGTTCATCATTGATAGACCAAAGCTTTGAGCCCACATCTGTTCAACTCTGAAGTCCATGGCTAGAAAACACTGCCCCTCAATAGGACGCAGAGATGGGAAGATGGGTTTCTGGAAGGATGTGGGGTGTGAGCTCTCTTGGAGTTTCTGGGGACATGCCTGCAGTGGCTCACCCCCCAGCCTTGAGCCAGTCACACTTCTCAAGAGGTTCTTTCCCACAGAGAGGAGACAGAGCTCTCAGTGGCTCCTATCTTGGCTTCATGCCCCATTAGATACCAGCCAGTGACCAAGATACTCTCCCTGGACATTTTGAGCTCTCAAAACAAGGGAATTGGGATTGTTTTTCAGGATCTTTTTTCTTTCTCGAAGGTCCATGGTTTTGAGCCTCATCACCATCAAAATTGCACTGGGATCTGAGAAGGTTGCAACCAGCCTGTGCTCTGAACCCTCCATGGGGTTAGTGTAGAAACTGGAAGGTGAGTTCCTGGGCCAACAGTTAGCAAGGACAGAGCCTGGTCCCTGGGTTGCCTGTAGTCTTCACTGCCCCTCACCCTTGTGTCCGCCATGAGTGTAAGACTCAGGCGGTCGGCAGCTGGCCTGCAAGCTTCACAGTAGCACAGTTTAATTGGTTCCAAGAACCAATTTTTGTTGGGGGAAAGGAAAACAATAAATACCTTAATAGAGAAGTAAACTTGAGGATTACATGCTTTGCTAAGGAAAAACAAGAAAAACCACCGACTGCTGACAGAAACAGAAAAGAAGGTAAAACAGACACTGAGAAGGGGACAGTCAGAGTAGGGCAGACAAGACTGAGCTTCAACACCCACTCCAAGTTTTGTATCATCTTGTTTTATAACCCACCAAGTCCAATTCATGCTCTCCACATATGCATGGGTATGGGGCCATTCACTAGGGAGCGGCTGACCTGCTGGGGGCCACATCCTTAAATAAAGCTGACTTTTTCTCTCTAAGAAGCCATCAGCTGCCAATGGCTGTCAATATGTGATTTGTGAGCACCTAGCCCATCATTCAGGAATGCTGAATGGCTGGACCTTGTGCAAGTCTTGGGCAGTCAACCACAGCTGCTGGGAATTCATGAGGACAACGGTCCTGTCATGTCCAGAAGACACTGTTTCATTTGAGTTCTCCTCAACCCCTGGCTCTTAAAAATCTTCCTACCTTCATCTTCCAATGATGGTCCCTGGGCTTTGAGAGATGAGTTGTGACACAGATATCCCATCTGTGGCTGAGCACTCCACAGACATTTATGCTCTGCACTTCAACGAGTTGTTCTCCATCAAAGCCTGTCCATTATATAAGGAAATTCCTCTGATGAGGTCTGAGAGCTGCACCAATCTGTGGTGAGAGAGATATGAATTTAGAGGTAAGCTTGATTATATCATCATTTAGTAGAATAATAGTGATAGGTTCACCCCTGGGAATTTTGAACTTCATGACCATGAATTTTTGGCCAGATTTACACTACCATGAATGAGTTTCTCACAGTGCAGGAGGTCTTAAGTCCAATCAGAAATCTGGTTGGTAACTACAAAATATCCATGCCATTACTGCATCCATGAGCATCTCATGCTGTATTAGTCATTACTGTAGTTCACACGATGCATAGCTGGGTAAGACTTTTGATGATTTTCTCTCTTATACCTCGTATAACACCTTCTGGCTAATAGGGACAAAGCTTCCTGATCAGTGTGACATGACAAAACAGTGCAAAGGTTCTTCCATTTTGTATTCTTGCTGAGGCTATTCTAGGTTTGATTAGGATTTGATGGAGACTCTCATAGAAAATTACCCAAGTCTATTCTAGAAAACTGAGGTCAAGACACTCCAGTTAACTTATTATAGCTTCTGTTAAACTGCCTGCTTGTGGAAAACTCCACTTCCAGCTGCTTATCTTAGCTTCTATTAAACTGCTCACTTTGTGCAAAATCTCCCCCTGCAGCTGAGGAGCAAGATAACTTTCAGCATTAAAAATCCTTTAGCCTAAACACTTGGAGCTAAACTTCAGTTCTGAATGTCTGAGTGTAGTCCCAGCCAGCTAGAATAAAGACTTTGAGCTGGCTACAGCCTGTGTCTGAGTGGTCATCTATGGTGGGCTCCCCATAGTAGTCATAACTTGATTTCTCCATATCCTATAACCAAAGCGTGTGATGCCTTCAGCAGGGTTCTGGTGAACAACCAAGAACAATGGCAACATCTTGCATTGTTTGGGGCAGGGGAGGTCTCTAGAACAGGCTTGATGAACGACATGAGAGAAGATATCTCACATCTGGACTGGGATTTTTTTTTTTTATTTCACAGCCTATAGCTTCTAGGGGGAGCATGATGCCCTATGTAGGGTGACCCAACAAAACTCTTTTACATTAATATATAAACACACACCTACATGAAGATTATAAAACAGTAGGTCTCCAAATTTCAAACATCCTTAGTAATAGTTATCCATCTTCTACTCTTTCTCTTTCCTCCCTTCCCATTCTTCTCCCCCACTGAAGTCTGCATTCCCATTATTCCCCTTTCCTCTTCCAGACCTCCAAGATTTCACACTATTGGAATGAGTCTCTGACTTTCGTTTTTCGTATATCCCTAGATATGCACATATAGATTCTTGTATCTCAATAAACAGGGATCTGGCCCATTCTTGGTAAACAGTTGCATAATGCTGCACAAAGAAAAGGTCACCAAAATTTATGCAACTCCTTTTCTGTTAATTAACACCTAAAATGGTCTATAAATTTTTACCATTAAAACGTTGAAATGGATATTCTTGTAAAATGAAATTTATGCCCGTGGGTGGTTATTTCTGTAGGGCACCATTCTATAAATGAAACTGCCATGCATTTTTAACTTTGATGCTCTCATTGACAGGGGGTAATAAACCCCAATCATCGCCAAGTACTTGCAGTGTGCCAGCATCTCCCATGTTGTCACATTTAATGTCACAGCAGCCCTGGGAAATAGGCATGTTTAAAATAAGGTACAACAAAGAGAGGCAATATAGCTGTTGAAAGCTACCTTGAGAAGTTTTGTGGTACCTAACACTCTGGCTTTCTAGCCTATGTCCCTCATCAGTATGATTTGTATTAAACATTTATTTTCAAGAATTTAACTATCACTGGATTTAACTGGCTAAATTTTATTCTAGCTATTAATAATTTAATATAAATTTAATTTTAAAAATATCAATAAACATGTCACTGATGTTTCTTGGGACTGACAGCTTTTCAGATGTTTATTAGCCTTTATATATTTTATATTAAGTGGTATTTTTTACATGAAGATTTTTATTATGCCTTTGTTTATATGAGGATTTTAAATAAATGATTGTAAAGAGCTCTCTGAATATTTTGATTGTTCATCATTTATTATATATATTAAAATATTCTTCTTACTCTGTCACTTTTCTTTTGAATTTGTTATTTTATTTCTCACAAGAAACCACATTTAAGAAAACATTTTATAATCAAATATGTCATTCTTTCTTTATAGTATGAAATGTCTTAAATTTTCTATGGAACAACTTTCCCAACCTGTTACTCAAACTACTTCTAAATATTTATTATAATACCTTCCAAGGTTTACTTTTTTTTTCTTAAAGCTTGTCATTTATACATTTGGGTATTGTTTTTATGTGTGTTGCAATGTGAAGGAGGACATTTATTCAATTATCTTGGGTGATTCTTTTTTAATCACAGAAAGCATGGGTGTAGGGAGAAAGCATGATTAGAGGTACTGCCGACCACACTAGCTTGGGCATGGTCACAGGTAACACTATCCATGCCCACTTGGGGCTGGACACAGATGCCACTGACCACGCCCATTTGGGCATGGTCAGAATGACATGGGAAAGGTTTAAGAGTGAGGGGTGAGTATGTGGAGCCCCCTGATCTCGATCCTTGATGCCTGGCTATCAGATGTGCGTGAGTATAATTTATTAATAAACTGCCCTTTATCAATTTATATTTGGCTCCACATTTCAATCTGCCTTACATGGGAGTGCATCTTCCTTGCCAGCATATTTGTGTTAGTGGCCACACCTCTTTGGGCTTGGTTTCAGGGAAGCATGAGGCATGGTTTCTCTGTCTTGTGTTCTCTCTCTTGGGTGGTGGATTGGATCAGAAGGGCAGAGAAAGGCTGTGGTGGTTCTTTATTGTTCTGTGTAAGTTGTTCCCCAATAAGACACCCATTTATCATTTATCTTGGGTCTAGTGAACTCATTACACCCACGACTTCAAAACACATTATTCATTTTTGTACTGATTGAAAGCTAAACTCTTATCGCAGGTTTCCAAATATAAAGGATTTGATTCTGTTCTTCTATTGGAGTTGGTTAGTCATTCATTGAACAATGACCCGTTTTGAGCAAAATTAATTCCCATATCTCTAAAGTACAATTTCATCTTTGTTAGAGCAAGCTGATCTTTTTGTATTTCTTATGCAAAATGCTTTCTTCTGTCTTTACTGACCTGCTCTCCCTCATGCTTTAGAATCAAATAATGGGGGCAAGTGGACAATGTGTTACAATCCATTTCCAGAACAAGCTGGACAGAGCAGGTGAGGATGGTTGGCTGGAGCACCAACCCACGTAAGTAGCTTTCCCTTGTCACCTTCTGTGGGATCACTTATCTACCCTTCTCTTGTATGTTAGACAGGCACAAGAGAACACTTCAACAACTTACCCAGTGTCACCTCTTCCTTGACTCCATCCCTGCAACCTAGTTGACCTCTGCCATGTCAAGTGTTGTCCCTCTCTTAATGCCACAACACCAGGTTTTCTTCTCTCTATGGCTATAGTCTATGGTTGTGCCTGGAAGAGTGGCATAACCTTGAGGTAGATTTGGGAGTCTCCACAATTTCTATTTACTGTAGCTTGAAACAAAGGAATCTCACTTTCTTCAGTGCCTGTGGAGATAGCCCTGCATTCAACTAATGCAAGCAAATGTTTCCAAACCATTGTTGAATGTCGTTGTCATGTTTGAGGTGCAAAATGCAGGTCTCTTGCAGATTCAGTGTTTGGGTAGTGTCCTGTTTGTTCACCAATATTTCAATTCCTTTATGGAATTTTGGGAGGAATGTTCTTCTTTTCCCTGTTGAAGTTAGGCCTGACAATATCACCTGTTTTATCCAGCTAAATGAGAACATAAATGATGTGTGTCACTTCCAGATGGCAGTTTTAATAGCCAACATGTGGGTGGCAGATTCTGCTTACCATGCCTGAGGGATCATGGGAGCTTGAGTTGAGATGGAGTCTTTGTTGACCTGGTTTCCTTAGTGGCTAAGAAGAATGGACCAACCTCCATCCTGCCTGTTCTTCTGTGCATGCAGAATAACTGAGGAGTGAATGTTTGTGACTAAGCCATTCAGATTTGGGAGATGATACCAAAGTGTGATTCATCAGTCAAGAAAGAGGCTCTTTTGGGGATTAGAGAGCTTATACTGATGGCTCAGACTGCCTGCAGACTCTTTGTCCCTTTAAATAGACTTCTTCAAACATATTTGACTCATATTTTATACCTACCTTTAAACAACTTTAAATGTTTCCTTAACAAGCTGCTTTCCACAAAGCCAGAGAGATTTTTTTGTTTTTGTTTGTTTTGGTTTTGCCGAGACAGGGTTTCTCTGTGTAACCACTCTGGCTGTCCTGGAACTCACTTTGTAGACCAAGCTGGCCTTAAACTCAAAGAGACCCACCTGTGTCTGCCTCCCAGTTGCTGGGATTAAAGGCATGTGCCACCATTTCCCGGCTGCCCAGAGAGGCTTTTAAAAACCAAACCAAAACATTGGTGTTATACAGAACACAAATTGAGTGCTTCTTCCCTGAGGCTCATCTAGCATACAGTTAGTTGATTCATTAATTCATCACAGGCATGAGGTCCCATCCTGAATGCTGGCCCAAGGTGTGAAAATAAGAAGCAGGCGATCCTGTGTTCAAAGCGGTCGTGGTATAGCTGTTTGGACAGTTTTTGAGCAGCTGTGATGACAGATTCAATGATATGGCCAAAGTGGAGATTGGGGGCCACATTCCTCATTACACTAATACCTTTGTTTCCAGAGATACTTTTTCATCGAATCAAGATGGGGCCTGGTGGTGATGTATTTGCCCTCTCACTGAGAACTCTTCAGTGTGCTTCATCTCCATTATATAGTCTGGTAATTACATGACTATAACTAGCATTTAAAAAACTCTGACTATTGCAGTGTCTAGTTTTATGTCGATTGGATACAAGCTAGCATCATCAGAGAGAAAGGAGTCTGTCTCACTTGAAAAAATGCCTCCTTAAGATCAGGCTGTAAGCTGGGCGTTGGTGGTGCGCGCCTTTAATCCCAGCACTCGGGAGGCAGAGGCAGGCAGATCTCTGGGAGTTCGAGACCAGCCTGGTCTACAAGAGCTAGTTCCAGGACAGCCTCCAAAGCCACAGAGAAACCCTGTCTCGAAAAAACAAAAAGATCAGGCTGTAGACAAGCCAACAGGGAATTTTTTTGGTTAGTGATTCATGGGGAAGAGCCCAGCCCACCACGGGTGGTGCTATCCCTGGGATGATGGTCCTAAGCTGTGTAAGAAAGCAGGTTGAGCAAGCCATGGGAGAGCAGCCAGTAAGCTGCACTCGTTTCATGGCTTCCGCATCAGCTCTACCTCCAGGTCCCTCCCTGCTTTAGTTCCTGCCTTGACTTCCCTTGCTGATGAACTGTGATGTGGAAGCGTAACCCAAATAACACCCCCACCAAGTTTCTTTGGTTATGGTGTTTCATCACAGCAATAGCAACCCTACCTAAGACAACTATGCTCTAGGAATTTGTAAGTTTAGTCTAAGTAGACCAAGTAAACCAAGCATTTCATGCTGAAAGCATTCCATTGGTAAGGTTTCAACCTCACCCTGGATCAGCCCCTTGATTTGACACAACTGCTGCATACTGAGTACAGGGGCCACATTCTGGCTCTTTCATCACACAGATGGAACCACCTTGAGTCCTAAATTTACTGGGGTCTTGGTCAGTTGCCAGAATTTTTTTTATACTAATTTGGAAAGGAAATTTTTTTCTTCCATTAGACTTGCTGTTGAGAAGTTTGAGGTCATGGCTACATGTACTTCAGATGTTCTGTCCTTTGCTGAGTCATCTTCTATTTAGGACTGTGACCAAACACCACACAGAAGTACCAAAGGAACTAATTATGAGAGTTGTATCCCTTGGGAAACAGTGCATTCCAAGCCCAAAATGATCATCTAACAGTGACACCAAGCCTCCATCTGGGGCTCCTAGAGGGGCTGCTGTTTTTCAAAACTGCCTCTTTAGTGTGGCCCAGAACTGTGGTCATGCTGATTAGAAGTCCTGTTGGTTGACATGTCAAGTCTTGAATTTTCCTCAAGAAGTCAACAGGGACCTATCCATTAACAGCCAACTATATATATATATGTATAAATATGTGTATATGTATTATATACACTAGAAAGAAGTGATATTCACCCATTCTAAGGCATCCATAGAGAAAAAGATGAGGGTTGAGAAATTGGGTCCTACCTTGCCTGAAAGGGCTTAGAAAAACATCTGGAAGAAAACAAAGCATCTCCAGATTGGACCAGAAAGATGCACAGCCACCTGGAGGGACTTCAGGGATGAGACGTGTCCAGCTAAGGCCAGGTAGTAGGCTGAACATACCTGAGAGACAGTGTGGTGCAATGAACAAAGTATAGTGGGTGGATGAGTGTTGGAGGCAAAACTGCAGTGTGCTCTAGCTGTGAAAGTGTCCTGTGTCTTCCTCTATGGAGTTATTTAGGGTTAGAAATATTGTGTGTGACATCCTTGTCTGACTCAGTTAGAGCAGCTTCCTTTAGGAAGCGAGTGGTTGCTGAATGCATTGCTTGTAGCACTGGAAGGTCATCTCACTGATGGGTAGAGCATAAATGGAAGGTAACCCTCCAAGCTGCTACATTTCAGTGTGGAAGAAGACTAATAAGTAGGTTGCTAAATGGGGTACATTGCTGGAGGTACAAGAGGCACCAGGACCTAGGGATGGTGTAAGTGGTCTAAGCTTGAAAAGTGATAAAAGAGTTCAAGATGCTCCCAAGCTGCTTGTTTGGCTGATAGGTGCTGTTGTTCCCCCATGGAAGGTGGAAAATCATAGAAGAAGGGGAAGTTTTCATAAGGAAAGGGCTAACCCTTCAGTACAAGTGACGCTGAAGCCCAACTGTGAAAATCAAAATTATAAAAATTATACATACACTCTTGAGTTGTCTATGTGTCTACATGGTAGAAAACCCAGCCTATCAGAATGAAAGAACCATAGCTTAGACTCAGAAGACCAAGTATGTGACACACTTCTGCTGAATACCTGCTGTGTAATTTTGAGATGATTATTGTGCCCATCTGAGTGCCAGTCTGTCTAGCCATAAAGATAACGCCTTTATGCCTTTATCAACTGAAGCACAAGACTCGGCGTTTGCAATGACTGTTTCTTACTAGCCATATGCTATCCTTGGTGCCTCAGTCTCTAATGCTTCAGACCCATCAGATCTCAGAAGGACCTCAAATCTTCACTACTTTAGGGGTCACAAACACACCGCACTTTGAAAAAGTCATGTTGAATCCCTAGTTCTTCTGGATGCCTTCCCAGACAGGCCATCTGAGAGACTCCAGATCAGAGCTATTATACTCCCCTGTGGGGACTCTCTTCTTCCCCTGCCATCTGTCTGTGGCGGAGAGAAGAGCTGATCCTCGAGAGGACCCAATTGTATCAGGAAGAGAGGGAGCATGAATGTCTGGTCCTCTTTGAGCCCAAGAGAACGATGACTGATGGCTCTGCTCAGGCTTCAGGAAGCCAGGACGAGAGGGGAAGATTAGTAGACAGAAAGGAAGGAAATGAATTTGCAGGCATGGTAGGAGCAAAAGAAAGAAGGACTGGAAGGAAGGAGGGAAGGAAGGAAAGAAGAAATAAAGGGAGAAGGCAAAATAAGAGAATATAAAGAGGAAGAGAAATAAAGGGGTGAAGAAAAGAATGCAAGGATGGAGGTAAGAGAGTAAGAGAAGGAAGGGAGGGAAGAAAAAAGAGAGGAAAGGAGGGATGTCTGTTATTTATTGACCTTATGCAATATATCTGCCAAAATGCCAAGCTCGTGAGCTCTTCCTGTCACCTCCCACCACTTAATGCTTTCAGCAATTCTGACGTTATAGATAAGTAAGTTAAAGTGTGAGTCAGAAAAGTTAAGTACCTTATCCAAGGTCATGCTCATTTTCTAAACCTTTTTTTTTTTTTCAGTGAAACATGTTGCTTCCCCCTCCAGCTCTCTATTCTGTGTATTGACAGGCTGGCTGGCAGTTGGGAATAATGGCAAATGTAAGCCCCATGAAGAAAACACAGCTTCTCCTCAGACAGAAGCCTACTAAGACCATGAAGTTGGGTTGCACTGGGCTAGACACTCTCTCAGTCTGTTGGGCTCCTTTCTAGCCCTGCATTTTTAGGGTATCTGGCAACCTGGCATTCACAGGAGGTCATGAAGGCAATAGGTGTGTTAGTGGCTCCAGAGGCCTGAGTGTGGAGAGTTTTCTCATGGGGTAGGTAACTGCCCTCAGACAGTTTCATCTCCCTTCAAAATGACCTTCTTTATGTATTTGTACAGTGTTTGTTTAGAGATGCTGAGGGCAGTGAGGCACATTGGGCCAATAGAACTGGCTCAGTATGGTAACTGCAAGGTGTGCTTTGTACTTTATGGAACAAATCCCAGGCAGTCACTGTCATTCGGGGCTGCCATTCACTGTTAGCACTGTACTGAAGCTCTTTGTCCTGTTGTGCAACCCCCCACCTTCAGGGAGTTCTGAGCAGCAAACTGAATTCCATTTTGCATTTTGGGGAGAAGAGAAACTCAAAGGTCTCCAGGGCTGGAGCAACTCAACCACTTGTACCTACTCTTCATTCTCAGTTAAATTCAGAAAGAAGCTGCCCTTAGCCCTCTTTCTCCAGTGAAGGGGTGATAGGGGAAGTGCTTCTGTGTATGTGTTTGTCTTATTATATGATAAATAAGGCAGCAAGTTAGGCGGGACTAGGAGTCAAGGAGGATCCTGGGAAATGTAGTAAAGAAGTGATCCAGGCAGGAAGTGACACAGCAGGGAGACTCATATATAAGCAAGGGAAGAAGGAAGTCATCCCTTTTCCACTCTCTCTTCCTCCTGGTCTCTGCTCTGGAGTCGCCATGTGATCTGCCGGCAAGAGAGGGCACCAGTAGAAGGTGTCCTCTATAAGGCAAGTCTTATAAAATATATAGATTTATGATAATTAAGACTGAGCTAGCAGATGAGAAATCCTAGTCATTGGCCAAGTAGCATTTGTACCTAATATAAGTCTCTGTTTATTATTTGGTGCCCTAACTTGGTAGGCGGAACTTGAGTGGCTGCTGGAAAGTGCCCAAGTGGCAACAAGGCTTGGGAGGCTTGGAATAAAGACTTATTGTTACAAAGGGGGTCTCCTTGAAGCACCACAGTTCTTCCCTGATGTGTGCCTCATTTCTTGTGTTGCAATGACCTACTCCTGGGGCTTTCTTCTGCACAAGTCTGGAGACATGCGTTACAACCACCCCTCCCCGTGTCAATAAACTACTGTGTCTGAAGCTCACAGACAATGTACAACTTTTCTGGGATCTCAGAGCTAGCAGATCCTGGATCCAAGATTTAAGCTTAAGTAACCTTGCTGTCATATCAAAGCATGTACTTTTTTTTTTTTACTTTCAAAGTGTTCTTTTTAAACAATAAATAGGCTTTGAGGACTCCTGCAGACTATGTGCTTTCTCTATGGTTAACCTCAATCTAGGTACTCACAGCTGGTCCCCAAGGGTCTTAGGGTGATGGAATATTCTGCCTTTCAAAGAGAATGAGCTCATCATTCACTCACAAGTTTGCCTTTCAATTAACTGAACACTGTGGCTCTTTATTTAATGTTATTTCTACATAATCTAATTTCAGCCGCAGGTTAATGGACCCTTGGGGAGTTATGGCTAGTTCAGTTTCAAATGAATTTAGCAGCATTCCTAGATTATTGGTTGTTAATGGGATCATCCAGCTGTTTTGACTTCCTTCCAATCCTTCCTGAGGTGACTGTAGAGGAGAGGACAAAAACGGAGACGGTGGCCTTCACTTTGTGGTCACTGGCACCACTGGCTTTCGTTCTGTCATATTTGGCTTCCTGCCCATAGAAAATTACACTTTCATAGCTGGACCTGGAGTTTTCTCCACTGATGCTCAGTTGAAGACATGTGTTAAACACACCGTATCCCTAAGGCTCTGAATTTATGCTGTTGAAAACACAGGAAGGGATCAATTCGTGTGTGGAAAAACTCTTAACTTGGTTGGGCAAAAACCACTCAAGCTGCCAAGCTGTAGTTTCCTCATTTGCCCTGTTCATTGACAAGACATTTATCATTCGCAGGATGTTTAAATAACATTGAATGCAAATCTGTCCTGGAACACCTTTTAAGGTGTGTGTGTGTGTGTGTGTGTGTGTGTGTGTGTGTGTGTGTGTGTGTGATGTCTCTGTATGTGTGTTTATGACTCTTCTCTGTGTAATGTCTCTGTATGTATGTGTGTGTGTGTGATGTGTGATTGTGTGTGTGTATGTGTGTGTGATTCTCTCTCTCTGTGCAATGTCTCTGTAATTATGTGTATGTGGTGTGTGATTGTGTGTATGTGATGTCTCTATATGTGTGTGTGACTCTCTCTTCTCTGTGTAATGTCTCCGTATATGTGTGTGTGATGTGTGATTTTTTTTTTGTGTGTGTGTGTGTATGTGTGTGTGATTCTCTCTCTTTGTGTAATGTCTCTGTAATTATGTGTATGTGGTGTGTGATTGTGTGTATGTGATGTCTCTGTATGTGTGTGCGACTCTCTCTTCTCTGTGTAATGTCTCTGTATGTGTGTGTGATGTGTGATTTTGTGTATGTGTGTGTGATTCTCTCTGTGTAATGTCTCTGTAATTATGTGTATGTGATGTGTGATTGTGTGTGTGTGTGTGTGTGTGTGTGTGTGTGTGACTCTCTCTTCTCTGTGTAATGTCTCTGTATGTGTGTGTGATGTGTGATTTTGTGTGTGTATGTGTGTGTGATTCTCTCTGTGTAATGTCTCTGTAATTATGTGTATGTGATGTGTGATTGTGTGTGTGTGTGTGTGTGTGTGTGTGTGTACACTTGTGTGATTTTATGTGCATCCTGTGAATGTGGACACTGACAAAGCCCAGAAGAGGGAGTCTGGATCCCCTAAAATCAGAGTCACAAATGATGGTGAGTTGACTAATATGGATATTGAGGACTGAGTCCATGACCTCTGTTAGAGAAGTAAATGTTTTTACATGCTGAGACCTCTCTCCAGCCCTGAGCATGTGTTTTTATAATAATGATTCTAAGCTCATGGGAGCAGATGTTCTCATAAGGGACATGAATAAATTAATGAGTACAACAATTTAGGGTGACTGGCCCAAAGAGAGGAAGTGTTAAGGACTTTAAAAAAACATAACAAAACAAAAGAACTGGCCTTACTTGGTACTGAGAGGTCACGCTGAACTTCTCAAGAGTTCTAAGTTGAGGCCCAGGATTCAGCCCAGAGAATTGGCAGAGTTAGGGAAGGATCAGAACCTCAGCCAGAGATGCCAGCATTAGCACACATACGCCAGAGGATAGAGACTAAGCCGCAATGGGAAACATGTGCTGGGTGACACTTCTACAGTATAAAATATGAAGGGTCTTGGAAGCCTGGAAAAAAGCAGGTCCTACTTCCTACTGTGGGTGATGGAGTATATGAGAGTCCTTGAAGGTGAGGGACAGAACAACTTTGGCTGTCAATGAATTACCTAGATGTACCATGTCATCGTGATTTTGCATGTAGAACTGGAGGCTGGGCAACTGGATCAAGAAGAGGGTACTATACAGGAAGTAGTAAGGGTAGAGACGAGTGGGATGGTTTGCAGGGGTATTAAAATAAGGGTCATAAAATGTAATTGAAGTAAAACAAGTTCTTCTAACTGCATTAGAGTTCTACAAAAATAAAAGTCAGGTGCTGCCCACCTAATACCCAGTGTATGAATCAGTGACTCCTAAGTCCATGAAGATTTTCTACATTGAAATACTACATTACTGCTGCTCTGCTCACAACCTCCCAAATTTAATATTTAAATAAGAAATAATTGGAGATCCTGATAACACGAGATGTTTTTGACTGTGGACTTTGGGGGTGATTCAGGATTCGGAGGGTCATGGGATACATTCCTCAACAATGAAAGTCAGGCTAAATGAGTGTTTTTCACTTTCATCAGATAAAAGCTCCTTTTTCATAGGCTTGCTGAATTATGCCTCGGTGATGGAATATTAATTGCTTTGGAAAGGAGGAAAATTCTCAGCTCCTCAGAAAGCACAGAATGCAAGGGCTGGTAGCCTCCCCCACGACGCTTCACTTGTGAAATGGCTCCGGTGCTCGGAGAAATTATTGGAGGCAATATGTTTTACACGTTTTTTAAAGCGTAAGTCTTCACTCTGGCGAAGGTGATGTTTCTCGTTTTCAGGAACTCACGCCCGCATTTCTGCACTCCAACGTGTGAGCAGAAGTGGAAGGGCACTCTGCCTGGAAGAAGACCAGCATGATCGGAACACCTGCTTTTGCCTAACCAGCCCTGCAACCTGAGGGAGGTGAGTCTTCTCCTCGGTGTGTGGAGTGGGTGTGAAGTGTGGGCAGTGACAATAAGCCACATCCTGGGGCAACTGCCACGCTCAAATCAGAGCATCCCTAGCTCACATCCCTGAAACTCAAGTCTCATTTTCTGCAATAAGAAAAGACAGGCTGCCTTGCTACCATTGTGTTTCTGATAGCTTAAGGAAAGACTGAGGCTTGCGGTGCAAAAGGCGTTTGAAGTCACAGACTGGTAACAGAAGAGTCCAGTGTAACTCTCCTGCACCACAGTAACACCCACCTCCCTGGACACAAAACGCCTTTCTGTGGTATTAAGATCTCTGGCTTTTTCTTTGTCACGTTAGATAGTTCAAGGACCACTTAGAAACTAGCTCAGAACTCCTCAGGCTCAAACAGCCCTTGCTACATTTTGCATCTAATATATCCACAAAGGCCATGTGCTAAAGACTTGACTTCCAGCTCATGGCCTTTCAGGAAGTGATGAAATCATGAATGAATGATTCATAATTTGATGAGTTACTGGGAGGTGACAAAGCTTAGACGGTAAGACCAAGCTGAAGAGGCCATACAAATAGGGACTATATTTTGTCTTCCTACCATCCTTCCCCAATTCCTAGTGGTGTAAAGTGAGTCGCTTTGTTTTTTCATGCCTTTCCATTAAAACATATTTCCTCATGACAGGCCCAAGAATAGTGAACCAGGGGATCGGCAGATGGAAACCTTTGAAACCCAGAGCTGAAACAAACCCCTCCTCTCTTCAGTTGATTTCTTGGATGGTTGTGGGGATAAAAAAATTGGATGAACTCTATATATAATTAAAAAGTTTTAATTTACTCAGAGGGTATATTCTGATAACAGTCTTCTCCCATTTCCTTCCAGATCTCCCCACCTCTCCATCCACCCAATGTCACACCCTTTCTTTCTCTCTCTTTAGAAAACCAACAGGCAAACAACCAAACAAAAACAAACTGGAATAAAACATGAAAAATTGAACAGTTCCCACGTCTGAACCCCAATCTCTTCTCCAATCCCTGGCTTACGTTATGCAGACTACTTCATCAGAAAGACTTTGTGACGCACTGGACTGAAGGGCCTATGCAAACATTGTCCACTGCACTCCAGATGCTGAACACCTGAGTGCGGAGACTTGTCACATCCCATCTGTAAGTCCTTCTGTGCCTCAGCTGAGTGTTACCAGCATTCAACAGAGCTGCCAAAATTAAACATGAAAAAAATATGGCTTCTACTAACTCTTCATTGCCCAGTGTGGGCTAACAAAAGAAAGAAGCGAAATGCTGAACTTGACCTTACTACATTATGTGATATCAAATTTGGTTAAAAGAATAGAGACTTCGGTACTGTTTCTCCTGAGACCATTTTAGCAGCAGCTCAATGTTCCTCTTCCTGCTTGCCCAATGTTTTTCAAGAAGTTTGAACATTCCACATTGGGACCAAATGCCAAGTCCAAATTCCAACTCTGCCCCATGGTTACTTAAGTCCTTGATTAATTACTTGCTAGGAGCAGAAATAATAGATCTGAAGGACCATATGTCCTCCAACGGATAGGAGCTCATGCTGTTGGTCAAGGACAGACTTGATATGGTACTGAGAGCTTCTCTTGTGCAGCCAGCTCCCCTCTCATTCCAGTGTCTGTCAAACTAGTCAACTCATGCTTCGGCCTACTAGCATCTCTGCATGAAGAGATTAGGCCGAGATTTTGAGACTAGGGTGATTGGCTTCTTCACACTACCATCAAACCCTTCACCGAGACACAAGTCCACATGAGCAGTCCTGGCCAATGTGCCACAGAAGTGACTTGCAGATTTCCATGCTAAATCAGGAGAACTGGCGTATACCATCCACCATTCCTTTTTCTCTAGTAGAACTTTTATTTAAAAATATTTAGTTGTCTGTGTTTTATTGGGGGGTTAGTTAAGTGTATTGGTTGGTGTTTTACCTGCATGTAGGTTTGAGCACAACATGCATGAGTCACAGATAGTTATGAGCTGCCATGTGGTTGCTGGGAATCAAACCAGGATTCTATGGAAGAGTAGTCAGTGTTCTTAACCACTAAGCCCAAGTATACCTGTTAGAAATGGAGTTATAAAATCTAAAAAGCCTGGCTGGCTGAGTCACTGCATGAAGGAAAGCTGCCCTGGTGAGTCTCAACGTTACCTAGGGCAAGCTCTCTACATAGGGGGTTATTTGTTACTCAAGGATAACTTAACTCATCCTAACTAACATAGAAGCACAATATTTATTAAATATCCATGATTGCTGGATTTGCACCAGGCACTTAGGATAAATGATAACACAGTCACTCATGGGCCCTGTTTTTATTTAGATAGTAAATGAAGAAACAGAGAAGGAAGTAGACAATTACTACCTGGTGTGATAAACGTGCAGCTCCAATTTGCTCTGACAGAGTAGAGCATAGCCATACTACGGTCTATGGTCAAAGAGATTTTCTAGATGAAATATTATCTAAGCAAAATCTGAAGACACAGTGCTATCTTGGGTACAAGCATGGCTGTTTAGAAGATTAAGTGATGTTTTGTGTAGCATAACAATGTGCCTGGTGCCGTGGTATGTCTTCAGTACCAGATGTCATGCCTTGTCTTAATTTTTCAGGTACTTTTTCTTTGGTGTAGCTACCACCTTACCTGAATAATACAAAGTGTTGTCCTCCTCCCTCCTGGAATTGCTTTACTCAGTGTGAGCTTTCGAGACAGTACAAAACAGGGGTGAGTCATTCCATCTGTAACTTAGAGGATGTGTCTTAGCTATTGAGTCACAGAAACATACAGGCAGAGAACATTTGGACAAGAGACCAAAGAGGGAGGGAAGGAGACAGGAAGAGAGAGAGGGAGGGAGGAAGGGAAGGAAGGAAAAAGAAAGAGAGAGAGAGAGAGAGAGAGAGAGAGCTGCCTCTTGGCGCACAAGATATCTTGAAGCAAATTTATAGCAGGGTGTTAAATCCAAAGCCTCTGGCAAGTGCCAGAAGGTAACACATGAGAAATTCAAATCCAGATCCCCCAGTGGTAGAACTCAAAAGGAAATGTCAGGGAGCCTGTCCAGGGAGCCTCATCCACATTGCAGTTGCAAAGAAAGTTAAAATGATGGAGAGAGGAGACTCGCAGAGATGTTTGCAAAAGTGTGTTCTATGTCACCTCTGGTTTCAGGAGAGAGGATTCAGTGTGTCACCCCGAAGCTCCATGAAGTATCCCCTGCATTGAGATCAACTCCTAACCAAGGAAGCACAGAGGGGAGGCAGGCAACCACCGATTTCTGGATGGAACTCAAGAAAAGCTTCCGCCTGGATACCTGGGGTTTCTTGGAGCAAAGGACACAGCAACCTTTTCCAGAAGCCAGTGAGGCAGTGTGGGACTCTTTCAACTGAGAGAGGGCCAGAGCAGGCACTTTGAAATTAGTAATGTGAGTTGTGGTGAGAGCCCATTATTAAAAACTAATCAGAATTCTAAGAACTAAGGAAGGAAGGGAGGGAGGCATCCACCAAGATACACTTGCTACAATCTGGGGTGGGGTACTTTCTGAGGCTTATTAGAAGCAGGATGTCTGAAGTATCTTGCCAGTACTTCTGCCAGGTCATGGGGTGCCATCCAAAGGACCTCCCACTCTTACCCCTCTTCTCACCCCTTCCAGCACCAGAGAGAGAGAGAGAGAGAGAGAGAGAGAGAGAGAGAGAGAGAGAGAGAGGTGAAAAGAAGCTGACACTCACGGGGTGGTTAAAACACAAGTCAGATACAGAGAAACCAACCACGAAGGCCCCACCTTTCCCAACCATGAGCTCTTGCACAAGCATCCATGCTTAAGAGAATGAAGAAGACTCGATACAGAACCTCTTAGTTTGGGCTAAGATCTTGAGTGGGCACTGGAGCACTAAATCAAAACAGTGGCTGGGACTTAGAATGACTTAAAAAGCCAGGAGTGCGTTTGCGTTGTTTTTATTAGGGGCATGAAAAGGTGGGCCTGCTGCATAAATTTTAAAGAGGTGACTGGAGAAAGCAATAGAGGGTTGCTTTAATTGCTTTTTCAAGCTGTGCTTTTTTTTGACCTGCATTTTATGGGTGTTCTTTCATCTCTTATAAGCAGCAAGGAGCAACGATCTTTCAAAATTACTTGGGCATAAGAAATGTTAAGCATGTATCAATTGTAGGCCATCCATTATCCTCCACTTAGGATATGAAAATGTCCTTTGTGTTTTCCTGACTTTAGTGAGCCGCCTTGACTGTTAATGAAATGTGAGGAACAGCTGACAAAATTGCTTTTCAAAAAAAAAGTTTGTCTGATTATTCATGTGTGCATGTGTGTGTATGTAGGTGCAAATGTGTAGAGGGGGTACACATGCAGTTGAAGACCATAAGCCAACTTTGAGTGTCATTCCTCAGGAGTGTCTAGTAATCATCTGAGTTTTGTGTATTGTGTTTTGATCATAGTCACCCCTTCCTCCAACTCCTCACATATCTGTTCCTTCCCTATCAACCCAAATTTGTGTCCTCTTTTATTTTAACCCACAGAAGATTAATGCATCTTGTGTTTTGAGACAGGATCTCTCACTGGGATGCTGGACTTGAAAATCAGGATAGGCCCTCTGATGTGTGAGCCCTGGAGGTGCTCCTGTCACCACTTACCCAGCACTGGCCACAAAGTATGCACATCATGCCTGGGCTTTGCATGGCTTCTAGGGCTTAAAGACAGATTTTTTAGTGGCCGTGACAAGAGTTTTATGGACCTGAGCTATGTACCCAGCCCCATAAACTTTACAGTAACCTTGTGATCATCAACTCTCATGCCATTCTGGTAGGGATTTTTGTGTGCTAGCCAGGGGTTCTTATCCAGGAAGGTTTCAGAGACCAAGCCCTTAGGAATGAAGACAGCAGAATGAGTAGACCATGTGACAGACAATTGCCCACTCCCATCCTGGTCATTCTAAAGGACTCTGAACTTGGCCAACTGCTGTAACTTAGACATAGCTGAAACCTCTCATGTGTCCCATTCTTAACTCTTTCTCACTGTATGAGCATTGGAACAGAAGCAGGAGCATACATATGTACACAGAAACACACACACACACACACACACCACATATATACACATACACACACCACATAATACACATATACACACACCACACACACACATACACACAACACATACACACACATATACACATACCACATATATACACATATACAACACCACACATCACATATACACACCATATACATATACATACACACCACACATACACACACACCACATAACATACCATATACATACAAACACACACACACACACACACACACACACACACACAGAGAGAGAGAGAGAGAGAGAGAGAGAGAGAGAGAGAGAGAGAGAGAGAGAGAGATACTGATGATGCCCCAGATATCTGGGCATAGATTATTCTGGAGCCATTTTGAGTGACAATGAAACAGAAATGGATTTAGATTACCCTAAATTTCATGTTTCAACATGGAAAGAGTTTTACAGCCTTTTATAGTTTTACAGACTGAAGATAGTAATACATCAGGTAAGTTTAAAATGTATGGTGGGTACATTGGAGTGGGGGAAGCTAGAGGTGGAAGATTTTCTGTAGGCTTCGGATGCTGATGACATTCCTAGCTTTGGGATAAGTAAGAGCTAGTGCTCTGCTGAGGTTAGAGATGCCAAAAGGTTTTTTTTTTTAATTTGTTTGTTTGTTTTTTAATCTATCATTTCCAGAGATGGACAAAGAATGGCCCTTAGTGGGGCTAAATCTAGTCTAAGATGAGATAATTAGCCTCTGGGTCTGCAACATTATAATCTCTCCACATCGTTATAATTCTAACCAGAAAACCAGTCTCTGCTGACACAGCTTCTTCCTAGAAATGTATGTATCCCAGAATGTGTATGCATTCATACACACACACACACACACACACACACACACACACACACACACACACACACCAAACTTTCTCCTGCTATACCCCATCAGAAATTAGCCCAGGGTCTGGAAGTGAAATGGTGATTTCTTTAAAAAGTTATAACTTAAGAGGAAGTTTATTTGTGGTTACAGTGAAGAACAAAATATATCTCCCAACACTCCAAACATACATTTCTTCATGAAGCATTTTTCCTTTCCTAAAGCACCTCCCCCTCCTCTCTGCCTCCCCCTCCTCTCTCTCTCTCTCTCTCTCTCTCTCTCTCTCTCTCTCTCTCTCCCATCTGTGTTTCTCTCTCTCCCTTGATGGGGGAATGTTCATATATATATATATTATATATATATTCTATATATATATATATATATATATATATATATATATATATATCATTGGTTGATGAATAAAACACTTATTGGCCAGTAGCCAGGAAGAAGTTATAGGCAGGGCTGCCAGAGGAGGAGAATTCTGGGGAGAGGAGGTAGAGACAAGTCGATAGGGAGAAGCCAAGTAGCTGATGAAGAAGTAACAGGTCTGGACATTCTCCAGTAAGATAAGATCACGTGGAAATACTTAGATTAATAGAAATGGGTTAATAATTAAGAGAGAGCTAGCCAGTAAGAAACATGAGCTATTGGCCAAACAGTTTATAGTTAATATAAGTCTGTGTGCTTATTTGGGGCTGAAGGGTGGTGGGACCAGGTGGAACAGAAACTTCTGTACACACTCCCTTCCTCCTCTCTTTCCCTCTTTCCTCTGTATTGCCTGAATTCTCTCCCAAATCCATCCTGTCTCTGTATGTATCTTTCACCTCACTAGTCCAACAAAGGTCCAACTTGAGCCCCACAGTCAACCATCTATCCAAGGGGTTCCCTGCCCCTTGCAATTTTTTGGACCATCCACTTTTCTGTATATAAGTAAAAACCGACAATGACTTTACCAGTTTATTGGGAATTACCTGTGATCCTTATATTCTAGCCCTACAAACAAACCCACATTCTCTTCTGCATCCATTCTTACACCAAATTACTACACCTGTAGCCTCATGTATAATCTAAAAATGTATAAAATAGAGAAATTCATGGAGGCCAGTCATTTTTCCCATTTTCATGTGGGTGTAGGTTTGCATATGTGAAGAGGGGACTGTTTATTCTGTCTCTACCCTCTGAAACTGGAACTACACACCGACCATCAAACCCAGGTCCTCAAGCTTCCATGGCAAGTGCTTTGACCACTGAGCCATCTCCTAAGCCCTTGACTACTCATTTTTAACTTGTAAATGGCTTTTAATTATCAAACACACCAACATCATGGTTTTTTTGTTTATTTGTTTGTTTTGTTTGTTTTTTAAAGTCACAATCCTTTGTCATCAGCTGGAAAATTGTGATGAATTTTCAAGCTAAAGTCAGCTTCTGCCTCTATACTTATAACTGACTTTACTCCACAAGTGCATCCATGACAAAAACAAAAATGTCTGCAAACTTTTAAGAAAGCAAAAGGACTAGGAGAAAGAGAATATGTTTCAAGATGGAAAACTGAACTGTGTTTCATTACACATGGAAATCAGAACAAAGTATAAGAAGGGGCTCAGTCTTTCAGAACTTCAAAGGTGATGATAAAAACAAACAAAGTGTCCGAATCTATTTAAAAGCACACAAACATTAAAAATCTAGCGACATATCATTCCCCCTCTCTCTGCATAGACAGACTTAACTCCCAGACAACTCTGTGAGGCAATGCAGCTACAATGTTCAGGCTGTATGAGGCATGCGTTCTCCATAGGAAATGCCACTTAGTTTGGATGAGCTCATTTTACTGAATAACACTCCCAACCTGGCGTCCTTATATACGGAGCTAGACCTCGGCAGAGAAAGAGGCAGCAAAGTCCTTTGGCTTAAAGTCAAAGGAAACTAGGGGGTGACAGGCATTTGGCCAGGGGCTGTCATAGAAGATGAGGTGAGGTCTAGCAAACCTATCTAAGCCCACTATCCTAGATAGGGTTTCTATTGCTGTGATGAGACACCATGACCATGGCAACTCTTATAAAAGGAAACTATTTAATGGGTCCTGGCTTATAGTTTGGAGGTTTAGTCCATTATCATCGTGACAGCAAGCAAGGCAGCATCTGAGAGTCCTTATGTCTTGATCCAAAGGCAACGGGAAGTGAACTGTCTCACTGGGTGTGGCTTGAGCATATACGAGACCTCAAAGCCTTCACCCACAGTGACACACTTCTTCCAACAAGATAAGTTGTTGGAAGAACTCCAACAAGGCCACACCTTCTAATAGTGTCACCCTCTTTAGGGGCCATTTTCTTTCAAACCATCACACCCCCCCAGAGCTATAAATCTGCCTGCGATGTGTGTAAACCAGAGAGTTCTATCAATTGTACTTTCTCTCTCTCTCATCCACATCCTCTCTGCTTCTCTACTGTTCCATGAAATAAAACTGATGCAAACAAAGCCTGCTGGGTGGCCCCAGGAACAGTTATCTTGTGGTAAGAGGGGAGAACCTCAAAGCTCCACAGAAGAAATCATTTTCTGAAAGCCACAGAAGCTCAAAACCCCGCTTTTCTGGCTGGAATAGAAGGCCATTCTGCAAACACTGGTAGTTCTCCACAGCTGGTAGGCTGGGCACCTGGAAATCCAGGTGTGATTTCCAGGAATTGGTAGAGGAGAGAGCGACGGACTGAGCATTGATGACCTCACGTCCACAAAAGAGCTGGTGACTCGGATGATTAAAGCATACTCAAGAGATGTTCTTTGTAACTATACATGCAGGAACTGGAGCCAAAACACGAGCATGGAGGCGAACTTTGACATAGGCATCAAGAAATGAAGGACAATTTTGGTCTGATGGAGAGAAGAGCACCTGCATAGGCAATTCCAGCTGAATGGATTGTGCTGTGAGGAAATGAGCATGGTATCAGTACCCAGTAATATTCTAAGAGGCAGCCTGATACCTACCTGTCACAGACTTCATTCAAGGGCCTTACCTAGTGTAAAAATATGAACTGGGCATACTCAACCCACCTTTTCAATCACTGAACACAGCTAAGTCTACAATATCTTCTGACAGATAAATGGCATGCAGGTTGTATCTCTTTATCCCTGCCTTCTGAGGAAAACATGCCCAACCAACAGCTCTCTTACTATGTTCTCTGTGTCTTACTCTAAGGAACTACTTGACAATCAGTTAAGTTTTATATGTTTCATTAGCATTGTGTCCAAAAGAATTTAATACTAATTTAAACACTGGACATTTGTTCTATGGATCTAACACAGTAGCCTAGGACTCCCAGCCCCAGAAACACACACACACACACACACACACACACACACACACACACACGTTTACTTTTGCGACACTGTGACTGAAGTCCCTAAAAGAAACAAATTGGCGTAGGTCCTCTACATATATGTATGGTTGTGTAGCTTTGTATTCTTATGGGACTCCTAACACTAGGAGTGGGGGCTATCTCTGAATCTTTTGCCTGCTTTTGGGACCCCTTTACTCCTATTGGTTTGTCTTGTCCAGCCTTGATAAGAGGGTATATGCCTAGTCTTATCATAACTTACTATGCCATGTTTGGTCAATATACCTAAGAGGCCTGATTTTTTCTGAAGGAAAACAGAGGAAGAGTGGATCTGGGGCAGAGGGGAGGTAGCAGGGAGGACTGGGAGGGCAGGAGGTTGGGGGGAACTGTGCTTGGGGTGTAATATAAGAGAGAAGAACAAACAAACAAACAAATAAAGCAAAAAATGCAAATCAAGAGGATGATTTTGGCTCAAGGTTTTAGAGTTTTCAGCTCACAGTGGTGAGAGCAGTAGCTAAATTTTTCTCCGTGTGGGGTCTGAAGAATGTCACTCTTCTGTCTTTTCACATCACAGCAGACCAAGAGACAGACGATAGCCTGAATGGAGGACAAACATAATCCTCAAAGGCCCGCCCTTGGTTCTCTACCTCTGCCAGCTGGACCACATCTCCTAATGGTTCCACAGCCTTTGAAACAGCTCCAGAGCCTTGTGACAAAGTCGTCCTCAAACCATGAACCTGTGAGAAACTTTCAGATTCAAGTCATTACATCCCAATCCTGGCTCCAAAGACTCACACATTTAGTTTAATGTCAAAAAAAAGGCCCTTAACACTCCACACTCATGCAGAAGTCTGGAGTTCAAAGTCCTCCTGAGAGTCAAGGCAGTCTATTCACCATCCATCCCTGTGAAATCAAAACAAAGCTTATGGACTTGCAGTGTGCAATGGCTCAGAATGACCATTCACATCCCAAAGAAGAATGAGAAGTCAACAGAGAAGTCAACAAGAGTTAAGACCAAAATACAGGGAAACATCACATACTATTGCTCCGTGTGCAGCATCCAGATCATGCAGTGTCATAATGTGAACTCTGACGGTCTTGGGTAGACCTGTCCCATGACTCCACCACCTGTCGCACGCATGGGCTCCCTCCTTGGCTAGCGTCCCCAGGTGCCTGCAATTTCCCTCAGTAGATGTTGTATACTTCTATGCCCACTGCTAACTCTCTTGTTTCTACAAGCACGCTATCTGCTCAAACTCTTCCCTTTGTAAGAGAATACTGATTGCTATTGCTCTGTTTCCCAGCCTGGATGGGGAGATGCTGGCAGCCACGCCGCAGGAGGGGGTCATGCATTTTACAACCCTGGGGGCATGTTTCAAAGGCTTCCCAGAAGTATATGACAAGGTGAGTTGAAGGAAAAGACAGGTGCATTGGAAGAGGCATTCATGGTGTAGCGATTGGACAGAATCGGCAAGTGGAAAGGGGCCCAAAGGACAGCCTCTGAGTCAGTAGATCCAGAGGGCTCAGGAGGCTGTAAGTTGTCTGGGTAGGACCCTCAGCTCCAGCTTCCTTGTTGACCTATGCCAGAATTTTCCTCTTAATACTGGACTCATATCACCACCCCATTAACCCAGTCAAAGCTGGCTGCAAAGGCCCAGACCTCCTTTGTGAAAGCAATCAGAAACTGCACTATGGGAGCTGAGAGTGAAGATTTCTCATATTTCTTCAGAGATAGTCATGGCAGTGCTAGTCTCCTCTTGCTTCCATTTGAGAAAATTTTCCAGGCTTCCACTACCTGGAGGTTGAAGAACAAACACCATAGTTTGCCTTTGATGCAGATAATTATAGCAGGCATCTTTCCATCCATTTACCTAATCAAACGTCCCCCTGACACCTGCTACTTACCAGGCAATTGGAATAAAAGATGAATGAAGTACAAAGTCTGCTCTCAGGAGGCTGGTGGTCATCCCTCACTTACACCACCACCTGGCCTTATTTCCCTTTCTGGACTGTCTCCCATTCACGATACCCATTTGAACAGACTATTTCAGGCTAACAGGTGTTCTCAGATAACCCCAGGGTCCTGAATAACATCCAGCAGGCAGGTGAAGCCTGGTTTCAAAGCCATTTCTGATGCTTCCTGACACATTACTTAACATCTCTGTGCCTTGCCAGGTTGGAGTAAGGATTGGATGGTTTAGATTAAGCTCCTGGTGAGGGCTTTCACACAGTGGTGCTTGTACTTGTTTCTCAAGGCTTTTCTTCACTCTTCTCTCTCAACTTTATTTGCATGTGCTCTCAGTTTAAAGGGGCTGACCCCTTGCTCTGCCCTGATCATGACTTGAAAGTCTGGCTGGCTCTTCCCAGTAGACCCCCCATCTCTCTTTCTCCCTCTCTGCTTACATATCAGGCAGCAACTGAAGCCTGGAATGCTGTCCTGGGATCAGAGGAGTGACATTTCCCTTCTTGCATAGGCTGTAACTGGGACATGACTCTTGACCTATCTCATGCTGAAAGGATGAAAAGGGCCATAATGTTATTCAGGCCCTACAGTGGAAAACCTAAGATACTATAGTCTGATATCATGGACCTGTGGAGTTAGCCAGGAAGTACAATATTCCCCATAATTTTAACATCACAGTGTTTGTCTGCTTTGACTCATTAAGTCCCCGAGGGTCAACTCTGCGTTGACTGACCCACATTTTAGTATTTCCAGCTCATGCCCTGCCTGAGGCAGAAAAGGGAGACAGAAATGCTTAGTAAATTGTTTACAATAACTACTGCCCTGGCACCCCTACAGGTAAAGAGATATAATAGCAGTCAGAGATTGTTGGTTTTCTTTTTTCCTACTACAAATGAACCTATCATCATCACCGTCACCATTATCTCCTTCATTGCTATCACCACCACCAGCAGCAGCAATACAACCACCATCACCACCCTCATCATCATCACCGTCACCACAGTCTCCATCATCACTGCCACCATCATCTCCATCATCATCATCATCATCATCATCATCATCACCACCGTCACCATCATCACCATCATCATCATCATCACCATCATCACCATCATCATCACCATCACCATCATCACCATCATCACCATCATCATCACCATCATCATCATCATCCCATCATCATCACAACCATCATCACCATCATCACCATCATCACCATCATCACCATCACCATCACCATCACCATCATCACCATCACCATCATCATCATCACCATCATCACCATCACCATCATCATCATCACCATCATCACCGTCATCATCACCATCATCACCATCATCATCACCATCATCACCATCATCATCACCATCATCATCATCACCATCATCATCACAACCATCATCACCATCATCACCATCATCACCATCATCACCATCACCATCACCATCTCCATCTCCATCACCATCATCATCACCATCACCATCATCATCATCATCACCGTCATCATCACCATCATCATCATCTTTTTGGTCATCTATTTTCATCTCTGTGTCAACAATACATAGCTTGACATGAAGCAGATTCTCAATAATATTCCTTGGGAAACTAATATAAGTGACTGGCTCTCAGTTTTGAAAGCAATTCAGCCAGCTTTCATTCCTTCAACAACAGGTTCTCTAAGGTAATCACAGATATTTGTAAATCAGCAGATAGCAAACTGAACTGGACTCCTATGCTAGACCTGCTGATTTCTCCATGGTACCTAGCATACCCTGGCTTCCGATACAGTGGACTTCTAGGTCTTAGGCAACAAAGACTGTTTGAGCCAATAGGGCATAGAAAGGAGTTTCCTGAACTTGGGACAGGGTTATTATTTGAAATAATTCCTCCCCTATTTTAATGATAAAAAATAGACTTTTAAAAGAAACTCTAAGCACCTGTTTCTGCCTTGGGGGAGTGCATTTTTATCCCTGGAACATGTGTTGTTTTTCCTGGGCTTCTTCAATGCTGACTGAATCACTTACGATAATGAATGGCCACTTCTAGACGTCTCATTACTGGGAAAAGCCAAATCTCTACTGTTTAAGTCATGCTTAGTTGAGTATTACTACTTCTAGTTAAAATCCCTGATACAATTGTTAGAGTTGACTGTAGCTGTGGCTAACCTTAGCTGAGAGAGCTTGTGTTGTGTGTGCAACTGCAGAAAAGCTTGTGGTAATGTTGACGAATGGTTGTAACTCAGCATCTCTGCTTTTGGGAGGCCCAGAAGACAAAGCTAGGCTCTGATTTTTAAAGAGACAAGGAGGGAGGACATAGGTTCTACTGTGTTGGGGCCTGAGGGGAAAAAATCCTATCTCAGCTACTTTCTAGCTGTAAATACATGTTAGCACAGGGTGTCATAATGACTGGCAGATTTAAACCACAGGAATTTATTTCTCACACTTCTAGATGGCTGGGAATTCTCATATTAAGGTGCTGGTTGATTCAGATTCCCACAAAGACACTCTTTCTGAACTACTGAAGGCTGTATCCTCAGAGTGGGATGGGCTCTCTTTTTTCTTCCTTTAAGGTTACTAATCCCATCATGTGAGCCCACACATACCATCTCATCAAATCCCATTTTTCTTCCAAAGGTTCCATCTCTAAACACAATCACATGGAGGATAAGGCAACATATGACTTTGGCAGAGGGAGAGGCTAATTTCTCCCCCCCAAACGGAGTATTATTTGTTATACATAACTAAGCAGAGTCCCAGGTAAGTATTTGTAGCAACCTGATGTTCAATTTCCACATCTGCAATGTGAAGCCGGACAGCTTACCTCGGATCCTTGGGGAGTGAAATGGAATAAGGTGTATCAAAGCTCTCAGCACATTACCTCACAAAAGGTAAGAATAGTGTCATTGTCTGCTGCCTTTTGTGTTCTCCCTGGACCTATCTGAGCCAAGGCAAAGGGGTTACGGAGACCTTTCATTAACTGCAGGATGGCGAGAAGATGTGAAGAGCCCCTTACAAAACCATCACTGGCCTGATTTCTGCAGACTACTCAGAAGTGGTTCCAAGCTTGCTGTCTTAGCTGGAGTTTTCTACTGCCATGAAAAGGCACTGTGACCAGTGACCACAGTAACTCATAACTGGAAAACATTTAATTGGGTGCCTCACTTACAGTTTCAGAGGTCCAGTCCCTTATCATCTTGGTGGGGAACATGGTAGCATGCAGGCAGATGTGGTGCTGGAGCCAAGAGTCATACATCTTGACGGCGACGGGCAATGGACTGACAGTCACACTGAGGGAAGACTGAGCAAAAGAAACCCCAAATCCCGCCCCCACAGTGACACACTTACTCCAACAAGGCCACACCTCCTAATAGTGCTACTCCCTTTGGGGGCCATTTTCTTTCAAACCACCATGCTTGCATTCTTGCATTAGAATGAAGTCACTCACTCTGCCACTCCCCACACTTCTGTCCACTCCGGTCCTCTTGCCTGAAGACTACACTCCATTCTCTGACTGGCTGTTACTTATTCCCTGGAGCACTGCACCTCTGGAGATGCTCCAGGCCCACCCCACCCTTCATCTGCACCCCTGGCAGGTCTTCCTTCTCTAAACTGCCTGGGCATCCTCTCCTGGCCAACCACAAAACTGTGTGGTTGATTGATACCTGATAAAGTACAAACTCAGCATCATCTACAGTCCTGGCAGGTGTAACTACATGTAGGCTGAGTGAAATATTGCATGCCCATAAAAATAGAATTAAATTTAGTGGTAAATAAAACCTTTCAATGCATCTGTGCACTCACTCGGTATATGAAATCAAGTAATTTTGTTTGCTCTTTTGTTTTCTGTAGGATAAACTGAGTGTATTTGTTACCTGCACAGGACATTTATCAGCAAACCTTCTGCTTTATTACTGAAAAAGTGAATAGACTGCTACTATCTTATTTGAGTGAGATCATGCAAAGAAACAAACAAAACATATGTTTAGAGATTGAAGAAGCACAATTAATAATTCATGAGCTAAATTAGCAATCATAATGGGAACTTAGGAGTGAATTATGATAAAAGGATTACACATTAAAGCTTAAGTAATGCAATTTAAAGGATACTTAGAGGAAAATATATTGTCTTAAATCTAGGTATTGGAAAAATTAAATGTCAAAAAGTACACATTCAACTTATGAGTTAGAAGAAAAGATAAAGACTAAACTGAAAGAAGCAAAAAGACAAAGTAAAAAGAGAATAAATAGAAATAAGGATATTGTAAATACACACACACACACACACACACACACACACACACACACACACACACACGTGTGTGTGTGTTCAGCACTTAACTGATCTCACTGCTCTTTCAGATGGCTGGAGTTCAAGTTCCAGCATTTACATCAAGCACTCAAAACTGCCTATAACTCTAGCCCCTGGGGATCTGACACCCTCTTCTGGCTCTAGCAAGTACCTACACAAGTATAATCTTGCCTCTCCCCCCCCTCTCTCTCTCACACACACACACTAAATCAGATCATCACCTGCACCCTGATCCTTGCCCAGGTCCAGACAGGAATCTTATCTATGTGTGTGCTATCCAGATGAGTCACCAAGACCCTTCCCCATGCCACCTCTCCATGCCCAGACCCAGTCAGGAGTTTTCTATAGGTACACCACACGAAACTCTGGACTGTGCCACCCTTCCATGCCCAGGCCCAACAAGGAGTCATACTCACATGCCCAATAAAGGAATTTGACTCAAACTCAGCTCCCTCCCATACCTCCCTAAGCTCAGACCCAGCTGGGAACCATATCCACATGTTTTCTCGGTTATCACTGAATTAGTCACCAAGACTTTAATAAAACTCAATATAGAATATATGAAGAACTGACTTACAAACTCTCCCTACTTGATCTGAAGTCAACTGAGTTTGGCCAACAGCAAAACCAGAACCAAATTTCCCCTCAAGAGAGACAGGGTCATATACACAACTGACTAAATAAATCCACACAATCAGGTCCCATTACAGAAACACAAACAATATGAAATGAAAAACAATAAACTCTCTTATCCTGCACCACAAAAGACCACTAGTTCTACAGAAATGTTACCTAGATTAACCCCAAGACACAGAATTTAAAAGAACAATTATAAACATTGTCAAAAAAGTCAAGCAGTTTACAGAGGATGCAAACAGACACCTGAGTGAACTTCAGGAGGATAAGAATAAACTCCTGATTGAGGTCCAAGAAAATACATACACACAGCTGAATGCAATCATAAAGACAATTCAGGATTTGAAACCTGAATTCAATAAACAGAAATACCAGGTACTATTATAGGGGCCAAGAGCCTGTAGCTGGATAGGTCATCGGCCTTAGGAGAGAACCCAATACTATTAAGATGTTGAATGGATATACTATTAAAAAGGACCACTAATGACTTATTGCTGTTCCCACAGATCAAGAAATTTCCTAAGCCTCATCAGAGAAACTTCTTATAGTAGAGGGAGATTAACTCAGAGACCTTTTGAGTTAATGTCTAGAGAACTATGAAGTTAAGACTACAGAGTGTCTATCCCTAAATTGGACATTCGTATTTTCACCCCTCACCCCAAGTATTAGGGATATTTGCAGAAGAGGGAGGCAGAAAGATTGTAAGAGTTAGATGTGGCGGTGGCTAACTTTAAGGAAAGAGTGTTTTCCAGACAGACAAAATCCCAGCATAGATGGGGAGGGAGATATGGAGCTACTGAAATTTGAAAGCTTCTAGGAGAGGCATAGTCTGGTTTTTATTTTTATATTTTTGGTTGTGAGCCTAGCCTTTAACGGCTGAGCCATCTCTCCAGCCTGTGGTTTTTATTTTTAATGTAACCCCCTGGTAGACTGGCCACACATGAGAGCAGGCCTCAAGACTAATACTAGCTGGGCAACACAAACTCAGTGGGGGAAAGAAGAAGTCATCTCAAAGTTTGTGAGATAGGACGGCATGGTGCTGGAGGAGGGGGGGGGAGGAGATGGGAATGTGAATACATTCCAAACATATTGCACGAATCCTCAAAAAAATAATAAAAGAAAACATTTAATTGGGTGGCACTATTGGGAGGTGTGGCTTTGTTGGCGTAGGTAGGGATGGCCTTGTCAGAGGAAATGTGTCACTGTGGAGTCAGGCATTGAGGTTTCACATATGCTCAACCTACATTCAGTTTCTCAGTCCACTTCCTGTTGCCTGCAGAACCAAGATATAGCTCCTTCTCCACTCTCAGCACTTTCTCCAGCACCACGTCTGCCTGCATTCTGTCATGTCCCGCCATGATGATATCATCCGTCATGATGATAATGGACTAAACCTTTGAAATTGTAAGCCACCCAATTAAATGCTTTTCTTTATAAGAGTTGCTGTGGTCATGATGTGTCTTCACAGGAACAGAATCCCTAACTTAGACACATATATATGAGCAAACTAACTGAACTCAGTAGGATCTCTGTAATAGCTTCTGTCTGCTAATAATGATGAGGGATAAGGGCCACAGTATTTGTGAATATAGGGATAAATACTTAGAACACAGTTAGAATTGTGGAAAACGGTAGTACTAGGTTCTCCTCTAAGACCTATAATCTCCCTAGCCAATGGTAGTTGGGAAAGTTTACAGTACCAGGCATGGATTTCTTTCTTATTTACTATGTGCAAAGTTTTTGTTGAAGCAAAAAGTTACGTGCAAGTTGACCTTAATTGTTACAGATTTTGATACTCAACACAGACTACATAACAGTAGAGTCTACTGTTCTTATAAATGTAACAAATATTATAATCCCATCTAATCTTTTAAGTCAGAGGCTTTTATTACCATTATGTATTTGTGTGTGTGCACACACATGCATGCCACAGTGTGTATGTGGAAGTCAGAGATCAGCTTGTGGGAGTTCATTCTCTCTTTCCACCATGTGGATTCCAGAGGTTGAACTCAATCCTATATCTTTATGTCAACTCTCATCATGGTGGGAAGCATGGTGGCATGCAGGCGGGCATGGTGCTGGAGAGGTAGCTGAGAGTTCTACATCTGGATCCACAGCAGCAAGAAGAGACTGTGAGCCACTTGACCTGGCTTGAGCTTCTGAGACCTCAAAGCCCTCCTCCAGTGAAGCACTTCCTATACCAAAGCCACACCCATCTACAAAGAACTCGAACCTCCTAATAGTGCCAACCCCTATGAGCCTATGGGGGCCATTTTTGTTAGACCTCAAACTGAGATTTCTTATTCTCAATCCTTAGGTCTTCATAAACTACTCGTTGATATCTCTCACATACATGTTTACATACCTCCAAGCATGTACACACACAATAACACAAACGCATAACCTAGTTTTCAGTTCTAAGCCTTTGTCCTTCCTCTCCCACTTACATGGACTCTTCTTCCATCAGTACCAATAAGTCAATTCCTCATCATCCTCTAAAAACTGTCTTACGGGCCACCTTGCCTAGAAGCTTCCCTTGGTAATTTTTCTGCCCTGCCTTCTGCATGAGTAGGAGCTTGGTCACTTTGTACAGCAGTTTCATGACACAGATATTTTGAGGTCAGCTCGAATGTTGGGAAAAGTGCAGGGGATTGACACAGAAATATGGGTCAGCCTTACATTAAAGACAATGTGTCCTTGAACAGTTCCCTGTACACTGTAGGAAGAAGCCAAGCCTTTTAGCTTGAAGACTGCCTTAACCTTCTAGGACTGATGTATCAAGATGCCACAAACTACATGGCTTAAAATAACATAAATATATTCTGATACCATTCTGGAGACTGGGAGTAAGAAATTAAGGCATGGATACAGCTGTTCTTCCTCTAAAGCCCACAGGGACAGATCTAGCATATCCTTGTCTCTTAATTTCTGGGCATTGCCTACAACTCTCCCTGTTCCTTGTAGCTCTGTTATTCTGATCCCTGCCTATGTTTTCATGTAACCTTCTCTTGTCGGTATCCTCACATGACTCTCTCATAATGACGTTTGATGTCATAATGGCTCAATTTGATGTGATTTTAACTATTTATACTCACCAAGACCCCAGTTACAGACATGATCACAATCTGGGGTTCAGGATGGGTATGAAATTCTGTAGAACATTCTTCAACTCAATATGGAGACAGAGGGTGTGGAGCTCTTGCATCCTTCCTGTGCTGTGTGTACTGACCTGACCCTCAGTGTCCTGGTTTTCCAGAAAAGATAAATCTGCTAACTTTAAAATCTATGTCTCTTAACATATCTTGAGGGCAGGTCAATTTGGGTTTTATATTGTGTCACTGTGTTTGCACCTATTGCTATAATAAAGAGTCAATTTCCTGATTGGTGCAAATGCATGTAGATTTGATTTTTGCAAGACTGGATAGTGGGTTCTTCACACTTGAGGACACTGGGGTCCTTGAGGATCTAGTCACCATCCTGCTACTTCTGCACTGGGGTAGACGTGGGTTCTGTCTATTACCCGTGTAGGCCTCTCATTCCTTTGCTCTGACCTCACTTGGGCTGCAGTTCCAGCCTCCATTTTCAGACTTCTTTTATCTTAAAATTCACATGGGCCGCACTCAGGTAGAACAAAGGTTATTAAGAGGCATGCATCCAGGTGGTTCAGGGCAGTCTCCCCAAAGTGCATCAAACACCTTCCGCTCACCACCACGGACATTTCCTCCTTTAAACAGATGTGTCTGCTGCTCCTGCTGTGGAGCCTCTCTCCAGTCTGCCTGGCAGTCAGTCAGCATGGTGTGGAAATTCCTCTGGTGAAGATTGCCAGGGATGCCAGAGAGCAACAATAAACACAGTCTTTTCTCTTCGACCCTTCATTTAGATCTGCTTTCTCTTTGAATCTCAATCAGCTTTGGCCGTGCTTTGGGTACCTTGCTGAGGAGGTGTTTGGCAAATCATGAAAGGGCAAGGGCTCCCCAGAGAGGATATTTTCCCTCATATCAGAACCTTTCAAAACAGCAGGAGGAGTACTCGGATGGTGAGCAGGCTTCCAATCAGCCCCTCTCCTGCAGAGAGGAAGAGGGGACAGAGTTCTCACCTTCCGGCTGTGTGAATTTTTCAGTTTGGAGAAAGCCTGCCTCTTTCTGAAGGAAGGCAGGGACTGAGAAGCCATCCATCACCACCCTTGACATCCCAGGCTGGCTGTCCCTTCTTCTGTGTCCCTTCAGTCCCTCTTGCTTGTTTTCATGAAGGTATTTCTATAGCAGGTTGTTGTCCTCTAGGCTTCAACAACCCTTTCCCCGAAAAGCACTGAGCGACATAGTTTCTGTTTGTCCATCAGGATCGTTTTCCATGTGTCTCCTTCTCAATTTCTCGCAAAGAAATCTTGGGATTGTGTCTGGGACAAAGATAGTTTACTGGGCACATGATCTTAGCAAGCATACCCCAGGAACAGGAGATTCGAGGAGTAAGGTGGGAGAGTGCCCCAAGAGCGTGTGCTGATGTGTGCACCCATGCAAACCTCTGCAGGTGAGATGCAGAGACGCGCGTGTATCTTTGGTATACACCCTTGGGTTTGGCATATGAGTTTGGGGCATTACATGGTCTGCGCGTTGGGTTATTTTATATAATACCCAGATGGATAGACCTTATATGGTCAGAAAATGTCCTGCACCTGAGAAGCAGAGGGAGAAAGGTTCCTTTACAGTGTAGGCGGACTGGAGATGTAAGCTGAGGAAATTCCGAGTAAGGCTGTCCATACTGCTCACCCACTTGTACTGATGCGTTCACCTGTGTGAGCTGTAATCAAGGGCTCTTCCTGGCTGGCTTTCCCTGACCTCAATCAAAAAGACACGCAGAGAAAAACAGGAGATGTTTGAGAGACAGTGGGTAATTCATCTCCTTGGTTCTTTCTCTGCCGTGGGGCTGCCTTGTGTCCCTCTATCATCAGCCATTTGCTTGCAGGTTGTCCTTTCTACACTGTTTTCCTTCTCTGGGAACTGGTATCATCTCCCCTCAGACCACCTGACTTAAGTGATATGATAGCTCCCATCTTTCCCCAGGCCTAGGCTACTGTATCACTCCCTTGCTTCCGTGTAAATAGGTGTATTTATAAGCAGGCTCTTTACTTCCCTGAAGCACCTATCTGCATTAGTTATTATACATGTGGCTCTGACAAGAAGTAATACATGGGGGAAGGAATCTACGCGGCTCATGATTTGTGGGGATACAGTTCATTGTGAGAGGTGTCACAGTGTCAGGGATGGCCTGTCCCTACTGTGAGCTTCTTGTACCTGGGCAGATCAGGGAGTAGAGAGAGGACTGCTGACACTGACTGCCTTTTCCCTTTTGTTCAGCCTGGGATTCCAGCCCAAGGGATGATATTACTCACTTTCAGGGCAGGTCTTAGCCTCTCAGCCAGTCCTCTTTGGAAACAACCCCACCAACTCACTCAACGGCTTGCCTCACTAATTCCCCAGAGAGTTATTTATTCAATCAAGATGACATTAAAAGCCAAGTTCATGTACAGTGTTTGTGCTATTCTTTGACCCAGAACTGGAGCCTGGTCTTAATCAACTGACCTGGAGTGGTTCATCCCTATTATTATCTCTGGTTTACCAAGAAGAAGAAGGGATCGTTACAGGGAGTTTCTCTGATAGCCTTGGTTCTCAATTGTTGGCTATATCACACTACAGAATTCTCTTGGTTGAATTTTGGGTTCTCTCTTCATATTATTTCATCCCTCCAAAAAGATGTTTCCTAAAGCCATTTTATTTATTTGTTTGTTTGTTTGTTTTGTTGACAGACCATTGTGGATCCACAGCCTAGACTGGAGAATTGGTATCATTCTCCCAGCATCTCATGGTGTGCTCAGAATGCCTTTCTTTTCTTCAACTCTGTCTCCAAAACTGGTTCCATCTAGTTGGCTCTGGTACCTATTTAATGAGGGATCTTTAAACCTACAAGTTCTTTCAATATTACTTGTATTAATTCTTTTGAGAATACATTCTTTTCATGCAATGTATTTTGATCACATTCACTCCTTCTGCCTTCCCAGATGCACTGACGCCTCCCTACCAACTAATGTCATGTCCTCTTTTTGTTAAAATCCTGGAGAGTGATTCTTCTAAAAGTTAACTTAAAGTACTATAAATTAGTATTTCCTAGTGTATTCTAACTAACAATCAGATGTGTGTGTATGAGAGAGAGAGAGACAGAGACAGAGACAGAGAGACAGAGAGAGTGTGTGTTTATTTTGTGGTCTAAAAGCTTAGGAAGATTCCTAAACCACATCTGCTAGCATGTGACATGATACAGAAACACATGTCTGTATTGGGCAGCCAAGACTGTTACTCAGCGAATGAGTCAGATGCAGTGTAGATACCTCATATTTTAACAATAAAACAGCAAGGACTGTGCTTTTGAAGTATCAAATGGTTTTACTTTGCAGAATCCTGGCATTGATGTGTGTGTGTGTGTGTGTGTGTGTGTGTGTGTGTGTGTGTGTGTGTGTGAATTGCTACTCAAATTATTGTCCTAAATACTCAGGTTTCTATCCTGACTGAAAAAAAATAACATCTGCTTATTTACCACAAAGAAGATTTTGTGCATTGTTCTGCCTTTCTTAACATTTTTTATTTCCGTCTGTGAGTGACAATTAGGAGACCTAGAGAGTGTACGTGTCTTATCCAAGGCTTTGAAATTCTAACAAACTCTGTCTTCTTCTCCTGTGCTCAAGTAGCAGTTAGCAGCCACTGGGGGATGCCAACAAACATTTCCTGTAACAAGCTTTCCCCTCCACTATAAATAAAAATCGTTATGATTGGGCATGGCTGTGTATGCATATTACTTATTTATGGATTATATGCATATTCTAGTATATGATGTATAATATAAAGTACGTGCAAAAACACCCATTTTAAAAGGCATAGATGAAAAGATTGTAAGACAAGTCCTAAGGGTCTTCAAGCCACACTGAGATAGACTGCCTGTGTGGGCTTTAAGCACCACATGCTCCAGAGACTTTTGGACCACAAGGAGGGGCCTCTGCTCTTCCTGAGCACTTGAGACCAGAATTTCTTTCTCTGACTCAGTCTTCTACTGTGTCTGTTTACCACATCTCCCCACAAAGAGCAGAGTCTCATTCACATCCAGGTTCCCCCGGGCTTGGAGAAGTACACAGCACAGAGCTGACTCGACAGATGCTTCTAAAACAAGGACATAATGAGACCGTGATATTGTCACTGCAGTGACTGTGACCACAGGGCCAGAATTTAAAGCGAAGGATTCCAGAGATGTCTTTCTTGAGTTACCTAAGGCTCACAGTCTTTGGTTGGAGACCCAGTTTTATCCATTCACTGAACTCCAGGACAGACTGGGTTATGTGGCTTGAAAAGCAAAACATCTAAATTGTGTTGAGGGTTTGCTCACGTTGGGCATTGGACTGTACAGTGCCATCATTTCTTTAATCTCTAAGAAAAAAAAAAAAAAAGGAACTTGGGCTGAGGCACACTAAGAAATTTTTCCAGGTTCACAACTACAGCTGCAATTAAGACCAGGATTATGGATTGCTTTTATTATCACCACCCGACTCCTATATAAGCTACTTGTCAATGTTTCATAATTTATATTTGTAGAAGGGAGTCTCAATCTTGATCTCATACTACTTTTAAGTGTATCTCCATCCCTGGGTCTTTTAGCACGTGGGAGATAAGGAGATGATGGGGATACCATAAAGTGTCCAGAGCTCTGGGATTTGGTTTTGATGTCCCCCTAGCTCTACATGCCCTGATTGGTCAGAATTAGAACTCAGTACCCCAATTCCCTGGATGTTATATCGCTTTCTGCCCCACACCACACTACCCCGAAACCTGGAAAAATTGTACGGTACTGTTATTATTTCAAGAAAATGGTCCAAATTCTGTCCCACTAATGCTCCTGGGGACAGGGCTCTCAGAGAGACACTCAAGCAGAAGCTGACCTTTAGCTGGCATCCTCCAACTGTGACCCAATCAAGCATAATGAGTTTAGAACCGGCTGAAAACTGTTTTCTTCTCTGCCCTTCCTTTTCTCCCAGCTTTTATCGGTATTTTAGCAGAATGCTGTTTTTCCTTCTGCACTTATTTATATTTAGCCTGAGCATCCTGTTAATTACAGAGCAGTTACAGGAGAATTAGGGACACTATATATAAATTTGCCATTTATGCAAATTGTATGGAGAGAACAAAGAAAAATTAGCTTAATTAGTGTAATTGCCAAAAAAAGCGGGAGGCAAGGCAAGAGCGGCTTTAATCACAGAAGAGGCGGAGGAAGTCTCAAGGAAACCGTGACCCAAATCAGCACAGAGTGGAGGGCTCTGACCTTTCATGATTTCGAGACCTTGCTGAGACACCGGGATTTTTTTGAAACCATGGGGGGTGGGGTGCACAGTGAGTTCTCAGTGTGAAAACAGCACTTGGCTATTCCAGCAATGAATTAAAATTCTTGAATTCAGAATGTCATTGTAGATACATAAGTGTGGATGCTGAGGCAGGAGTGGACTTCCAGCATCATCTTCCCAGCCTGTGCACACCTGGTACCTACTAAGTGCTAATACGGGGGACATGGAAATGAGTAAGATGACATCGGTGACTTCATGGTGCCAGTAAAAGAGGGAAATAAAGATGCCAGGCTGCAGTATGAAAAGAGCCTTGCTCTGCAACACCATGGCCCTGAGCTCAACTCCCAGAAATCACATAAAAAGCCAGGAGTGGGGTGTACACTTGTAAGTCCACCACTGGGGAGGTCGAGACAGGCAGAGTCCTGAGGTTCACTAGCCAGCCAGCCTAGCTACTTAACCAATAGAGACTGGTGGAAAACTCTGTCTAAAAAAAAAGTGGATGGCATATGCCCACAAACACCAGAAAACAGAGAGAGGGAGGGGGAGAAGGAAGAAGGATAGAGGAAGAGAAAGAGAGAACACAACCATAAACAAGTAACTTGTTAGCTGACCACATGGGCATGAATGTAGACAAGGTAGCTAGACTTTACTGGAAAGCAAACTAGACTTATGTGTGGAAATATGGAGCGTAAATTAAACTCTCAGTTTCCAATCACAGTGTTATTGTAGTCTAGTGAAAAGGAAGGGAATTAGGGGTTCCGTTTCTCCCTACTAGAGTGTCAGCCATATGAACAGCTAAGGCAAAGCTGGGTGCAATAAGGAGCTCAGATTTCCTACACTTCACCCTATGCTCCTGACTGAGGTGGTGATGTCTAGGGTAATGCTTGCAATAAGCCACAACCTGGAAGAGATGATTGGGTGATTCAAGGAGAGACAACGTATTTTCTAGAGTACACTGGGATCCTAACTGGGAACTGTGTTTTGTTTTGTTTTTTGTTTTTTGTTTTTTTATAGAAGGTATATTACATGAACAGACTTAGTGACTAGCACGGTGCCAAATGCTCAGCAAAAGCCAGAGAAGTAAGGTAATGGGTGAAGGATTTTCACCTTCAGAGTCGTCCTAGGAACCCTAAAAAGATGAAAGCATTGGGGAGAACTGAAAATGTCCATTCTTCATTACTTCCTTCTACCCCTTCCTCTATATTTTCTCCCTCCCTCTCTCCTTTTTCTTTCCTCCCTCCTTTTCTATCCACCCTCTACTCTTTTTCTTCCTTCCCCCTCTTTCCTTTCTTTCTATTTTCTGACTTTGTGCTCTTTCCCTCTAGTTTTCTGCTCAGTGCTTCAATACAAGCAAAAGCCACAGGTCCTTGTCTCTGCAAAGGTCATGCGGCATCATGACACTTGGGGTTTCTTTAGCTATGAGTAGACCCCTGGACAGAGGCCCTTCCTTAGGCAAGATCAGAGCAGCCACTGAAGCAGAGTAGCTCTCTTGGGATGCAGCAGCATCCAGAGAACGTCACAATGGCTCAGATATAGTAGACTAATGGTTCTATACCTACAGTTCCTGTATTTCCTAAAGCAACAGAATTTTTCCTTTTATAAAAACTGCCACAAACTCAAACCACCACATGAGGAATGGACAGAGGACCCGTGGTGTTTGTTCTAAATAGGAAATGTGGATGCATGGATCACAGGACTAGTCTCAAAATAGGTTAATGTAACTTTATTCGGGGAGAATGCACTTACACAAGAAGAGGGTGAACACTGCAAGTTCCAGCTCCAAGGATTCACCCAGGCTGCCCTCTGTGACCCAACTGTAAGCAAGAACGAGCCACTTGTCCTGACCCCAGACCTAAAACTCACTCTCCATGACGCCTTCACCTGCAACCATGCCCAATCAGGTGCTGGCGGGGTGAATATCTTACTCTAAGGAGAAGCTGTGGGTGACATTGATGGGAAGAATCTAAAGAGGCTGGTGTCTGAGAAGATGGGCACTTGCAATGGGCACAAGCTAGGATCCACAGCAAAAACAGGAGGCAGTTCTGTTGTTAAATGAGAGTCACACATTTTAATGGCATTGTTAATAGTTGTCATTAATGACGGGGCACTTGCAGACTGTGTTTGAAACTAATGATTGAGTTCCTCTGGCAACAATGATTGACACTGGTTGGTATATTACATTATCACGGAATGCGGTGAGCCATAAACTGATCAGTTGCATTGAGTGGAGACGTGAGAGGGTTGTAGCTTAGAGGCAGAGAAAGAGGAGGGGTCTGAATGGGCTTTATAGAACAGGGGAGTTGTTAGAGACAGGAGGGAAAAGCAGGGATTTGCTCTCCATTCTCTCCCACCTTTATGTGTGTGTATGTGTATCTGTGTGTCTGGATTGTGTACATGTTTGAAGATGGGCATAAAAATCATTTGGGAATTGAAACACTAAGAAAAAATAACGAAACAAAAGAAATGTTTTTACACATTCTATGATGGGGATGTCCTGCATGCTGTGAATATATGTTTCTCTTATTGGTTGATGAATAAATGCTGATTGGCCAGTAGACAGACAGGAAGTATAGGCGGGGCTACCAGACTAGGAGAATTCTGGGAAGAGGAAGGTAGAGAGGAGGCATCTAAGAGACACCATGTAGCCTCTGGGAAGTTAGGACGCTGGGCATTCTCCAGTAAAATAAGGCCATGTAGAAACACATAGATGAGTAGTTATGGATTAATAATTAAGTGAGAACTAGCCAGTAAGAAGCCTAAGCCGTCGACCAAACAGTTTATAATTAATATAAGCCTCTGTTGGTTTATTTGGGGCTTAAGGCTGTGGAATCAGGAAACAAAAGCCTCTATTTACAATTCTAGGATTCAGAGTAGATGCAATGCAGTAGCAGGCCTACAAATAAGAAGAATTACCACTTATGAGGGTGATGCACATGGTTGGAGGGGATTGGTTAAACAAGACTATTTTTTTTGTTTGTTTGGTTTTGGTTTTATTGAGACAGTGTTGCTATGTATTGCTTTGGAGCCTGTCCTGGAACTCGCTCTGTAGACCAGGCTGGCTTCAAACTCACAGAGATCCCCCTGCCTCTGCCTCCCAAGTGCTGGGATTAAAGGCGTGTGCCACCAACACCCAACTAAACAAGACTATTTTTGGCTTCAAAATATGTTAGTATGAGTCATGAGTCTTAGCCACATGGCAACAGGTTGTCCAAGACTATTCTCCAATCGACTTGTAAAGGTGTATGACAGGTTGGCATTGTACAAATCCCAGTTCAAAGAATGCTGAGATGGAGCAAAGATGAGGTACAGCAAATAAGAGATTTAACAGAGATGGAAGCTAGGCTACGGAGGCTAGCCATCATCCTCAGGGCAATTTGAAACTGCATATTGACTATCTAGTGCACTCTAGACACATGTCAGGACACTGAGGATCCATCACTGAAGAGGTACATAAAAGCTCCTGTCCACATGTAGTGTGCCTTCTCTTGGAAGAGACAGATGACAATAAACAGGATTAAAAAGGACTAATGGATAGTATGGGTGATCGAAACAATGGGTAAAAAATTAAGGCAGGAAGGGATGGAGGGTAAAGTGCTGAATTCATCTCTCTGTCATGGGGAGAGAGCTCCACAGAGAAGACCAGAAGGATAGGATCTAGTACTGAGCATATGTGGGCCAAGAAAAATAAAGTAAATCAGCTTACCAAAATAGACAGATTTGAGGGGGAAGGCTCTGAAGAGAGTCCCCACAAAGCAAGCTGTCCACTGTCTAGATTGGGAAGGGGGTACCCTGAGGCCCTGAGGTCTTTCTCATCCAATCACAGTGAGACCAAATCACTGGAGGGTTTTGAGCACTAGGTTGCTAAGACTTATTTATGTGTTGAGGTACTTCTCTTATTAATCTATTTGTCACTGATGAAAAGGAGAAAAAGAGGGGAAACAGGACATAATAACCAAAGGCTCTTAGACTAATATAATCTACATAAAATATGTTGATGGCTCATACTAGAGTGTAAGTAGAGAGGTAGGAGAATTGGTTGGGTTCTGGATATAATTTGAATAGACAGCCATAAACACCCAAGGATGCTAAATTCCATAGATATGAAAGGTGTAGTATTTACACATAACTTGGGAACATCCTCTTGTAGACATTAAATTTCCTCTAAATTACTTACCACTCTCAGTGTAAAAGAATATAGTTACTATATTGTCTTATTCAGAAAGCATTGAAAAGAAAAATGCTACATACATACAGTACAAAGACATGGTTTTAAATCTACAATTAATAGACTGGTTGGATACAGAACTCAAAGATCTGAAGGGCCAATTGTAAAGCCCAAAATAATTTCTGTCAATATGATTTGAAACGTGAGAAAAGGAAAAGAACTTAGTGACTCAGGGCTTTGGACTGGGAAGCTCAAGGAATAAAGCTCATTTGCATGAGAAATAAGCTTTCCAGAGAAGCAGACTTGAGGGGGTTTTAGGTGACTTTGGGATTGAGAGAGTGGTAGACATTAAAAGTATTTTAAGCAAGGATAAAGTGGGAATTTGACTAGAACACGAGGAAAAACAAACAAAGCCTTGAGAAGGGTGACCTACAGAGGTATGACTAGAGCAAACACTTTGGGGCTAAATGAGAAACACAGAAAAGAGACACCAGGAAACTGATAAGACAGATAAGGACAGCAGAAAAAGAAGGTTTACAACAAAACAGGCCAGGGAAAAGCAAAATTCGGGACATGAAATCAGGTTCTCACAGGTTGCCAAAACCAGAGGGGAAGTGGTACATGTCAGGTATGTTTACAGTTTAGGTAAGCAGCACCAAGGCCAGGAATTTTCAAGGTAGAAACCTTTGCATACGATAATATTAATATACTTGAGAAACTCAATTAATGTGAGCTTCCTTGGTATACACTGTGTGAAGCTGTCAGGAGTCGTTTGAAATTGTAGCGACATTTGTTTCCACTAACCGTCATAAATGTCCTCATATTTACCAGTAGTGGCATTAAAGCAGATCACATGACTTGTTTTTGCTAAATTGGGGCAGAGGTGGTCTGTAGCCCTTCAAGGCTAAAGTATTCAAAAGTCATGGCATCCTTTCATGCCCTACTCAACTATTTCCATGCCAAAGGGACACGTGTTGAATTGATGTGTTCGTAACCAGCAGGACATTCATGATTCCGGGTCTCAGAGTGACTATATGATCTCCTGCAATCATTTGTTGGACATGCATCATTAGAAAGTATTGGGTATGTAAATTCAAGGAGAATTGAGGGTCTGTTTGTTACTGCAATATAACCTACACTAGTTTTGCATACGTGTGTGTGTGTGTGTGTGTGTGTGTGTGTGTGTGTGTGTGTGTGTGTGTGTGTGCCTTAAATTCAAAGGGAAGGGAAGTATGGAAAAATGATGGTAGGGACTTAGTGAGAAACTGTATCAGGACAGCAAAGAAGACAGAAAGAAAGAACTCTGAAGAACAGCAGCATTTAAAAAGAAAACTACAAAAGAGAATCACTGAGAGCACTAGGCATGCAGAATAAGTAAGAGTCATGGGAACCAAGACAGAGGAAAAAATAGGAGAGGTCCGGCATATAAGATGCCCTGTGATATTTTCCAGGTCAATCCATTTGTTTGCTTTAACGCAACAAGTTGCAGTAGATGCAAAGAGGATGTGAGAATTGGAGAGCCCACCCAGAGAAGCAAAGGCCGAAAAGAAGAGACTGCCTGCTATGAGTCTTTGAATCCTGGATACAAAGAGAAGAGAAGGAAATAGTTCTGCGTGGGAAGGGACAGAAAAGCTTGAACTCTGTCAATCTTCTGCTAGAGGCTGGTGTCTGTTTCTCTAGTAACCCAATGGAGGAAAGATCACGTTTCTATGTGTTTCTGAGAGAAAACACTGAAGTGCTTAAACTCCAGGGTGAGACACCAGTTCCGCCATTTAGGGCTTGGAGGTAGTAGGTAGGTTGTGACCTTTCCTCTGTGCCTCAACCTTTCTCATCTGTGTTAGAAGAGCAACGACTTCCTCTCATTTTGTCTAGGACTGAGGGCTTTCTGAATACATGGGACTTTCTGTGAGTCCAGGATATGCCTCAGAGAACTGATGCACTTTGGCTATGCTATGATTATGTGGTGTTAAAGTATAGCCTGTACCCAACAAACAGTATGTTCTTTTCAGTGACAGAGAGTCCTATTCTGGAACCTCTGTGTGCCTCAGTGTCTCCACCTGCCCACTGAAGGTAATTTGCGTAATGAAGTTTTGTGAAGACTAGGAGTGTGGTGAATTGTCACACAGCCAACCGTTTGGAGTCTTCACCACTGCTGATGGTGGTGGTCACAGTGGTAGCAACAAGAAAATAAACACAAAATTCACTAGTGAAAGAACTGGTCAGTGACAACAAACTGGCCCAACTCTGAGGTTCTTGACATGGCCTTGTTCCAGTTTTAAAAACAGTGTCCGGAGAGATCCTAAGGTTATAAGAATTTGAAATGGGCCCTAGGGGACAGATTGGATTTGACATTTACTTATTTATTGAATTCACCAACAAATATTTATCAAATTCTAGTTATGCCACAGACAGAGTGCAAAGTGAATGAAACAGCCGTGGAATTACAACACAGCAGCTTGTGTCTCACAGTGAGTCTGAGAAGCAAGGAAGGGTAGACCTGGTTTTCGTTCCTTTGCCCCACTTGCAGGGTCTGGGTGCATGAACATTTTTTGTACAAGCATCCTTTGGGAAGCTAGGCTACTCAGCAGACCCTGACAGGATGACTGACATCCAATTAGACTTTCTTGTTGATTAGATTGGAACTAGGCAGTGTGATTTCCCACAGTTGCTGGGTGCCGTCTCCATAGTCCTGTCGGTGCCACCTCCCCACCAGCCTGGCATATTCAGGTGATGCTCAAGTTCTGTGCCAGCCCCTAATAAAGCACCCAGAGAGGCTGCTGATGAATCAACACTGCATCTATTTTCAGCTTCTTTGCGGTGGATTTTTGGCAGGTTTTCACTCTGAAATGCAGGGCTAACCTCTGAGTTCTCCTGTAAGAATAAACACCCCTGTGAAACGCTCCCTGAGCAAATGTAAACAGACAACAGAACTGCTGTCTGATGTGAAAAAAATGATGAAGGGCTGTTCGGTGCCCCAATTAACAAGTCCTTTAATAAGACATGGAGTCTACTGTGGCAAAAATCTCCTTGTCCCTGAAGGCAAGGGGAGGGGAGTGGGAGGCTGCTTCCTGATTCTGGGTCTCAATGGGTCACCAGGGAAGACTTGATGTCAACAGAAATTGTCTCAAGGATCAATCTGCTTCAGGAGGGCTGGGAAATAAGGACAGAACCAGATGAGTCAAAAATAAAAGAATAAGCAGACATGGAAATTCCTTAACAGACATATGCCTGGAGGCTAGTCAACTGCATACCAGTACATCTTTTCTGCCCAGTGGCTGAGAACAGACATGCCTGGGTCATGAGGCCCATGTACTAAGAGGAACCAGTTCAGATCTCTAGGTGGAGTCCATTATGGTGGTGGGAGCAAGGCAGGAGGTGTTTTCGACGGCTAACATTGTACCCTCACTCAGGAAGCAGAGTGGCATGGATGCTGGTACTCAGCTAGCTTTCTCTTTTTTATGCCATCTTGGACCCCAGCTCAGGAAATGGTGCTATCCACATTCAGAGTGGGTGGGACTTCCTAGCTCAATTAATCTAAATAAACCCCTCATGGACACTCCCAGAGGTGTGCCCCTGTGGCTATTCTAGATCCCGTCAAGTTTGGTGACACTAACCACTACAGGAAGGATGAACAGACACAAAACCAAGGTCAGGCGCCACCCGCAGAATAAAATGAAATGAAATTCATCTAGGGAGGCAATGTCAAGACTCCCAACAATGGTATCTATGCCAGCAACATATCTGATGGGCTAGAGGAAGGGCCACACGTGGCTAGCTAAAGTTGTAGAGATAGGATACAGCATGACAACCCCAAGGGAAAGCCACACCAGGAAGGATCTCTCTTCACCTACAGAATTCATTCATTCAGTCAGGCTCTTGTTTGTTGTAAGGATTTAATCATTTTGTTGTTTGAGATGGCAATCATTCAACCAGTCCATTAATTCACACACAGAGTGAGTATGTCACTCAATCCTTTATTCCCTTAGTCATTTATTCTTTTTCACTTATTCTTTCACTTAGTCCCTCAGTCAACAGTTTGGTCAGTCACTGTCAGTCATTTTAGCACCCTGTGTTCTACTACATCATTTATTCAGCAAATCAATTAATTATTCACACAATCTGTCCCAAGCAGCAATCGTTTGTTTCAATCTTTCCTTCACCCATCCAGGTTGTCTCTATGTCTGTCAATCTATCAGTCATGAAATCATTATTCCTCTTTCATTTTCTTCTTCACTTGTAAGCTCGGGGATAGTCACTAATTCATTATTTAGTCATGCATTTATTCATCCATCTTTTGGCTAGTCAACAACTGTGGTGGTAAACCTTCACTGCCAACTTGACTGAAATCCAGTGACAGTGTAACTCTGGTACCTCTGTATATGCTGGTAAAGGTGTCTCTACAGCAGTTTAATGGAGGAGGGAGACATGACCTAAACGTAGACAGCATCACAGGCTGCCCAACACCTCTACTGCCACCCTGGGGTCATCTTCACACTCTCACCCCCTGCCTTCCCAACCAGGATAGGCTTTGTCTTCTCAGACTGTAAGGCCTTGTGTTGCATTTGTCAGGTATTCTTTTTCCCACAGCATAACAAAGTTAATGCAACCAGCCAGGCAATCTTCCACATAGTCATAGTGAACTTGTCTACTGGGTCTTAACATGTTCTACTCTATCTTTCCTCTATTTGAGTTTGAATTTGCATGATAACCTGGGAGGTACAGATTGTTGGAAGCAGCTCCAGCATAAATGTCCCCCCTACACCCCGTGTTAAAAATAACAAAAATTTAAAAGTTTCAGATCCTGACATAACAAGTGTCCACATACTAACTCATAATGTCTTTGTCACAAGAGACTGCTTGCCATAGTAAGTGTGCAGATCAAGGCTCCAGATGGCCCAAGGAGAGGACATCAGCCCAAATATCTGGGGCCTCCTCCATAAACCCAAACACGGACCTGATCTCTGAACAGGTACTCATAAAATAGTTACCTGATTCCCTGACTAAGGATTGACACATGCATAGAAAATGAAAGAAGTTTTGAGTAAGAAAATGAATAAAACTAAATCCTACATCCAAAATTAGCAATTATTAGCATTTTAGTATATATACATATAATTTTTGTACATTTACCAAAATTATAATAATTAGGTAGTTTTAATCTATCATTACAAAATAAATTATTTATAAAGAAATTTTTATACTTAATAGAGATTGGTTTATTGGGATAGCAGTTCAACTTTGTGATTAAAATTAATGTGAGTAATTTAGGAATTGATTTGGTCTTCTTTTAAGATGAATTTTTATTAGATTTATATACAGCACAGTTGAACATTTACAATATCACAAGAATCACCTGGTGTTTGTGAGTTTAGCATAATCTATTAGATTTATAAGTCTTCAGTACTCAGAAATTTGGTTTGTTAATCAAAGCACTTGAAATAGAATAATCCAAATTATAAAGTCAGTTGAAAAAACAATCTCTAAATTTATAACAGGGACTAAATATTAATCAGGTTCTCTTTATTAGTGATTTTTAAATTTTGTCATACAAGAATTAAGGAATGATAAGTGTCCTACGTTTCATGCAAAAATTTGGCTTTTGCCAGTGGCAGATCAAAGACCCGGCCTGTCAAAATAGAAAGAATAAGGGACAGTCAAGGACTCAGCCCTGAAAAGGACATCTACATATTTGGTTTTTTTGTTTTTGTTTTTGTTTTTGTTTTTGAAATAGGGTTTCTCTGTATTGTTTTGGAGCCTGTCCTGGAACTCTGATTGATAGACCAAGCTGGCCTCAAACTCACAGAGAATCAACTGCCTCTGCCTCCAAAGTGCTAGGATTAAAGACGTGCACCACCAACACCAGACTACTACCCATTCTTGTAATCCAAGGAACACTGTAGAAGAGGGTGAGAGATGTGAGGGTCTGAATGTAAGAAAGAGTATTATAAAGTGCTGTATTCTAACTGTGAGATGGTCATGGCAGTCATGAACACATGGCAGCTGTGCCCACCTGTACAAAACCTACACAAATACACTCACAGGAAAACTGGGAGGGGGCTACTTGAGAAGAAGGAGGTAGCAGATGTTTAAGTAGGACAAGAGAAAGTCTTGGGGTGGAAGGAATATGATAACAATAAATCAAATACAGCTAAATGTTAAAAATTTATGAAACAAATAATCTATGTAATTTAAACATTTTTGAGACTGAACCTAATAAACCCAACATTAAAATTTGAAGCCAAGATAACTTTGAATGAACTTCCATGAACAAATTCTATTTGAAGGATTTTTTGGAAGACACTCAACTTTATGCAAGAGGTAATGCTACTCCCAGAAGCCAGAGGTAATCAAACACAAAGTCCAGATGCCTCCTTTGTGTTGTTAGTATGAGAGGTGGTCCCTGAGACTCCACAAATACTAGCTATTACCATTCTTCTTGGTTGCCCCCCAAAAAACTTGATGGTAAAACCCTACTGATGAATACATTGCACACTTTGGTCACAGGACATAGAGAAATCAAGTTCATACTGACATGGAGACTTCCTCTATCCTGACTAGCTTTCATAGACCAGGAAGATGCTATGTGGGATTCTGGGGAGAAAAGTAATCCACAGATTTATCAGGCTGTGAACAATGAGAGCTATAAAATAAGGATTAGACAAGTAGCCTGGCAAGATATGCTAATTGAAGCAATAGTGGCATAAATATTAAGGGGGTAACCAGAGGTTTTCTAAATGGATTTAAGGTCTGTTCCATGGGGAAACACTTACTCATGATCCTAAAAACCAACCAAGGACCCATGATTGAAGAGGTCATAGGCCTTAGGGAAGAACTTAATGCTATTATTTTACCAAGTGGGCAATGTCAAACTACCCTCTAGATGCTTATCTTTTTTGATGGTTAATGAGAATGATCCCCATAGGCTCAAATGCTTGAATTCTTGCTCCCCATTTGGTGGAACCATTTGGGAAGAAGTAAGAGGTATAATTTTGTTGGAGGAGGTGTGTCACTGGGGACAGGCTATGAGGTTTCAAAAGACTCAGGCCATTCCTCTGCCTCTGTCTCTCTCTCTGCCTCCTACTTGCTTGTGAATTCTCAGCTGTTCCTACTGCCATGCCTTTGCTCAGACACCAAAGATTCTAACCCTCTGAAACTGTAAGCCCAATTGAATACTTTGCTTTGTAAGTTGCCTTCGCCATGGTGTGTGAGTGTGTGTGTGTGTGTGTGTGTGTGTGTGTGTGTGTGTGTGTGTGTTTCATCAGCAATAGAAAATTAACTAAGACATCTTTACAACAGCAGCTCTCAATCCTCATCAGAGAAACCTCTTTTCACAGTGGGTTGTGCTTAACACAGAGACTCACAACTGGTCAAGGACAGAGGATAACCGACTACAGAATGCAAGGCCCTAAGTAGGCTCTGTATAGTATAATCATTCCCAACAAGGCTCAAGGAACATCATAGGAGAGGAATTAGAAAAAAATGAAAACCCTAGAGGTCAGGCCTAACCACGGCATGCATGAACACACAGCCACTGTGGTTGCATGAAGATCAAGCCAGGCAACATCCCACCATGGATGTGGGCGAGGCTCATGAGATCCTAACCCTCACTGAGGCGTTATTTGAAGTTGGTGGCTTCTGGGAAGAAGAGAATCATCATTCTTCAGCTGTGTAGCCTCTAAGATTTGTCCATGCTCCGATGGACGAACTACTCCCATGCTCACATTGGCAGCACCAATGGGACTTGGTGGATTATAAAAATTTTAAAAAGACATGAAGTGGGAAGGGGGGTGTGTGTTGGGGACCAGGAAGAGCAGAGGGTGGATATGATTTAAATACAGTGTATGAAATTATCAAATGATAATAAAATTTATATCCTCCATTCACATTAATAAGCGGGGATCGAAAACTTGTGCCTTCTATATGAGCTGCTTCTGCAGAGGCTTGATGGCTGTCCCTTCCATCCAGGAAAATATCGGTGACAACAGTCACAGTCTTGACTTGAGCATTCATTGTATTCTCATCACCCCTGCAAATGCTGCATTGTACTGACACCTGTGAGTCTGAAGGCAGAAGGGCCACACCCTTTCTTACAACCTTCCTTGCCTTATTGTTGTATGGCTCAGCCCAGTCCCTATCCACGTAAGGCAGCCCTCCAGGATGCTGTGATTCTGGGGTGCATGGGGAAATATGCACATGGCTCTTACACAGGCTTAGGGTCCCCAGTAACCAAGCTGTGCAGTCAGGACCTCTACTCCAGATGTGTTTCCTCATCTGTGGTGTAAGGTCACAGAGTACCAGAGCCTGAGAGTCTCTAGCTTTACACCAAGTACATTTCCACTGCTGCCCCAGTTAAGCTATGCCATCCGATTATCCTACAGCGTGGGTTTAGATAAGCCACGAAGGAAAATGTCACTACGAAGCTCCTGGGCTCACTTGAAGGCCCAAGGTTACCTATCAGAGATGGGGGCGGGCAGGCAATGTGGGAAAATGTCTAAGAGTTGACAACATACCACATGTGCACCCCAGGCAGTGATCTGGCCTGATCTATTGGGGGAAAATAAACTTTGAAAGAGAAGGGCGGCCTTTTGCCCTTAAAAACTCAGTCTCAGAGGCTCATGAGGTGAGGGGTGAGTCAGCTCATAATAGCTCCAGACAGGCTCAGTGAAGGGGCCTCCAGAGAAAAGTAGAATTGACCTACGGTCCTCCTCCAAAGCACCAAGGTGGCCAGAAGAACTTCTGTAAAGCATAGCTCCAATGACTCCCCAGTTCTGCTGGTGCCTCCTCAGCTTTCTCCCTATGTATGCTGACTGACAACAGGGCACACTGCACAAGCACCAGGAGTTATGCTCAGGGAACAGATACACCCTGGAGGAGACTGAGGCTGAGAAGTTCAATAAGCTGCTCCCACACCAACACTGTGGTGAGGGGCCTGGCTGTATTTTTTTTAAACTCTTGTTGTGATACCTTACAAAACAGTCGAAGCTGGATGATTATTTATTTTTTCTTGTAGTGCAATGGTGGGAAAAACACGAAAGAGTTAATGACAGACCCAGACCCTGGCAGCAGGAACTTGAAGCTGCTGGCTCACATCTCTGAGGATCAGGAAGAGAGAGAGTCTGGGTATGAACACAGGCAGATACTGTCTGTAAAGCTCTCTCACCATACACCTAATTCTTCTACCCAGGTCCTGCCTCCCAGAGGTACCACAAAAGTCCCAAGACATCACCACTAGCTGGTAACCAAGTGTTCAAGCATTTGATAGTATACATCAAAACAGTAACACTGGGTCAACTGGATTTGAACCCAGGGCAACTCAAATATAACCCCCTATGTCCTTTACTCCCTTACTTCCTGAGAATTCCTCCTCTTCAGACACCCCTCCCCAGGTATGAAGAATGTTTATGCTTCTCTGGGTTGTTTCTTATATCTTGCCTCTGTATAGAAAGCTCTGCTCAGCCATGTTTCTCTGTACAGGGACCCCTCATTCCTGATCTCGTCTTTCCCCAATGACCTACATTTGCATATCAAATATGAATTATAATTCCATCATCTGTCTGGGTTGCAGACTTTTTCTCCCTAAGAATAGAAGCTAACGTCACTGGTTTCCCTTGATTTCTCTGTATCACTGCTTCTTCCTGAGAAAGAAAAAGTACTGGAGGGTTACAGATACAGTTCACAGTCAGCAAAGTGTTTCACATTCAGGCAGAAGGACCTGAGTTTGATTCCCACCAGCTCTGTAAAAATGCTGGATGTGATGCCTGTAATACTTCCTAGTGCTGGGAATATGGAAGTAAGTGGATGCCTGGAGCTCACTGGCCACCCAGGATAGCTGAATTGGTAAGCCTAGGCTTAGTGACAGAATGTCCCCACAAAATAAAATGCTGAGCAACTAAGGAGAGTGGAGACCTGTAATATCTACCTACACACACACACACACACACAGACACACAGAGACACACACACAGAGAGAGAGAGAGAGAGAGAGAGAGAGAGAGAGAGAGAGAGAGAGAGACAGACAGACAGACAGACAGAGAGACAGATAGAGAGGAAGAGAGAGAGAGAGACAGACACACACAGAGAGAGACAGAGAGAGACAGAGAGAGAGAGAGAGAGAGAGAGAGAGAGAGAGAGAGAGAGAGAGAGGAGAGAAGGGATCACAGTACTCTTACTTCTCTTTAAAAGCAAATTTGAACACACTAATGGGGTCTCAGGAAAGTAAGTTGATGAGAAGCTCCTCTTGAAAGATGCACCAAGCATCCCGTTCTTCTTAAGGCCAAGAATCTACTTCCTGGATCCTCCAATAAGAGTAGCCCATTGGTCAAAGGTTTATTTGCTTTTCCATATTTCTGGGGCATCTTACTTGAACAACAGTTCTTATTACAGATAATTTTCCTTTTGGCACTGTTCCAGCCTCCAACTTAGACTTAATATTAATATGCCCTTAAGCCATCCTCTTAGGAGGCTGGCAAGGGTGAATTTATTCCCCGTGGCCTCGGCATGAATTCTGATGAATGCAAATGCCTATATGACTTCATAATTTTCACACTCATCTCCCTACTTCACAACGCTCCTGAGACACAGTTGAAGCTCTGCCAGATGCTGTAGGTTGCTGACGGGGACGATGACAGGATGGCAAAAGCTTGCCTCCCACATCCTTCTCAAGCTTACTACATCTCTCCATGTTCAAAACTGATCCTACCTTCTTCCTTTCTCTTCAAGAATTGTGTTTGCACTGTGTACTTCTATCCAGAGCAACTACATCGTAATAGGACTGCCCTTCACTCTGCCCTCTGTTCATTCTCAGCCCTACAATAGCCTCATTTTCATATTTGCCTCTACATGGCCATCACTGGAAAACTTTAATAGCCAAACCTCTAGTTTACACAGACTCCTGAGATTTTTTTTTCATTACACTCCTAGACACTCATAGGTACATCTACCACTAATTCAAATAGTCCTGAGCACTTTGTGTAGAATATAATACTGCAAGAGGCAAAATTTATATCTCTGTGAGGCAAAGGCAACATATGGAGACCCTCCTCCAGTGAAATATGCTATAAAATCAGAATAAATCTCTTGGTTTGGGGAACACACAATCATTTCTCATTTGTGTCCAGGCACATAGTGCTCTTAGGGTAATTTTACCTCTCCCTGGGCGTTCATCAACTTGTCCCAGGATCCTAGTCTGGAAACTGCTCAACATAGCTGCTTTGATGTCTCCTCTGTTTCTATTATATAATAAATTATCAAGTATCAATTCTTCTAGGCAAGTATTCTCTTCCTGTCTACCCCAGCCCTTTCTGAGTGTTCATCACATCCATCTCCCCATGTGCTAACTCTACCATCTTATCTACAACTCACTGTGAGAATATGGGTAGCTGTGATTGGACTTGAACTCCAAAACTATAGGACAAGAAGGCTTCCATGTGGGACGGACAGGATTCTTCCCAGCTCCGCTCCATCTTCCCTCAAAAGAAGAGCTTCAACCTACACTGTGAACAACTGACGTTAACTCTCGATAGGAGATCTTTGCCACTTGTTTTGAATTATTTCTCGGCACCCTCAGTGTCACAGCGTGAACCTCGATTCCAGAAGGAAACCTGGCAGAAAACTGTCTGTCTGCACATGTCTCTTTCCTATCGTGGCTCTAAGGTGCCACTTCACTGTGACTTCAAGGTGACCCATAGTTTCCTATAGAAAACTGCAACAATCATTAGAAGCTTCAAAAGACGTGGTTTCCAGAGATCCAGGCCATGGGTCTAATCACAGTGACCCAGTGGAATCATGTCATGCAGACATGAAGAAAAATTGTTATTTACCATAAAAGGTTGTTTATCCCATAGTATTGATATTTATTGTATAATTGTATTAATTAATTCATTGACCAATAATCTATTGAATGTGTATAATATACAAAGTGTGGTCATGAACTCAGGATAGAGGACAGATAATCCCAAACTTTAGCCAGTTTCTGATGAAGAATTAATGGAAGATAATCATATTAGCATAGAATAAGGAGTTCAAAGATAATTCTATGAATGAAGGATTTATAAGAAGACTGAAGGGTAAATGCACCAATGCCTACTTCTAAAGAAGGTTGGTGGAGTGGAAGAATAAGAGATTCTGGAAAACGGAGAGTATGGTATACAAAGTTAAGAAGCCTGGAGAAATACAGCCAGCACAGAGAACCTCAAGTTATGGGATGGAACAGTGCCAAGGACTGAACTGGAGGTGTGTGCTAAGGACCAGATGGTGATGAACATTGATAGCCACACGAAGATATTTGGACCTTTTCTCTGAAGATGATCAAGATCTATTCAAGCATTTCCAAGGAGTATTGGGAGTGTTTCTAAGGTCAATGTTGTTAAAAGAAGCTTCACTGGCCATTTGTTATCCCAGGTGCCAAGACTTTAAAAGCACTCATGAATTTTTTTCAGAGTGAGAGAGCCCTAGAGAATCCAGGTTGGCTTAAGAGGAGTGTCAGAGGAGAAAGTTACTAAGGGTAGACAATGAGGAGTTGAAAAGCCTCTGTGGGGACTATGAGCATCACTACTGTAACATAGGCATTTGTTCCACAAAGCATCACCCTGAATTTGTGCCTGGCATCAGGGCAGCTGCTTGTTGAGGATGGTTTCTATGTCACAACCCTCAGTAGCAGGGAGCAAACAAAGACAGGTGTCACCAACGTCAAGTCACCCGTCTCCTGCCTCTTCTCCATGATCTGTCAATTCTCTGTTGTTCAATTAATTTTCTGTTTTATTCCAGGCATCTCAGCTGTTGCTGAATGTAGCCAGAATCACTTAAGCACTTGAGCTTGCTTGGATCTTCAGCTTGAACAGAGCTCTCTGCTTTTAATGATCTTTTAGAGAACAACGTCTCAAAGCACACTCTCGTACGCAGAGGTACTAATGGGATAATGGCTGGGGATGCTTAGAGGATTTACAACACAGTCTCCAAAGGCTCTGAGCCTCACGACTTAGAGGAATGGATTGTACCAATCCATCTGTTTGGGCTCTCCATCTGAGCCCTGTATCATTTCGACTTCTCTTCAGTTAGGTTCATTTCTTCTGACATACGTCTTTATTTTCCCCCAAGTATGTTTACTTCATTTACTCCAGGGATCCGGATAGTTTTTTGTTGGTCTTCTTTTGTGACTTCTGTTAAATTCTGTAACACAGTCATCTCTTTTCTTGAGGATATTAACAAAATACTTTTTGTCCTTAATTCTTATATTTTTGTGCATTTTCTAGGCTCTGAAATTTGAACATTGACACTGAGAATGCTAGTGTGATTAGGTGAACAGAGTTCAGAGACTGACCTGAAAGCAGCTTGATCTGAACAAGTTTAAGCCAGGCAAGACGGTTAGCACCTTTAATTCCAGAACTCAGGGGGCAGAGGCAGGTGGATCTATGCAACTTCCAGGCAAGCCTGGTCTACAGCAGGAGTTCCAGGACAGGATCCAAAGCAATACAGAGAAACCCTGTCCCTAAAAACCAAAAAGAGCACGTTTATTTATAGAATTACCAAGTTGTAGAATTCACAGAATGGTAGTGTTAGAAGTGACCATAGAAGTAACTCCATGTGTGTGCCATGTTTCTCAGATAAGAAAAACAAAGTCAATGTATGTGCATTCACCTCATATGACCAAGAACTACATGGATCAGGATTCTCTCTCTCTCTCTCTCTCTGTCTCTGTCTCTGTCTCCCCCTCCTGTGTGTGTGTGTGTGTGTGTGTGTGTGTGTGTGTGTGTGGTGTGTGTTCATATATTCATGTATGTGTTTATGTGTTTGTATTCATGCATGTATGACAATGGTTGATACTGGATATCTTCCTGGTTTGTTCTCCACCTTATAACTTAAGACAAAGTCTCTCACTGAACCTAGAGCTAACCAATTTAGGTAAACCATCAATTCTCAACCTGTAGGGTCAAATGACCTTTTCAGAGGGGTTATTTAAGGCCATCAGAAAAACAGATATTTACATTATGACACATAACAGTAGCAAAATTACAATTATGAAATAACAACCAAAATAATTTTATGTTGTATTACCACAACATAAGCAACTATATTTAAAGGGTCACAGCATTAGAAAGATTGAGAACCACTGAGCTAGACTAAGTGGCCATTGAGCTCCAGGTACCTACCTCTCTCCAGTTCCCCAGAGCCTGGATAGTAAGTATGTGTCAGGAAGTCTAGCTCTTACATAATGTTGGATATCCGAACTGAGGACTTACGATGTGTTCAAACACTTTATCAACTGAACCATCCCCCTAACCCCGTGGATTTGGATTGTTATCACTCAACCATCTCTGCCGAGTAAAGGGACTCATTGGCTTTTCCCTTCATCAGAGGAACTTGTTTTACTCCATCAGAAATACCAAGAATCTGTCCAGAATACAAACACATTTCCTGGGGAAACACTCTAGGTTCCTGCTGGTTGTTAGCCAAATGATACCAGTGCTCTCATGAGCACTGCTGAAGGGACCAGTGATGGGTACTTAGAGCAGACTAAACTAATCATGTTCCTTTTTGGAAGTGTGAAAGCAGCAGCAGCAGCTGATGAGCTGACTACAGTCCCAGAGAACTGATCTCTGTGAAGAGTAAACCGACCAGAGAAGCAGAGAAAAAGAATGAGCTCATTCATCAGCGTCTTGTGACTTTTGTGCCCTACTTCTCTTCCTTCCGGGCACCTCTCTGCATCTCACCCTGTGGAGTTACCACATGCTTATTGAACACAAGTGATATTTCATCTAGGCTCTGGGTCATAGTGCAGATTACAATGCCACAGATTTTGTTCTTATGGAATTGTCATCCTCATATGGGCAAGTAGACTATAAACAAGTTAAAAATACGTAAATTAGTTTAAATGCTGGTAAGTACTTTGAAAAACATTTAAGATGGATTTAAAAATATGCAAAGACTGGGATTTGTTTGGGAAATTATTAAATTGCAAGATCAGAAAGACAAGGTTGACTCAGCATGGCTCTGGTCACTAATTTTTATAATTCCAGCAAGTCACTAATGAAAACTTTGATGTCCCACTGGAGTTTTGCCATGCATGACTGGACAATTCCAGGCAACAGTGCTGGAAAGAGTTTTCTGAGTAAGGAACCTTTGTATTAAAATCCGTGTGACAAGGAAGTGCCAGTTATGTGGAAATATATGACAGCATTCCAAGTAGTGGAAAAAATATAGTGCCTGCTACAGCACTGGGAGTCGAGCTTAGCTCACCCATAGAACCAAAGGAAAGGAAAGAGGCTTAGGAGATACTAACCTAAGGGAAATGCAAGCTGAGAAGAGATGGAGCAGCTAGCAGGTCAGATATGTGGACTCAGCTTTAGCAGGGGTGGGACCTATAGGTATAAAGAGAGCTCATCAGGGTTAAAGTAGGAGGCAACACTTGTCATCATGCATTAGACAGCTTGCCTCTCTGTTTAAGTTCTTTGTGGGCAACTTCTCTGTCATGTTCAGTGCTGGGTCTGCAGCCCCTTGGGATGGTCTGCCATGCTGTAGGTGTTCAGAAAACATCAGTTACTGCCCGAACTTTGTCTGACATGGTGAAACATCCCTGTGTCCCATTCCTATGATTGGTGGTAAGTCTGCCCTAGGAAAACTTAAGAGGCTTAGTTTACTATGGCTAAAACATTCAATGAAGATGCGCTAAACTTTGCTCTGTATTAGATCTTACATTCATTGCCATAGTAAGCCAGAGGTAGAATGATGCTCACAGAAGTCAAGGAACTTGCTCAAAAAACAAAAGCCAATCAGAAGAATGCCTGGTGTGGACATCCCATTAAGGCCTGGGCAGTCATAGTCACTTATTCTCAGCATTTTGACCACTGTGTGTCTCTAAGTTAACCACTGCCCACTTCAGCCTAACCTAGAAAACTCAGGAAACATGACTGAAGGGGCAGAAAGAATGTAAGGGCTGCAGGATGGGGAGGGATGCTGTGAAATGTTGTCTTCAAGAAATGACTTTCTTGTTGCATTCATGAGCTCAAAGCAACCCAAAGCAACTTCGGTTATCTGCACAAGATAACGCTAGTAAAAATTCTAGCATGGACTGGGGAGGAACTCATGAAGCCCACCCCTAACTGAGGAGATAGCGGTTGGTGGCTGCTAGAACAAGGAGAGTCATTTTCCTTAGGGGGACTGAAACTGGCAGGTTGACCATATCCAATGGTTGTCCCCACACCTCTGCAGCACTAATGGAACTTGGTGGGTTATATTTCTTTTAAAAAAGACAAGACATGATGTTGGGGGAAAGAGGTGATGGGGAGTCACAGGTAGAATTAGAAGAGAATGAAGGATGGATATGATCAAGAGACAACACACACACACACACATATGAATAAATTTAAAATATTTAAAAATGCAAAATATATTAAATCTTATGTGTTTGATACAAAAGTATTGTAAGAGTTTTCAATAGCCTTTGGGAGAAGGCAGAGAAGAAAGGATAATTAAGGGATAGTCATTTACAAATTATAAGTTCAGGTGTGCTTTCACACTGTAAGGTAAATGCAATATCATATGGGAATATTGGACCTAATCCAACACATTAAAAATAATAATGCATGGGTGTCGGCTAGCTTTATTACAACTTGAGACAAGTCAAAGTCATCTGAGAAGAGGGAACCTCTATTAAGAAAATGCTCCCATAAGATCTGGCTGTAGTCAAGACTACAGGGCATTTTCTTAATTAACAATTGATGGGGAAGCCACCAGCCCACTGTGGGTGGGGCCATCCTTGGACTTCCAGGGTTCTTTAAGAAGCAGGCTGGAGCCGGGTGGTGGTGGTGCATGCCTTTAATCCCAGCACTCGGTAGGCAGAGGCAGGCGGATCTCTGTGAGTTCGAGACCAGCCTGGTCTACAAGAGCTAGTTCCAGGATAGGCTCCAAAGCCAGAGAAACCCTGTCTCGAAAAACCAAACCAAAAAAAAAAAAAAAAAAAAAAGCAGGCTGGGCAAGTCACAAGGAGCAAGCCAATAGGCAACAGTCTTCCATGGCTTCTGCATTAGCTCCTCCCTCCAGGTTCTTGCCCTGTTTGAGTTCCTGTCCCGACTTCCTTTGATGACAGTGATGTGTAAGTCAAATAAACCCTTTTCTCCCCAACTTGCTTTTGATCATGGCGTTTCATTACAGTAATAGTAACCTAACTAAGACATATGGAATATTTGAATAAATTGGAGTAAAGCACTTTGAATGTGTTTGTCACAAAAAAAATCATAAATGTTGGGGAGGTAGATATGTTGCACATATTCGTTTGCTTTGAAACACCATGTCACATCCCACTAAAATATAATGTATATACGTATATACATTTATATCCTTCTGTATCAATTTAATAAACTTTAAAATAACTTTGTAGGCAAGATCCAACACTACTGCTTTGAAAAGAAAAGGAAAACAAACAAAAACAACCTTTAGTGTTTTCCTGTGAAATCTCCAGATTAATCCAGGAAAGTTATAGTCGCTTATTCATTTGGCAAACTCTTATCTAGAGCTTACTGTTTCCTCACCACTGTGGTATTCCTTGGGAAAACTGAGGTGATAATTCATTATTCTTGGGAACCAAGAAACTCCCCCCAGGGCAGTGTAAAGTACAGCCAGTTGAATATGGCTGGATTGTTACACTTTGCTGAGTATCTCATGCTAGAAACTGCTCTTGGCTCTTTTTATTTTTTGTGACAGGCTAATCTCATTGTCAATCTGAAGGAATTGAGAATTACCTGGGGGATTAACAAAGCTCACTCCAGGGCGTTTGTGGGGTCATTTGCAGAGATGATTAACTGGGAGGAGAAAATCCGTCCTGAATAAGGGTGGAATAAAAGTGGGAAAAAGAAAGCTGGCTACACTATGCATTCATATTACCCTCTCTTCACACGCTCTCCACCCATCTCCCCTACTGTGAGCTTTTCTGACCTTTCCTCCTCACTGTGACAGAAGACTGAAGCCTCTGATACCCTGAGCCCAATAAATTTTCCCTCCTTTAAGTTGCCTATCATGTATGTTGTCAGTGATAAAGAAAAAAAAATCTGACTAAAAGATTTTCACAAGATCCTCTTCATAAGCAGTAGTGTGTCTGTTCCATAGATAGTGAATCCAAAGCCTCAGGAGAGCCTGCCCTGTTAGTGGGGGTGGAGAAGGAGGGATTAATATCAGGTACTGTCTTATTCATTAGGAACCAACTTGTGAGGTCAGTGTGCTGGTAGACATGAACTTCATAGTTATTTGAGTGCCATTCGAGATACTATGTAGCAAGAGCACAAAGTTCCGGAAAGTCTCTCAGGAAGACCCCCACAATTCAAAATTTCAGGTCTCTATTGCCAGACACCAACCCTCCCTGAACTTTTAAAACAGCCATTAGCCCTTTGTTCACAGTTCTGCAACTAGGACCTGGCTCAGCTGAGACTCAGGCTGGTCTCCCACAGAGTTGCTCATGTGGAAAAATGGCTTTGAGGAATCAACTGCGCCTGGACATTAAAGAATTCACTCTTATCAGGCAGCAGACGCCACCTCAGTTCTCCTCCATGGAGTAGCTCAGGCAGAAGTCCAATACACCCGTGCTTGCTACATTCCTTCTTTGATCCAATTTACCTACGGCCCATTGATCAAAGCAGTTACACAGGGTGGAGCCAGGAGTTGATGCAGGAGGAGCTGACACACGGGGTGTGAAAATGGCAGGTGCAATTACACGTGTGACAAGAGACAACAGCAGCAAACAAGCCAAGGTTATAGAGCTGACAAGTGGCCAGATTAGACATTCCCTGCTTGATCCTGCCTGCCCGTAAACCCCAAAGCATGGGATGCACGCTCTGACAGAGGGGAACCCTGGTGACTGGGAGAGCTCTGATGAAGGTTAGCCATGGACTGGGTGGGGGCATCCATATCCTAACTTCAAGATAAGGAGAAATTCTGGGTTCGAGAAGGAGTATCCTGCAGGACCAGAGCACACCGGGAACTGGCAAGAAAAAAAAAAAAAATCAAAAGGGTCAGATGTCACATTCTGATGGCCCATTCATGTGACACTGCTTGGAATGGAGCTCGTTCTCACAGATGTTAAATACTGTGTGAAGGGTCGCAGGGTGCACTGAAACTTTTCCAAGAAAGTAAGAAAGCTGGCTGGGAACACTGTGACTCCGTGCACTCTAAATTCCCTCACAGCTGCCATAATATATGGAGATAAGCCGTGTGCTGCAACAACCCACAAGTTGCATTATATTTCAGGGTTGCAAAAACTAAAAGGTGTCTCCTTAAACAATAAAAGAATAAATAGTACGGGGAATAGATGGGGAGAGAAGTTATTAAAGCGCTTGTCTATCAAGAGCAGGACATGAGTTCAATCCCCCCCCCAACATAAAATAAGATGAGCAGGGTGGCATTCTTGTAATGCCAGCCCTGGGAGGGGAAGACAGGTAGATACTGGGAATTTCCTGATGCGTCAATGTACTCTATTCAGTCAATTTTCAGTCCATCCAGAGTCCACGACGCAGAAGCATTGGTGTTCAAAAACTAAGGAATGGTATTCAGGGCTGTCCTCTGACCTCCACAGACGTGAACACGTGTGTGTATCTTCTTCACACACAAGAGACAAGCATTAACATATAAACCCATGGAACACTAAGTTCCACATCACATTTGCCTCAAAGCCACTCCTGTCTTGACAGCTTGCAGTTACTTGAGTGTCATTCGAAATACTATTTTGCAAGAGCAGAAAGGCCCAGAAAGTCTGTCAGGGAGCCCCCCACAATCTGCAATCCTGCCATTTTTCAACTATAAAAAGAAGCAAAACTGTGAAGCAAGTCAGCTGAGCTGGAATCCTGGAATCTGAAGTTTCTGAGTGGGCTATAGTTTGGACCAAAGTTTTTATTTTTTTTTTCTGCCCCAAGGATATTATTACGTCTTATTTTTCTGATGGTCGCCAAGACAGGATGAACTTGTTTTGTTTGCTCCTCGGCGAGAATTTAGATTTCCTTAGCAGATTTGGTTGCAGGGCACTGCAGAGCCATTAATGGCAGCAGGTGGGAAAATAATCATAGTTTACACTTCGACGGCGCCATTCAGCTTTCTAAGCATTGCCAGGAGCTTTATCTCATAGGGGTTTGGCAGCAAGTCTGAGAGAGGCAGAATTGGCATGGATGTCTCTATTTTACAGATGACTGCATCTCTTACTGGACCCTTAGCTCAGAAAATGACCCTCTAGCATCTTGCTGGGCGGGCCAGAATAAATATGCTGTCCTTTGTAGCTGCCATGGCTTGAGGGCGTTGACAGCCTTTTCTGGTACTCCTTTCCAATTCCCTGTGGTTTGAAACTGAATCTGCAAGGTTCATCTCTCCGGGACATTAATTGAGAGAGTGTTTCAGGTTCCTCTCCCCTCCTATCAACAGTTGTTACAACCACAGTATCTCTTGGAGCTATGGATCCTGCTCTATACATTTTTCTCAGCTTTGCTGATATGGGGTCCATCAAATTCAGGCTTCCATCACAATTTGAGATAGACTCGTGCTTTATTTTCCTTTTTTTTTTTTTTTTTGGCTGGGTGGGTGTTAACTGGAGGGTTTCAGGGCTTCAACAGCAAAGAAGGAGCTTTAGACACTTTGCCAGGATTTTACATATAACACATCCTTGCATACACCCTCAAGTGATGCTATGAATCTCCTGCCCCCCAACCCCCAATTTCCTAGAAGTCTATGCTCTATTGCAATGATGGTAAGATTGCCCCTATGACTTGGAGCACCACTGTCTAATAAAGGAAGCTTTGCCTTGGTATTTTCTTCTATGCATTAGCTGTGTGCAGGAGTTATTCTTGTGAACCTGGTCTCCAATTGAGTCCTCAAGACACTGGGTAGGGGGTGACTGGTCACTAGCATGTTATTATCAAAGTCTTGAACAATCATTTCTAGTGCTGTATTAGAAATATCTGTTTCTTGAATTCACGCTGCCTGTTAGATTTGTATGCGTCTTGTCAATGTCAGTTCACACATCACCTCCTGGTGGACAGACTACCCTTGCTCTTACCACATGGGCCTGTCATTCTATCATAAAAACTGATGTGTAACACCCTGTAAGTATGGGGATTTGTGGCTGATTATTGTTTTATTTTATTTAGCATTTTTCTGATTTACTGCATCATCCTGTCACACATTCAAACTTCAGAGTTTTTCTTTCTCCCTTTTTGCCTTCCTTTCTTTTGTTTTTTAACAGAGTCACTCAGGCATGTCTCAAACTCCAGACCCCCTATATCTGCTTCTCCCACGCTGGGATTTCAGGTGAGTGTCAACACACCTATCTGAAGTGTTATTTTGTTGAATTGCTTAATTATATTCTTTTCACATTCTTCAAGGAAATGGTACTGGGTACCTGACTTTTTCCTGCTGGTATTCAGACATTCATCACTCCAAAGAAAGTTTTTGATAATTATACACTATATATATATATATATATATATATATATATATATATATATATTCTATTGTGTTTTGATCAGGTGTTAAAATTGAACAGAAACATCTTACATGATGTAGTCAGATCATGAGGCTGGTGTCACAGTCCTTTTCTGGGATTTTTACAGAAACCATTCACTAACTCCAAACCCGGACAAACTCTAACTGTATGTTTTACATTTTCTGACAGTAGGAAACACAGCCAACTCCTACTTCAGACTCTCTGTCACTGTTTTCCTGGCTTTCCTTCTACATCCTGTTGCTGTTTTCAGCCTTCTTTGCTGTATCTTCTTCCACACTTTAATGTTAGGATTCCCAGAACTCAAACCAGTTAATTTCCTTTAACAACTCCTAGGGTTTCAACCATGATTTGTTCTTCTAGAAGACAACCTTTCTATGGATCTTTAGACTCATGAATCCATGATACAAGGCTCCTTGTAGATGTCTATTGTCATTGCCAAGATTATCAAAGCCAAAAAGAACTCTGTGGTTGTTTGAATAGGAATTCTTGGTGGCACTATTAGGAGGTGTGGCCCTGTTGGAGCAGGTATATCACTGTGGGGGTGGGCTTTGCAGTCTCATATGCTCAAGCTGGTCTTAGCGTGGCAGTCTCCTTCTGCTGCCTGCAGATCAAGATATAGAACTCTCAGTTCCTTCTCCAGCACCATGTCTGCTGCAGGTTGCCATGCTTCTTACCATGATGATAAAGAACTAGACCTCTGAAACTGTAAGCCAGCTCCAATTACATGCTTTCCGATTAAATAGTCATGGTGTCTCTTCACAATAACAAAACCCTAACTAAGACAGACTCTATCTCCCATTGCCAGATTGATGCCCTCAGGCTATGACAGTGATTGACACAGTCACACATTGTGGACCACCTTACATAACCAGAGCTGGGAGATCAATAGGTACCAAAGCAGTGCCCTCCCCAGTCTTTTCCATCTCAGCAAGACCACAGACTTCTCAAGGAGCTATCAGTTCAGATGCCAGCTTTCTTTTCTTCTTCACTTGTATATCCAGACCCCTGGAAGCCCCTTCTAACCTCTCTTCTAAGCATCTTCCAAGCTACACACTTCTATTCATTTTGACTGCAGCACCTCTTGTCTAATGCTTGCTTTCTAACAAACTAGGAAGGTCACTGTGGTGTTCTGAATGAAACTGGCCCCCATAGGCTCATAGGAAGTGGAAATATTGGACATGGGACTTCGTTGCTGTAGGTGTGGCCTTATTGGAGGAAGTGTGTAACTCAAGTCAGACCTAGTGGCTCGCTCTCCGTTCCTGCTGCTGGAATATAGAACTCTTAGCTACTTCTCTAGCACCATGTCTGCCTGGATGCCTCCATGCTTCTCACCACAAGGACAATGGATTAAATCTCTGAACTGTAAGCCAGCCCCAATTAAATGCTTTCATTTGTAAGGGTTGCGGTGCTCGTGTCTCTCCACAGCAATAAAACCCTAACTAAAACAATTACCTTAGATGCTTTCTCCCTGTTTCTGCTCTTGTCTTCTTGTAATCAGCCAGAAACAGCAAGCAATCTGATTAAGTGAAAATTAAAACACATCATTCTTCTTCTCTAACTCCTACAGGGTCTTGTAACAAAGATTTCATCTTTGACCAACTCTTAGGCTGCTCTGTGCTTTCTTCATGAGTACATCTTGATTTCAGCCTACTACTCTAACCTTGTACTGACAAGTCCAGTTTTAGCCAGAAAAAAAACTCTGACTCTTTTCTTTTTCTAAAATAAAAAATTAATATAATTAAGTTTGGCATATACATAATAACTTCCAAATATATTTTCCAAAAGTGGCATGAAGTTCAGAACAGAGTTATTCAAACTCAGTGACAATAGAAAAGGTTATAGTTGGTCACTGGAAACTCAAGTCAATTGATTTAAACAGGTGCAAAATCATCTCAACATGGGAATTGGGAGTTTTCACATGATACTATTCCATTATTTTTAAGTTAAATTACTTAAAGCCATCACCCATAACTTTCCATCAAGAATTAGAAGAAGTCAATCTGACATTTGGCCCAGCTCTTCCTTTCAACCAGTGTCAAATTATTTCAGCTGAAGCCCCAGTCTTGGGATTCTTGGCACAGTACATGCCCCCTTCACTTCCTCTAGGTAAGATCCCAGCTTTTGACGTATGGAGGTATCCCTTTTTCCATATATGGTTAAGTAAATATTTGATCTTCTATTAGTAAACATCCTGTCGAGCAGCTGAGAAAGAATCCTCCTATGCTTGGATTCTAACAAGTTCACTGGTGACAGTCTTGGTGTTCTTTCTGTTGCCATGATAAGATATTCTAACTAAAGTAAATTTATGGAAGAAAGGGTTTATCTTAGCTCACACAACCATGTCTGCATTAGTTACTTTTCTGTTGCTGTGATGAAACACTCTGACCAAAAGCAGCCTAAGGAAGGGAGGGTTTATTTGAGCTTATGGTTTCATGGGGTTTCAAGTCCAACACAGCAGGGACTGCATGGCATGGAGGCAAGAGCTGGAAGCTGGCTGGTACAGCCACAGAAATTTACTGTAATTGGAGTGGAGTTCAAGTCTATCCTACACAATGCACAGAAACACAACTTTTTCCTTTATTGCAGAAATCTGAACACAATCTGTTGTGATGTTTTTAAGAAGTGTCTGGTATGAACTTTTCCCTTTTACACTTCCCATTTCACTTCTTATAAAACCCAAATTTGTTAACCTGGGTTACACCTCCCCTTTCTTCCATATGCTCAACCACAAGGTTCCTCTTTTGGTTGTTTGCATTAGTCAGACTTTTCTAAACTTTGTACCTAAGTGCCAGCTCTTCCCATGGCCAGGGCCTTCTCTCACACGGCTTTAACTTGATTGATGTCCTCCTGCTATTTAGGTCTCAGCTCAAGAGACAAATACAAGAAGATCTGCTCTGATCTCCACCCCTTATCATGCCACTCTATCTTAGCTACTTTTCTATTGCTGTGATGAGATACCATGACCAAGGAAAATTATTGAAGAGTTTATTGTGGTTTACAGTTTGGGGGTGTGAGACCATGACCATCCTTTTGAGAGAGCATGATAACAAAATGGCAGGAATACTGCTGGAGCAGTAGCTGAAAGATTATATCTTAATCAGCAAGTAGAAGGCAGAGAGAGATAAACAGGAATTGGGTTGACTTTTGAAACTCCAAATCCCACCCCCAATGACACACCTCCAACAAGGCCAGACTTCCAAATGCTTCCCAAACAGTTTTACCAACTGGGGACCAAGCATTCAAATACACAAGTCAATGGGTGGAGGCATTCTCATTCAAACCACCACACATTCCATTACTGTTTTAATTATGTTCACCTGAATGTGGAACAGGTAAGCCCATCTACCAAATCCTAATCGACTTGGTTTTGCAAACAAAGTATCATTATTATGCAGTCATGCCTATTTAGTCTTCAATTGCCTTCATGCTTTTCCTGGGAGATGAATCATAGCATCAGAGACCTTGTGGTCCCCAAATTGAAAATATATGCTCTCCAGCCCTTCACAGAAGCATATTGTCCCTGTCATTAGCCCTCTCACGTTCTGGTCCTCTTCAACTAGAAATTAAGCCCCATAGAAACAGAAGCTGTCTCCTATTCTCTTGTGCACACTGCTCTAACCAACTACTACAGGAAGCATAGAAAAGAAATATTTGTCCTTCACAGCTCTGGAGGCTAGAAGCACAAAATCAAGTCATTGACACCTGTTGAGGACAGCTCTAAGTATTCAAGATGGCACTTTAACATGGCCTCCTCCATCGGAGTGAAAGAGTGTCCTCACTGACAGGAGGCAATAAAGAGAGTTAGACTCATGTTGAAGCCTTTTATAAAAGGACAGCATTAGTATGTTCATGAAAGTGGATCCATAAAATGCCCAACCTTCTAATACTATTACATTAAGGGTTGTTTCTAACACATGAATGGGGCAGGGGTTAGATCATAGAACTTCTCTATTAAGTCATTCTTAAAAGAGCCTGGTACAATAGTGATAGTCCTCCAAATATTTATATAATGAAATGATGAAATACTTGAAAAAAAAAAACCTGTTCAGACTTTTAATTATGTTTCATTTTGGAAAAGTCACAGCAGCCGAACACAGACATAGCTGATCATATTGCATTCATCCATACATAAGCAGCAGGTATAAATTAATGTTTGCTTTCCTGCAATCAGCTTACCATCTCCACTCTCATACGATAGTGGATCACCTGACTGAGGAATGGTACCATCCACAGGTCTCCCATCTCAACTGATGTAAACAAGACAATCCCTCAAAAACATGCCTACAGACCAGCCTAGTCTGGACTGTAGACCAGGTGACTGTATTCATTGCAATTCTGGGGCAGAAGTCTTTATCTCTCCTTGACATATGCGTCTGTCATGTGACTGCAGCTCCTCCCACAAAAGGGAGCAGAGACAATTTCCCAAATCTTTACTTGATTTAGTTATGTGACAGCTTTCTACAAATGGATAAGATATAAGCAAGTAAGTGTCGGCTTCATGTCTAAGGTCGTGAGTTCCCATCGTAACCACTAAAAGAAGCATCACAGCAGCCTTCTAGCTCTGCAGAATGAAAGACTCCAAAAGCAGAACCAACCAACCACATCAGCCAAAACCAGTGACTTCAGCTGACTCCCACATGAGTGAGCTGAAATGTTTCTGGGTGAATACCATTCGGTCTTAAGTTGGTCTGTTACTCATCATTTGTGGCAGTTAGATACTGTGACATGGTGAAATCAGACAGCTGACATTTGTCTGTCTACAGATAAGTCTCTCCCTCTAGTAAATGGAGATGACAGTAATGACTGTTCTCACTCCTGCATCACAGCAGGCATGAAAGCCACTTTGGGAAGAATGGCACACCAGGTACAAGCGAGCTGCAGCTTGTTAGTCTTTAGGGGCTACCACCAGTGCATCTGTTGGAGAGAATGAAATGGATTCTAGTCAAAAAGTGGGCTGGAGGGGAGCGGGACTGGGTGACCCATTGGTGGCTGGGATAGTTAATGAGTTTGTGGCTTTGTCCTGAGTCACAGTTGGCCTTAGGTCACTCATTCCTGAGAAGGTCTCAGAAGAGGGGTCTTGGGAACTAGCCCAGAGCAGTTCACTTGGAGAGGGAATAATGTAGGTGGGGAAGAAAGGTCATGATATGGAAAGGAGAGAGCTTCCCAGAGACCCTGCCTGGCTTGTCAGGCCCAACACTTACCTAATTGAACTGAGAGGCGAATGAGAGAGGCTTCAGCATGTGATAAATTAATCAACGAGGGCTGCGGCAAACTGCCCCCTCATATCATTAATTAGACAACCTGAAAAGGCAAGGAGATGGCTTTTTTTTAAGTGTTGACTCTGCAGTCTTTTCTTTTTTTAATCTTAGGGGTATTTTCTTTAATTGATAAAAGAAGACTTTGATCAGATGTCAGTAGGTGGAGAAGGAGACGTCTTCACGGGGGAACTACAGACAGATGCCGCTGACTGGGGCACCAGATAGAAATGTAAGGCAGGAGGCATTTGTCCCAGAAGGCCTATGCTGAGCTCAAAAGTAATTCAAGGATCAAACCGACATCCATGTGTGCAGCAGTCCCAGAGAGCTGAGAGATGTTAACCCAGAACGTCACGTAAAAAGGTGATTTCCAATTAGCCATCTCAACCAGTCATTGAGATTTGGTTCTTCAAAAGGCAGCTGATGACTAGGAAAAGGTCCAGGGAGCTAGACTTTCACAGAAACTTCTGGTTTCATTGCCATCTTCCCCATATTCCTACCCTCCTGCCAGTGCTGCTCTGGACAGGTTCCCAGGGAACCTTACGGGGTGGTTAATGTGATGAACTTGACAGAATATAGAATTGCCTAGCAGACAAACCTACGGGTGTGTCTATGAGGAAGTTTCTAAATAAACTCTACTTCTTGACAGGTTTTTGGTCACAGCAATAAGAAAAGCAACTAATCCAGTTAAAGACCCTGGTTGGGGGGGGGGGGGCTAGTAGGCAAGCTGCTGCCTGGAAATCTTTGCTGGTCCCTTGGCCCTGTCCAGAGCCAGAATGGAGCCACCACTTAGCACAGCCCCAGGCAGTGTTACAGGGCAGCCAGAGTCAAGGAGAAGTGCTGCTTCCCTGCTTTCAACTGAGCTCCCAGGCCAGCCATTAAATATGGCAGGCTTAGCATTTCTCACTTCAAACGAGGCTGGAAGGTCCCAGGAGTCCCCGCCTACCCCCTCCTGCCCTCCTTCACTCACACTGTTCCGCAGCTGAATGAGACAAGGTCAGCAATTTCTGCCCTTTTGATAGAGCCCTATTTACCTGGCAGAAAAATTAAAATGGAATTTGGAGAAGCTGGGGCAGCAATGTCATGCAGACAGGTGGAGAAGGCTTGCTTTCCACCTGTCTACTTCATTCTAGGTGGTACCCAAAGCACCTGGCCCAGTGGGGTCATGGGGGCAGTTTCACCAGGGGATTGCCATAACACAAGGTTAGCGTGGCCCAGGTAGAGTGTGTGGCACACCCCTGGTTGCTAGTACTCCTCCTGTTATCCTCAACCAGGGTTCCAGGTTCCAGAAGCCTGCCCCAGTTCCTGCTTCCCAAGGGTTGCGTAATGTACCCCATGTCTGCATCCTCACCGAGGAGCAGGTCTATGGCTATCACAGCACTGGACTGAGCATCACTGTCAGAGGCTGCATACTTTCAGACCGGCCCTCTGTGGGAGACTCTACACTATGCAGAGGCAGAGGGTCCTGTCACGCTAATCCCTACCCCACATGGTGAATGTGATATCATGCAACAAGGAGAGAGCCATTGTTACTTGGGGTATGGCAACAG